>NC_091318.1:18441104-18752415 GCF_038502225.1 Cherax quadricarinatus
AGTTGCTTTAACAAGTGATTTAAGGAAGGGATTACTAGCAATGAGCTTCTTGAGAGGCACTTGCATGTATGTGATATTAAATGAACACATCTTCCATGGAGGGGTGAAATGCTCTTGTTGCCTACAGAGATACAGTTCATGCAGGTTATAAAACTTAATGTAATTGCATGTTTTCACAATCCATTTAGATCTGTGTGTATTTACCTCTAGACACTTGGTAAGATTCATTGTGACAGTGTCTGGTTCATTTCTTAACATTCTGTGAGGGAAAAGTTCAATAGATAGGAGTAGAGAGGGAGTATATAGTAACAATAGTTTCATTGCCGGCTACTTGTTAAGGTAGGGTAAGTCAAGCTCCCACCTTTTTTCCCCCACCCGGAAAGTGATAGTTTGACTGCCGGCTGCTTGTTAAGGTAGGGTCAGTCTAGCTCCCGCTATCCCTTCCCCTCCTTCTTCCCCTCCCCCCGAAAGGTGACGTGTGGGGCTCCGGTCCAAACAGTAATCACTAGACTCACAGCTCCCAGCACTACTGTAAGTACATGCCTGCCTTGTATTCTAGTGGATTTATTGGTTAAAAGCTTCACTTTTGACCAATAATAAACTTAGTCCTTTCAGTCTTGCTCTAGGTTGACTGTTTTAATAATCACCACATCTTTTAGGTATTGTACTTATCATGGAGAGTGATTTCTTAAGCAGTGGGTAACCTGTCTATCTTTCCAGCTTGGATGACAGAGAGGGTCACCTGCCAATCAACGAGCAGAACTGATGGAGATGGACTAACGTCCTGAGACTTTCCCTTTTTGGATTTAATTACCTGTGCACCTGTATGAAA
Source organism: Cherax quadricarinatus (assembly GCF_038502225.1). NCBI lineage: Eukaryota > Metazoa > Arthropoda > Malacostraca > Decapoda > Parastacidae > Cherax > Cherax quadricarinatus. The sequence continues at coordinate 18,441,937 of NC_091318.1, forward strand.
TTGCAGGACGTAACCCCTCATCATTGCAGCGGTAAAGAACCTGCTTTCCTGTCATCGGGACAGAATACTCAAGACTATACTGTGAAGAACGAACCGGTGGGTTGTAACCAACACCTGAGACCCCCCCCCATCATCAGCAACTGCTACGATTTCAACAACACTCAGTGTTACCAACACCAGACACCCCTATATATATTAGCATTGAATTCAGTTATCATTTATATTTTTCATTTTTCATTTTCTTTAATGTAGGATTAATATTTCATATTTAAGTGTTTTATATTTTCTATATAATAAAGTGTTTATGTTTGTCTTTTATCATTTCTTTTTCTATTCACTAATTTTCCTGAGGAGGAGCCAGCCTTGGTAATACTGTCTGAAGTTGTTACAGGGCTGAGTAAGCCTTCACAAGTGGCGACCTTGCCAGGATCAACTCTACTGAATCAAGATTCAACTCCATCTCGAATCTACCATTGGAACTTCAATGCCGCATACCACAGATGGTTACCACCAGCCATGAGTAATCATTCTCTATGGTAGGACTACAGTACAGGTATTTAAAAGATTTGGTGGCTGTTAGTCTCAATTTATTGTAAGTCAAGTCAAGGCAGGAATACTAGTTAATTCTGCCATCTATTTCTGTGTGAGCTTGAAACACTTTGGAGGATTAGACTCTAGGGACCCGAGATTTTCCAGTGACAATTTGTTTCATTGAGCTCTTTATTATATCAAGGGAACTGTCATAGGGCACTCTTGATTTGTTGGTGAGAAGATTGGATGGTCAAGTGACCCCATTGTACTTACTGTTTGCTCTGAGCCGGCATAGAACCCTTCGTTTTAATTAATACATATTGTTTAATTGAAGTAGGGATCGAGCCCTCTGGTTTACTTACAGTTTGAGCGGAGCAGGAATTGAACCCTCCGTTTTCTTTAATACCCGTTTCATTTCCCCTGATAGTTTAAGTTATTCTTGCAAGTATGGATGAATACCAGTTTTGGATGAATGCTGGAAGTAAGTTAGGAATAACAGGGAAAAATTTAGAATCTTTCATTAGTGCTAAAATCCAGGAAAGACTTGAAAGAGAGAGAATTGAGAGAGAAGAAAGTCAGTTAGAAAGGGAAAGAGAAGAAGAAAAGGAGAGAGAGAGAGAATTGAAAGAGAAGAGAAAAAGGAGAGAGAGAATTGAGAGAGAAATCCAAGAAAGACAGTTAGAAAGAGAGAGAGAGAAGACAAAAAGGAGCGTGATAGACTTGATCGTGAGGAGAGAGCTAGAGTACGTGAAGAACAAGTTAAATTAAGAGAACTTGAGGAAAGAGCAAAGGATAGGGAACGTGAGGAACAAGCTAAAATACGTGAGGAACAAGCTAAGATACGTGAGAGAACAGGTTAAATTAAGAGAACTTGAGGAAAGAGCAAAGGATAGAGAACATGAGGAAAAAGCTAGAGAACATGAGGAAAAAGCTAGAGAACGTGAGGAAAAAGCTAGAGAACTTGAGTTAATAGAGAGAAAAGGATCGCGAGCTCGAAAAATCTCGCCTTGAATTAGAGAATAGAAAGTTAACTCTTACACAACAACAATTAGAGGAAGGAGTAATTGAACATCATGCAGCTAGTGCACATATTCCAACACCTAATTTACCTCCCTTCACAGAGGGGGAAGACATAACTTCATACATTATCAGGTTTGAAAATACCGCTACCCTCTGTGAATGGCCTGCTGACACCTGGGCTACCAGGTTAGGAATGTTATTTTTCGGTACAGCTTTGAATATCTGTGCAACTTTGTCGCAGGATATTATATGTAATTATAACCTACTGAAGAAGGTAATCCTTAAAGCATACCAAAAAACCACTAATTCTTACAAGAAAGATTTCAGGTATGCCATCTTACAGCCGGGCCAGAACTTTCAGCAGTTACAGGTAACACTCGTTTGTTCGACTTTTGGATAGAGAGTTCAGGAATTGATCACAGTTATGAATCTCTTAGAGACTTCATGGTTGCTGACCAGTTCCTGACAGCTCTTCCTCACCAGATACGAACATTCATTAGAGAACGTAACCTGATTAAAGCTGAGGAAGTTGCTGAGGCTGCTGACCTGTATGCTGAGGCTCACAATTCCTATAAAGACCTAAAGAGATCGAACCCTAAGGGCAAGGGTTCATCAGACCTTAAGAAATCAAAGCCTCTAGTGGAACGTAAAATGACTTCTTTAATTCCTGTTTGTCATTTGTGTGGTGTTAAGGGACATAAACGTCCAGATTGTCCTTCTAAGAACGTTCAAAAAGTTGGAAGATGTTTTAAAGACTTTAATGACAAAGCACCCTTCTGTTCAGGAACAGTTAATGGACTTAATGTATCTACCATTTTACGAGACACTGGATGCACATGTATAGTCATTTCTGATAAGCTGTTCCCTAACCTTAAAGAAACTCATTCCTCTGCTATACTTTCAGACTACTTGGGCCGTACGGACACTTTTCCTACCATCCGTTGTTACATTAGGTCTAAATGGTTCACAGGTTGGTCTGAAGCCGTACTAGTTCCCATCACTTCTTGCTCCGTACTAATAGGTAATGTAAAAGGTGCCATTCTTCCTTCTGAGGTTGACCTTTCATCACCAAAGGTGGACATAAGTGTTTCAGATTCTCTTCCTGTAGAGTCAGAGAAGCACCTCGAAAGTTCAGATGAGACAATGTCTCGTGAGATTCATGTGGGATTAAAAACCAGTGATGCTACTCTCGAAAGCGAGGTAGTAGGATCACCGGTTCACTTGTTAGATGAAAGTGAAGATATCACCTCCGATACCATAAATGTCTTGACTAGGGCTCAGACCAAAGCCCAGGTTTCTCCTACTGTCCATCCTTTGATTTTCCCTGACTTTAGGCCTTTAGATATATCGAAGGACTCCTTTGTCAATTTACAAAGTAATTGCCCTTCTCTTCAGAATTGCCATAATGCCGCTAAACAAAATCAAGTTATCCAAAGGAAAAACTTTTCATATAAATTTGAATATATAAAAGGTATTTTGTACAAGTCAGTATTCAAATTAAATTCAGATGAGATAGACTATTCCATCTTAGTTGTTCCAAGTCAATGCAGAGAGACTATTCTTAAAATGGCTCATGACCTGCCAGTGGCCGGACATTTCTCGCATCGTAAAACCTTAAATAAAATTAGGGAAACCTATTTTTGGCCAAAAATGTCCTCAGATATCACTACCTATTGTAGATCGTGTAAAGTTTGCCAACTGTCATCCTCCCGAGGTACCAGGCGAGTACCTATGGTCAAAATGCCAGTCTTTACGGTACCTTTTGAAAGAGTAGCTATTGACATCGTTGGTCCTTTATCTCCACTGTCATCTGGGGGACATAGATATATATTAACATTAGTTGATTATGCTTCGAGTTTCCCTGAAGCCATACCCTTAAAGACCATAACTACTACAGAGGTAGCTGAAGCCCTTTTGTCCATCTTCTCCAGAGTGGGCATCCCTAGAGAAATTTTGTCTGACCGTGGGACACAATTCACATCTGACTTAATGCAACATCTATACCAACTTCTGGGAGTGAAGCCTCTCTTCACCACACCCTATAATCCCAGCTGTAATGGGAGGATTGAGCGCCAGCATTCGATTCTCAAGTCCATTTTAAGGAAACTTTGCTCCCTTAAACCTAAGGAGTGGCATCGTTACCTACCCTGTGCTTTGTTTGCCATGAGGGAAGTTCCCAGTGACTCTTTGGGGTTTTCACCTTTTGAACTTCTCTATGGTAGACAGGCCAGAGGCCCATTGTCCATCCTTCATGACTTATGGACTAATGAGGAGATGAGTGCTGAGGTTCAGTCTTCTTACCAGTTTCTCCTTGACCTTAGATCCAAACTTGAGGAGACCTCTGACATAGTTTCGAAAAACCTAAGCTTGTCAATGGACCAGTACAAAACCTATTTTGATTCCAAAAGTCAGAGGAGAAGTTTTAAAGTAGGAGATGAAGTTCTTGTACTTTTGCCTATCAAGTCAAATAAATTATTAGTAGCATGGAAAGGTCCATATAAAGTACATGTAATAAAAATTTGTGGGAAAGTTGACTACCTCATAGAAGTCAAGGGGAAACCTAAACTTTATCATATCAACATCCTTAAGAAATATTACCGAAGAAATTCGGTTAACTGCCTTAATAACTTTGACTTAGTTTTTCCACACGAACTTGATAAGACAACTGAAGAATGTAAGGTGTGCGTAATTGACACCTCTAACTTAGACTATGAGGAAGAACTACATGACTTGGTGACTTTTGACCACTCGGACGCAACCAACATTAATATTAATGAATCTTTGGATGACCATAAGAGACATGAACTATTTCAATGTGTGAGTAACTTTTCAGACGACTTTACTGATATTCCAGGTGTTACCTCCACGGTAGTCCATAAGATTGACTTAGTGACGGACAATCCTATCAAACGAAAATTATACCCAGTTCCAGTTCACCTTAGGGATGCATTTGACCGAGAGGTAGACAAATTATTAAAACTAAAGATCATTGAACCTTCAGTATCTTCATATTGTTCACCAGTAGTCGTGGTTAAGAAGGAGGATAATTCATATAGACTTGCTATTGACTTCAGAGGCCTTAATGCTATAACTCGGTGGGATGCTGAGCCTATGCCCTTAATAGATAGCGATCTACACAAATTTTATGAAGCTTCCTTCTTTTCAGAGATTGATATTGCGCAGGCATATCATCAAGTATAGAGTCAGAAAACTTAAGCGAGAGAATAATGACACAATACACCAATGCTTCACACGGGATGGGAAAATTCTAGTTAGGAAAACAAATGTAGGTCAACTGTACACAATCACGAACGAGAATGACCTATCACGATTTCTCAGGGATACCAATCTTACAGAGAATAACTAAACAATGTCCAACTAAAAAGCCTACGTAGTGTAGTGTACGTTTTGCTCCATTATTGTTCAAATTTCATTGTACAATCTCTTAGTAATTAAATAATCAACTACCTCATTTTGTGATTTTACTAGTAAGCATAGGTCACCTTATGTGATTTTGTTATTTACTATTGTTCGCTTAAACATTAGCTGAATTGATACTTTCTCTGTCCATATTACTACCTCATATTTTTTTTTTTTAAATACTATCAATTGATATTACTTACTAAAATTAATAAATATCATTTTTACTAAAATTTCAATTTACTCTTAACAATTTTGACATTTAATAACCATTACTTGTCTAATTACCTTTACCTGTTTTAATACCACATTTACTATCCTAGATTACTCTTAATTACCTTGTACTGCCATATAACCTCAAGTATAACTACCAGTGCAATATTGAATGAAATAAACATTACTTTTTCACTTTTTTGTAATCATTATTACTTACTAAAATTTTATTAAACACCATATTTACTACCAGTCAATTTTAATTTTGTACATTAAACATTATTTTATACTTCTCATAACATTTTGTAGCCAAATTTTCAAGTTTTTATATTCAACCCCAACCTTTATATTATCCCTTGTACCTGTGTACCTGTCTACCCTCTTACTATCATATTATAATCAAGACATTACCATTGTTATTTTTTTTACTATTATTCTTTTGGTACTTTAATTGTGAATTTTATTTTGTCAATTTAAATCTAGGTATAATCTTGATCTTGTCAACAACCTATACCAGACTCTAGTGCAATTGCAAGTACCATTTCAAATTGTATTTTTATATTATAAGTTTATATTATAATTCCTACCATCTGTCCATTTAACTTTGTTAACCATTACTTAATTTTAGTCCCTTATATGTTTTCTCCTTTATTTTAGCTTTATATAACTATCCTAGTTTATATATTCACAATTGTTAAAATAATCAAGGTGCTATTCTTAGGTGCTAAAGTAGAATAAGTTCACAATTTTGCCATTATATTCCAAAGCTCATTTTTTTGATTACCACTTTATTGGTCACCACAACCTATATTAGTCCCTTTTATATTATAATTTTATACTATAATTCTAACTTTAAAAAATTACCTTTATAGTACTACCTACTATCATATTCCCAAGCTCCACTATTTGATCATCACTTTATTTGTATTAGTCCCTTAGCTCATTATTTTACATTTGTTAAATAATCCAGGTGCTATTTTTTAGCTTAAGACTATTTACTTTGTTTTATACTTAATTCAAACTATAGATTCACTACAAATCTTATGATTACAAGCATTGATCCTGATACCAACCTCTTATTTAATGACTTAAATGAATCAAACAGTAACTGTAATTACTACACTGCAGAACAATCAAAGGCACTTCTCAGTGCCAACAACAACATAACTATATTTAACTACAATATCAGATCTTTAAGCAAGCATTACGATGACCTCATAGCATTACTAAATTCCTTACATGCCAATATGTCCATCATTACACTAACTGAAACCTGGCTAAAGCCTGATAGTACAGATGTCTATGCCATTCCTGGTTACACAGCCATACACAACTGTAGGCCTGATCAACAAGGGGGTGGCACAGCCATATACTACTCAGACCAACTAGAATGTATCACTAATACTTGCACAAGGGATGAACATGGGGAATATATAATAGCTAAATTCAAATCAAAGTACCTACAAAAACCTCTCACATTGATAAACATCTACAGAGTTCCACAGTCAAACATTAGCCAATTTAGTCAAAATCTAGGAAGTCTGATAACTGATGCACGCATGAACAAAGATCACTTACTACTCTCAGGTGACTTCAATATAAATCTCCTGCAAGACCAGGACCCACACGTTACTGAATTCACAAACACAATGAGTAACTGTATGTTACTACCAACAGTAACAAAACCTACAAGAGTTACAGAGACTAGTGTTTCCCTACTTGACCACATCTGGACCAACACCATATCCCCTTTAAAATCAGGCATAATTACAGATAATACCACAGACCACTACCCTACTTTCCTCATAACAACTCTTGGTAAACTACCCCAAGACACTACTAAAGTCACCTTCAGACTTCACAATGAGGCAGCCATTAATAACTTCACAACAGCAATAGCAAACATTGATTGGTACACTGAGCTAGAAACCTATACAGATATTGACGAATGTATTAATAATTTTCTAAAAAAAACCCAATACCTCTATAACAAGCACTGCCCTAAAAAAACTAAACAGATGACAGCAAAGAGACTGAACAGTCCCTGGCTAACACCCAGCATTCTCAAATCCATAAATACAAAACACCAATATGAAAAACAGTACAGAATGGGTCACATAACCAGAGACCAAACAAAACGTTACTCGTCAATCCTAACCAGCCTGATAAGAAGGGCAAAAAAATTGTATTATGAGAACAGATTATCCAACTTACGAGGTGATATAAAAAAGACCTGGAAAACCCTATCAGAAATTCTGGGAACAAAAAAGATATCACGAAATAGCGAAATAAAATTAGCAAAAACAGATGAACCCCAACTCCCACCAACAGAAACAGCAAACAGACTCAATGATTTCTTCTCCACTATAGGACAAAACCTTGCCAATAAAATCCCAAGCTCAGATACCCCACCAAATGACTACCTCACCGGCAACTACCCGAACACACTGTTCCTAGCTCCGACTAACCCATACGAAGTCTCCCTTATTATCAACGCACTAAAAAACAAGGCAGGAGATTTAAATACCTTACCACCCCTTATATACAAAAAAGTGTCACAAGTGCTATCACCAATCATTGCAACACTCTTTAACAAATCCATTGAATCCTCCACCTTCCCTACAGTACTCAAAATAGCAAGGGTCACCCCGATCCACAAAGGAGGAGACCAAACAGAGTTGAATAACTATAGGCCAATATCCAACTTACACCCTCTCTCAAAAATCTTCGAAAAATTAATTCATAAACGAATCTACTCCTACCTTATCTCCCAAAACATACTCAACCCCTGCCAATTTGGATTCAGGCCTAATAAAAATACTAATGATGCTATTATACACATGCTAGAACATATATACACTGCAATAGAGAAAAAAGAAGTCCCACTGGGGATCTTCATTGACTTACGTAAAGCTTTTGATACAGTTGACCATGACTTGCTCCACGTAAAATTGTCACACTATGGTATAAGAGGGCACTCCCTCAACTACCTCAAGTCTTACCTCAGCAACAGAAGCCAATATGTGTACGCAAATGGGGCAAACTCTTCTGCACAACCAATTACAGTTGGTGTCCCACAGGGAAGTGTCCTTGGCCCTCTTCTCTTTCTCCTATACATAAATGACCTTCCAAATGCTTCGCAATTACTCAAACCCACACTATTTGCAGATGACACTACATACGTCTTCTCTCACCCGAGCCCAGTCACGCTAGCCAATACTGTAAATACCGAATTACAGAAAATATCTACCTGGATGAGGACTAACAAACTTACACTAAACATTGACAAAACCTACTTCATTCAGTTTGGTAACAGAGCTACAGATGTCCCTCTTAACATAATGATAAATGGATCACCTATCACAAAACTAACAGAGGGAAAATTCTTAGGAATCCACCTTGATAATAGACTCAAATTTCATACACATATACATCAAATTTCTAAGAAAATTTCCAAGACTGTAGGCATACTATCGAAGATACGGTACTATGTTCCACAGTCAGCCCTCCTGGCCCTATATCACTCTCTTATTTACCCCTATCTCACCTATGGAATTTGTGCATGGGGCTCAACAACAATTAACCATCTCAGACCACTAATTACCCAACAAAAGGCTGCAGTTAGAATGATAACAAATTCTCACTACAGGCAGCACACTCCACCAATATTCAATACACTAAACCTACTCACCATACAAAACATCCATACTTATTACTGCACCTATTACATACATAGAACACTTAACTCTGATATTAACCCTCCCCTCAAACATCTCCTTGCCAACCTCAACAGAACACATGACCATAACACAAGGCACAGATCACTCTTTGATGTTCCTCGTGTCCATCTCACACTATGCAAAAACTCAATGCACATAAAAGGCCCTAAAATCTGGAATTCATTACCTGTAAATATAAAAGAAACACAACCTGTTTATAAATTCAAGTCTCTTCTCAAAGATTACTTACTCACCCAAAACCAAATAAATACTGAATAACTGAACATTATAAATTGTATATCTTAAATGTTTCTCACAATTATATCACATAAATGTTAAACCTAAAACCCAATCTAACTTTATTATTTTTTAAATACACTACCAAACAGAATCACTACCTAACTGAATGCAACCATATGACCTGTCTTTGTAATACTCACTTGTGCTTTATAGTTATCTGTTTACATTAATGTTTTATCACTGATTTCATCATTGCTTAGTAGCAGCGCTGTATAGTCCTTGTGGCTTAGCGCTTCTTTTTGATTATAATAATAATAATAATCATTGCTTAGTTAATCTTAAGTTAATTTTAAGCCAGCCCGTAATGCTATGCATAGTATAAGTGGCTTTGGCATACTGCTCTTATCTGTATTTTTTTGTACCTCTGTATGTGTGCACAAATTGGAAATAAATAAATAAATAAATAAAATAAATAAATAAATAAATCCTTCTTCTAAGCAGTACACCGCTTTTCCTACACACCAAGGACTGATGCAATATAGAACTATGCCCTTCGGTTTGGTAACTGCCTGTGCTACCTACGTGAGACTGATGAGAAAGGTCTTGGGTAATATGCCAAACGTTTCAGTTTATTTTGATAACATTTACGTAATGACATCCACGTGGGGCGAACATATCCAAACATTAACATCAGTTTTGCGTAGGTTACGCTCACATGGCCTCACTGCCAAGCCAAAGAAATGCTTCCTTGGGTATAACAAGATTAGATATCTTGGACTGATGCTTTCTAATAACTCTCTGCAGCCTCTCCCCAGTAAGATCAAAGCTTTATTAGAATTTAAATTCCCCAAAACCAAGAAGCTCATGCGTAGCTTTCTTGGTTCTGTAAATTTTTATGCACAGTTTATCCCGAACCTTACTGATCTTACAGGCATCTTATCCGACTTCCTTAAAAAGTCTGTGAAGGAACCTCTTGAACTTTCCGACGTAGCTCGGGAATAGTTTAATGAGATTAAAAGTATCTTTTCGAAAGACCCTATACTTAAGATTCCAGATATTAATAAAACATTTTGTTTAAGAACTGATGCCTCCAATACTGGCTTAGGTGCAGTGCTACTACAATACCATGATGGTACTCCCTTCCCTGTATGCTTCCTAAGTCGGAAACTCCTTCCCGCAGAAACGAGATACTCCACCATAGAAAAGGAATGTTTGGCCCTTGTGTGGGGTATCTCCAAACTTAAATTTTATTTGCTGGGAAAAGAATTCATTTTAGAAATGGATCACAAACCTTTGATATACCTAGAAACTTTTAAGGGAACCAACAGTTGCCTCTTGAGGTGGACATTGGCACTCCAGGCTTTTAAGTTCCATATTGTGTATATCAATGGTTCATCCAATTATTTCTCTGACTGGTTAAGTCGTGACGGTCAGTAGAAGATTTCTTGCCTTACGCAACTTCCACATGTTAGAACTTTTTCCTCGCCTATTCTTCTTATACTCCTTGACTATAAGTCTTGGTATGGGGGAGTGTGAGTGAAAATTTCAATAGATAGGAGTAGAGAGGGAGTATATAGCAACATTAGTTTCATTGCCGGCTACTTGTTAAGGTAGGGTAAGTCAAGCTCCCGCCTTTTTTCCCCCCACCCCGAAAGTGATAGTTTGACTGCCGGCTGCTTGTTAAGGTAGGGTCAGTCTAGCTTCCACTATCCCTTCCCCTCCTTCTTCCCCCCCCCCCCCAAAGCTGACGGGTGGGGCTCTGGTACAAACAGTAATCACTAGACTCACAGCTCCCAGCACTACTATAAGTACATGCCTGCCTTGTATTCTAGTGGATTTATTGGTTAAAAGTTTCACTTTTGACCAATAATAAACTTAGTCCTTTCAGTCTTGCTCTAGGTTGACTGTTGTAATAATCACCACATCTTTTAGGTATTGTACTTATCATGGAGAGTGATTTCTTAAGCAGTGGGTAACCTGTCTATCTTTCCAGCTTGGATGACAGAGAGGGTCACCTGCCAATCAACGAGCAGAACTGATGGAGATGGACTAACGTCCTGAGACTTCCCCTCTTTGGATTTAATTACCTGTGCACCTGTATGAAATTGCAGGACGTAACCCCTCATCATTGCAGCGGTAAAGAACCTGCTTTCCTGTCACTGGGACAGAATACTCAAGACTATACTGTGAAGAACGAACCGGTGGGTTGTAACCAACACCTGAGACCCCCCCCATCATCAGCAACTGCTACGATTTCAACAACACTCAGTGTCACCAACACCAGACATCCCTATATATATTAGCGTTGAATTCAGTTATCATTTATATTTTTCATTTTTCATTTTCTTTAATGTAGGATTAATATTTCATATTTAAGTGTTTTATATTTTCTATATAATAAAGTGTTTGTTTGTCTGTTATTATTTCTTTTTCTATTCACTAATTTTCCTGAGGAGGAGCCAGCCTTGGTAATACTGTCTGAAGTTGTTACAGGGCTGAGTAAGCCTTCACAATTCTAATACCGAGTACAGTGTTAATCTCAACAATCCTATCACTAATACTAGAAATACCAAGCTCCTTCCTCATATTAAGAACCTTTGTAGATTTGGGACACCCAAGAATAATTCTGAGAGCTTCATATTGCATTAACTCCAAGGGTCGGAGAGAACTTTCTCTAGCTAAAAAAAAAAACATACCACGGGCGGGATTTGAACCCGCGGTCAGTCTCAAAACTTCAGACCGTCGCGTTAGCCAGTGGGCCAGCTAGCTTCAATAAGATTAGTCCAACTAGGTATATTTCTACACCATAGGAAGGTTAGCATAGGCACCACTGTGTCCACAAATGCAAGTTTTTACAGACGAATCTCCCGCTAGCATGGCCGTGACGAACTCTATCTCAAGTCCCCTCAAAGCCGTCAACATGACTCACGAAATCTTAATGACACGATTGCAAACAAACCATACCATGGGCGAGATTTGAACCCGCAGTCAGAGAGTCTCAAAACTCCAGACCGTCGCGTTAGCTAATATCAACATGGGAGCAGCATAATCAATTAAGGACCTAACATAGGCTATGTACATCATTCTCACGATTCTCAGTTAGCACCATAGTTGGGGTTGTAGCTTTTGAGAACATTTAGCCTAGCTTTGCATTTCTTATTTAGTTGTGGCATAGTTGATTTGTTAAAAGGTACATCTACACCAAGATATATGTAAGCTTTAACGTAGCTAATGTTTTTACCCTGCAAATAGATGGGTGGGGGATGTCGTTTCCTTGTTAATATCTTTGTTTTTGAGGAGGATATTATGAGGCCTAGTCGATTACAAATTGCTTGAACTTCGTTAAGAATGGTGCTTATCTTCTTATGCCCTGTTGTATGTATCATGATGTCATCAGCATAGCTTATAGCAATATGTTTAGGTGAGCATTAATCAGAATATTAAATAGCATGGGACTAAGAACTCCTCCCTGCGGTGTACCTAAAGATTTCTTTCGACTCACTTCTGAAGCCTTGGTAGAGGACAGAGGATACTCTATCTGACAGGTATCCTATTATCCAGCAGAGTAAGCTACCACCAATATTCATTTTGGCTAATTCATGTAGTATAACGGTTCTGTTCGCGATATCAAATGCAGATTTTAGATTAAGAAAAGTGGTAAAACTAGTAGAGGTGTGTGCAGTGAGAAATGTACAAATATAGTTCTGCACACTCTTACCTGTCATGAACCCATAGAGGTAGGGGGAAAGTTGGTGTCTGATTCTGTAGTATAGTCTGTTAAGCATCATTCTTTCAAAATTTTTACGAAGACAACTAGTTAAGGCGATCGGTCAAAATGTAAGATAAGATTTCGTTCGGATTTTTAACCCCGGAGGGTTAGCCACCCAGGATAACCCAAGAAAGTCAGTGCGTCATCGAGGACTGTCTAACTTATTTCCATTGGGGTCCTTAATCTTGTCCCCCAGGATGCAACCCACACCAGTCGACTAACACCCAGGTACCTATTTGCTGCTAGGTGAACAGGAAACGTGTCGAAATGTTTCCACCCGCCGGGAATCGAACCCAGGCCCTCCATGTGTGAAGTGGGAGCTTTAGCCACCACGCCACCGGGCCACCTGTATCAGGCTGTTGGGGCTTAGGGATAGGCACAATGAGACTATTGGTCCAGGAAGTAGGAAGAACTCCCTCAGTGTAACTGGTATTATACAGTGCCAACTGAGGATAATCAGGCACGTGCCTTAAGAGTTCTGAGAATATAATACTTTATACCATCCTCTCCAGGAGCAGTTGATCGACCATTAGTTAATGCATTATCTAATTCATACTCGGTGAAGAGGCAATCACTCTCATCAATATTTTGGCTCATAAAATTAATAATTTTCAACATTTCTTCAGAAGCACTCTCTAATTTTTTTTCTAATGTGAGATGGAAGGTTTTCATGCCTGGATGTTTTGGACAAAGCATTTATGAGGTCATTTGCTTTTTTCAAGAGGAAAGGGATGAGCAACATTGCCAGTCTTTTTCCTGGTTATTTTATTTATACCTTTCCAAGCCAAACTTAAAGGGGTGGACCTATTTAATGCATTCACAGACCAACAAAAAACAAACAAACATACACTGGGGATCTCACTGTGGAGATCAATAAACTAATCTGATAGCTAATTTAAGTACACTGGCCACGTTCACTCCATAAAATTTCACAATTTTATATATATTTTTATATATTTTAATAAAACAGAAGAAGCATGTTGATGGTGCGGTTGCTAGGCAACAGAGGCGTGTAAACATAGCTGGTACAGACTGACTGAAGCAGCTGGAACAAACTTGTCTTTCTTAACTGTTAAAAGCTATTTGCTGACCTTCAAGCAAACTAAACACATGTAAAAGAAAAAGAGGTGATAGTTTCAGGTATTTTTTATTATCTGTTGTCAGTGTTTAGTCTTAGTTACAGTGGCAACAACAGGACCACAGTGATGTGATTATATAATTGGTATATTATGTACCACAGAGTCAGATTATTATTATTATTATTATAATCAAAAGGAAGCGTTAAACCACAGCGTCAAAAATCTTGTAGGTGCATATAATTGGATTATGAGCCTATGTGGGCTCAGCAGTTAACAGTAGTAATGCAGTAATGGAAATAGTACTCAGAATGTACTGTTTGTAGCAAAGAGAGATGTACAGTACTTCATAATATATACACAGAAGATATTTGAACTGGCACAACCTTAACAACATGCTAGAGGGAGAGATGTGGGAGGAAGTGTAAAATAGACATAGTGAAAAGTAGAGCTGTCATAGGCACTTTAAGAGAACACTGTCAACATCCACAGATCAAGGCTATATAATTAATCTACCACTAGCAGATGTCAATAATATTGATGGTACAAGTGTAAAAAATTAAGAGGAAACTGGATTACTACTGCTGATATGTGCCAGAACAACCAGACTTTGATAGTTATGTGGACCAGTGGGCTGCTAATAGCAACAACCTGGTTGAATAGTTAACAGAAAAAGTTGGCATCAGGTCAGGCTGAAGAGTAAAAATAACTCAAAACTGGTCAGAGGTATATTGTAATATTTGACTTTATTGGACTATAAAACTTTGTTTGGATTTTTAACCCAGGTATCCCAGGGTATACTCAGGTATACCCAGGGTATACTCAGGTATACCCAGGGTATACTCATGTATGCTCAGGGTATACTCAGGTATACCCAGGATATACTCTGGTATTCTAAAGGGGTTAGCCACCCAGTATGATTCAATAGTCATCAGAGACTATGTCAAGAACATATAGCAACATTTTCTTGCAGCAAATTACAGCTACAAATACAAATACAAACATTTATTTCCTTGTAAAGCTTACAATGAGTGGTTTACATGTTACGAGATTGAAATGATAAAAATGCCATTATCGTGCCTAGGCACGACTAATACTAATGCTTACACTATTTTGATATAGGTTTTATTTGAGATAATTAATAGGTCCATAATTAGATACCTTCCCAGTTAGGTACATACGTAATTAGGTTTAAAAAAGTTAGGAACTGGAAATCATTTAATATTATAAATGGTAGATTTAGTAATGGAATTCATATTTTCTTGGCATGATACATTGTTTCCTTTAAAGCCATACTGGGAGAGTATCTTAGACAAACTTAGGATTAACTGAACATTTAATAGTACACTAACTTAAGATATGGTATGTTTACAATCATTCGGGTGGTTTAGGAGGTAAAAATAGGAAAATTACATAAATTAATGCTGCCCAGTTATGAAACGTGAATGTTTAATGTGTTAAATGCTTAAATGTTTAATGTGTTAAATGCTTAAATTTTTTATTTTCTATTTTACCTGTTCAAGTTAATCATCTAAATTTTACTTTAGAAAGACCAGTTGGAAAAAATATTTTTTATCTATGCATGTATTTTATTACAGCATTTTGTTTTGAAAGATACAGTCCTTATGCTGTTAAAATTTTGCTAGGTACAGTGATTATGTATGAATGATGGTGAAAGTGTTGAATGATGATGAAAGTTTTTTCTTTGTTTTTGGGTCACCCTGCCTCGGTGGGAAATGACTGATATGTTAAAAAAAATAAAGAAAAATTAAATTAATTATTTATAAAGCAAATTCAAAAAGAGTACTTTAACCTGACATATTGTCATTAACTTGTTATATTGTATAGATTAGTCCAAACTAAGCCATAAAAATTTAGTTCATCATGTGCAGGTACTGTATAAAATGATTGATGGGATTTCTGATCTTTGATCATTCTCTGTAAGCTTAACTGGTGATGGTACATGTACAGTGTATTAATATTCTGTGTATTACAGTTACACTATAGTTAGTTATTGAATAACTGTAATTTTAGGGCGAAGAAATATAAATATTAAATAAATTACCATGGGTTAATATGTATTTTAGTTTTATTACTCATAGAAATTTAATATTTTTATTTAATTCTATATCTGTATACGTATACTTTTTCTGCTGTTGGATCTCATATGTCAGTATTTTTTTTTCTGCCTTTTCACCTGTATATTTAATTGTTTTAAGACAGAGTGTAGACAAGTATCAGTTGTGTGGTGAATGACAAATGAGAAACTGAAACAAGGTATGTCGCGCTGGAAAAAGACATCCTTTGACGGCATTCACAAATATGTAGAAAAAGTAGAGGATGTTTTATTAAGTGAGAGTTCATGGTCAACCACTGACTCTGAGTGTTCAGGTTGCATCCACTTAAGTAAGGACAGTAATCTGCACACTGAAGGTTGTAGTGCCTCAGCATTTGAACTGGCAACTCTTTCAGCTGTACAGGCATTGTAAGTGATCAGTCTATGTTCTGGGGCATTTTTTTAATATTTGGAAATGGCTTTGTGATTTTTGTGAACTGATAAAGATATATGCTTTTAAAGATCTTGCTTTCTGATAGAACAGCCTTGCACATTTTGGTTGGCAACAGTAGTTGCCTTCAGCTCAGTTACTCTCAGTTTTTTTCTTTCTTTCATATATATTGTGTTTTATGTGTGTAATTGTGTGTGCATTATTCATATGGCTATACAGCCACTAGACATGAGCACTAGCATTAAGTCAGTGAGTTTACGAAACACTGAGAACTTGTGAACCTTAATTAGGTCCCATCAGGGGTATGAAAGGATCATCAAAATTTCCAATCCATGCTTTACCTCATTCCTGACATCATTGTAGCTAGTAATAATAATAATAATTTTTTTATTTCTACAAGTACATGTACAGTGTATACAGACCTAGCTGACATAAGTGACATACTATATAGAAAGCCCCCTTGTTATGAAGAGCATTTTGGGCAAATTAGGTCACTTTTGTCCCTTGGATGTGACCCACACTAGTCAGCTAACACCCAGGTACCTATTTCACTGATAGGTGACCATGTACAGCAGGTGTCTTAAGGATCAAACTACAGACTTCAGTGAGTGTGTTAACAACTCAGCTATGGGACATCATGTAAAGTCACTGCAATAGTGTTCCATTTGCTCTGATCTGTGTAACTGAAGTTTTACACTCTTGTTAAATTGTGATTGTGATAGCTCACTCTGCCACTGAGCCAGCATGTCTAGAAGGTTGGTAGATAGAAACCACTTCAGAAGGTACAGTATTGTACAACTGTCCTTTCATAAGAGTATGAAACATTTTATTATTATTATCATGAAGCATTAAACTCATAGGTGTCATATAGTGCCAGGGGAATGAGAGACAATCAAGGTTGAGCTAGGGAAAGGGAGGATGGATTTAATTTCTTGACACAAGTGCCCCTTTGTGGCATCACCCATGAAGGGTGAGTGCAAAACAGAAGCCATTAAACATTTTGCAATTTGGCAGGATTCTTGGCCTTTTTCTTTCTGTTTTAGGAAAATGTAATGTGGCAAGTACTATAAATCCTATAACTTTTTACTCATATTTAGTATTCACTAATATAGTAGTACTTGTTACATGTACTTTAATTTAGGAGGCCTGGTCAGAGTCTGGATGTCAGAAAAGCAATGATTTCAGAAACCATCTGGGAGCTTCAAAGTTTCCAAACTTTTAGGAGTTCCCTCATTTTTATAGCATTGGTTTTAAAGAGACCATCAGCCAAGTTATGGAAAGTTTCACAATTATCTTTTGAGAGTCCAACCTGGCCCAACCTAGTTTTTAAATAAAGGTTAGAAAGGTACCTGATTTTTAGTGACTTAGGTACTTCCAGTGCCATTATAATTAAGTTGGGTTTAGTCTTGCATATGTGACACTTCAGGTAAGAGTGAGGAGTCTAGACATTGATCAATATTTAGATTGTATCATTAGTGTAATTCAACTCCACATATTTTAGGGTGCCTGTGAGTCTGTGAATATGCTTTGGTGTCTTGTTTGATGTTGCCAGAGTGTTTGCTCATGCTTGCAATTGATGCTTGTAATTGACAGGATTTTTTTATTTAGCAGGTAGTTTGCTGTTAAGGGCTGCTCCCTACTGTAGGCTGAGAAATTTTAGTCTGGGCCTTCAATAGAGAAATTCTAGAATTATGTCCTGGCTGATGGAACTACTTGTTATGTACACTTTTTTATATTTCATTTCATTGCATAGTTGAACAAGATTTATGTTCAGTGTACTGTAGAGCTTCATCTATTGCCTTCCTGTTTGCAGTAGATTTCAATATATTCAAGGTACTGGACTTCATTTCTGTTCTTTATCCAAGTAGAATTTTTAGTGTCTTGAACATTCACTCATTCAAAATTTAATTTATTTTTGTTGATGCTTTGGATACTGACCATGACACCAACTTTCATGTGTATTTCACACAGACTGTAGCTAAGTATGGACTGGCACTTACTCCAATGTGCAAGATTACTGACACACACAGTTTAATATGGAGAATGACACACCTTGAAGAGTATTAGTGTTACCAATTAATTGAGAATGGATTTTATGATTCACCTTCTGCTGCATTTTCATCAGTGTAATCAGTGATTTTGTTTTATGCTCTGATAGTTTGGCTTATTATGAACATATGTTAAATAAAATGACAAACACAATGCTGCAGTGATTCATGCTTACTGGTTTTAAATACCATATGATGCAGTTCATAGATATTCCATAGGAAGTCCATTGGGAAAAGTTACAAGGGTGAATTTTGTTAAAATATGTTTTTCTAATCAATATACTACAGTAACTTGTTAATAAATATGCAACAGTTATATTCACAGTTACAGAGTTGCACCAGTATGTATTAGCTTATTAGAGTAGGCTAAACCAGTTCCAGACCTACAGTACTGGGTAATACTGTAGTCTCTCTTTAACCCTTTCATGGTCCGTGCCATAGATTTACGGCTATACGTTGAGGGTCCAAACCGTAGATCTACGCCATGAGCTCAGCTCACTCTGATAGGCTGTGAGCGGTAAATTTGGGCCTAGATATGAGAGAATACATCTATGTGATATGTGCGCACCACATAAAACAAATCCTGCAGCACACAGTGCATAATGAAAAAAAAACTGAGACCATAATTTTCGATTAAAAGCGACTTTGCAGTGTTTTTTCGTATGTTTTTTATAGTTGTATTTGCGATTTCTTGGTCTCATTTGGTAGAATAGAAGATATATTACAGAGATTTTCATTGGTTTTAGTAATGGAAATCGCTTGAAACTGAGCTCAAAGAAGCAGAAATGTTAAATTTTTGCTGATGTTCAAGAGTAAACAAATGACCTCACACCAGCTGGTGGGTTTGATACACATTCACAAATGTGGTGATATTATTTATACAATTATTACAATATTGCATAACAGTAAATCTTTATTTTTTGGTTTGAGTAAAGATTCATTATGTGAATAAAAAATTGAAATGGAATTCAATATAAAGCCTGAAAATGTAACTGATGTTAGTTTAGTGCCAGGAATGCCTGCATTGTTTATTCTGGACCTTATTTTGAAATTAGAATATTTTGAACTTTGCATTAAATTGGACAAATTACTAATTTCCGATCACTTTATTTTGTAGTTAAAACAGTTGAGTTGGCAATTTCTTGTGCTCAATCGATAGAATAGAAGTAATACTAGTGAAATAGTTAAGAATTTGGTCAACTGGAGTAATGTAATTGGCCTAAAATGGGAGTCAAAATTGGCAAAATCGCAGATGCGTTAGTATCGCTGACACACCAAAATTCGCGAAAGCATAATTTCGTCAATTTTCCATCAAATTTCATACTTTTTGTTTTATTACCTTCAGAAAAAGATTCTCTAGCATTTCATAAGAAAAAATGAAATTATTTTTTGAAAATTCTTGGACCCTTGTGCACACTTTGAAATTCGGCCTCTGGACCCTGAAAGGGTTAATTTATTGCTAATATGATGGCAATATGTTCTTTGTTTTCACATTTTTTGTTAACCCTTTGAGGGACGGTCACGTACAAGTACGTCATTGCAGTCAGGGTCGGTCACGTACTTGTACGCCTAAATTCTAGCACCTTCAATTCTGGTAGAAGAAAGCTGGCAGGCCTACATATGAAAGAATGGGCCTGTGTGGTTAGTGTGCGCAGTATAAGAAAAATTCTGAAGCACACTGTGCATAATGAGAAAAAAAACTTCAACTGTGTTTTTGGTTTAAAACAGTGACTTTCTAGTGTATTTTCCTGTGGTATTTATAGTTGTATTCTCGTTTCCTTAGTCTCATTTGATAGAATGGAAAATATATTACAGAAATAGAGATGATTTTGATTGGTTTCACAATGACAAGTACCTTGAAATTGAAATCAAATTAGTGAAAATGATCGATTTTTGCCGATGTTCAAGAGTAAAAAATCAAGCCACGCGTAAAATACATGTTAACTGGTGAGTCTGATATTCTTTCACAAGTGCACTGATATCATTTATACTGTTTTTACAATGATGCAGTAGTATATATAACAGAAAACCTCTTTTCTGTGAGAATAAAAATTCAAAATGGAAAGCAAAAGTAATGTAAGAGGGGCCTAGAGATGTGACTAATGAACAGATAAAATGTTATTTTAGTGCCATTAATGTCTGTCTTGTTTATTTTGGACCCTATTTCGAAATTGGCATCTTGTAAAACTTGTGAAATTGCCCAAATTGCCAATTTCTGACCACTTTATTGAGTAGTTGAAATCGGTAAATGGGCCGATTCTTGAACTCAGTTGATAGAACAAATAGAGTTCTAGGGAAATAGCTATGATCTTAGTGAACTGCAACATTGGAATTGGGTGAAAATAGGGCCCAAAGTGGGCGAAATTGCCCACTTCGAGACAGCTAACTTCGCGAGAGCGTAATTCCCTAAGTTTTCCATCAAATTTCATACTTTTGGTGTCATTATGATCGGAAAAAGATTCTCTATCATTTCCTAAGAAAAAAATAGTTTTTTTTTTTTTAAATTTTTCGACCCTGAGAACGAGTTTGGGAGAGAACCTCTCGACCCTCAAAGGGTTAATTGTTTTATAGCATATTGAAGCTTATGTTTTTCTTCTTTTTAATTTTATTTTATGCATATATATGTACATAGACAAATACATATAGTATAGTAATTTCTTTATTCAGAGCAAATTGGAGCATTTTTGATCTTCTCATACTTTGGTACTTGGTAGCTATAGCACGTAACTACAGTATCACCATGTTTATGTATTGACTAGCGCCAGCATGATTTTTATAAGCACATAGTCATCAGTAGTGTGACTCTTTACCCATAGTTGGACTGTACTGCAAAGCACTGTACTCTTGTGTGTGACAGTTTTAAGCTTTTATCTTTTAGTGATTCTCATGGCATAACTAATTTCTCCACAAGAGCCATACAATATCTTCTCACAGTATCTGTTATTGTTTTCTGAATACAGATTTGGTCATGTACTGTATTGCCAAAACACTATATATATAATGCAGTTTATTTTTTAACGGAATCTGAATTAGGAATTTATTAACCCTTTCACTGTCTTTCTCATGTAGATCCATGTTATTGATGCCAGTGTTGCTGACGTAGATCTATGTTTTGAGCTGTAAATTTTTGCATAGTCAGGCCATGGGAAAACCTCGGTAGCCACAGCCACTCAAGAGGGAGAGGTTTTTAGTGCCAGGAAGGAAAAAAAAACGGGCAGGAAATGGCAGAAATCGTACACCAAATCCAGTCATTTCTGGAGTGGAACCACAGTCGATGGCCTCCACTCCAAACCAACAGATACAGATACTAATGCCGGCAAAAAAAGTTCCCCCCAGTACCACCAATACCACCAGCCCGATGACATTCTTCCTTCCAAATATACAGGGTCTAAAGCCAACAAGGAACAACAAAATACCTTTCATCCGTGGACTGCTTGCAGAGGCAAATGCAATGTTCGCAGCTTTCACAGAGACCCACATAAAGGATCACTTGGACAACGAAATATGGATCCCAGGTTACAACCTATACAGATGTGACAGAGTGAACAGGCAAAAGGGGGGGGGGGGGGTTGGCCTGTATATCGCAGAGTCACTTGTTTGCACAGAACTGCTTAATGCCTCAAATGATGTAGTGGAAGTTTTAGCAGTAAAGATCGAGAACCAAAACCTAGTCATTGTGGTAATCTACAAGACTATGGATGCAATGTCCCAGCCATTCCAGGAACAGCTGTTAAAAATTGACCACTGTCTGGAAAATCTTCCAGCTCCTGCCCCCAACATCTTGCTCCTGGGGGATTTCAACTTAAAGCACCTGAAATGGAGGAATATAGCAAATAATGTTGTTGCAGTGATAACACCAGGAGGCAGCTCTGACGAAAACTCACACACACACGAGCTTTTAAATCTCTGCACAAAATTCAACTTAAACCAGCAAATAATAGAGCCTACTAGACTGGAGAATACACTAGACCTCATCTTCACTAACAATGATGATCTGATACAAAATGTCACCATATCAAAAACAATATATGTACTCAGATCACAACATAATCGAGGTTCAGACGTGTGTGCGGAGCCCCAGACCGACATAATGAGATTAGTCACGAGGGAGCCTTCACCAAATTCAACTTCAATAACAAGAACATAAAGTGGGACCAAGTAAACCAAGTCCTAACTGATACAAGCTGGGAAGATAGACTAAGCAACACAGACTCCAACTTATGTCTAGAACAGATTAACTCGGTGGCACCCAATGTATGCTCAAGGCTTATTCCTTTAAGAAAAAGGAGGAGTAGATGTAAAATAGAAAGAGACAGGCACTCCCTTTACAGGCGACAAAAAAGAATAATAGAGCAGCTAAAAGAGGCCAATATATCTGAAATGTGTAGGGAGTCACTGGCCAGAGAAATAGCAAACATCGAACTTAAGCTAAAGGAGTCTTATAGGAGTCAGGAATCGTGGGAAGAACTAAAAACTATAAATGAAATTGAAAGAAACCCAAAGTATTTCTTTTTCCTATGCCAAATCAGTCGAGAACAACATCCAGTATTGGGCCCCTACTTAAACAAGATGGGTCCTACACAGATGACAGCAAGGAAATGAGTGAGCTACTCAAGTCCCTATATGACTCAGTTTTTAGCAAGCCACTAACCAGACTGAGAGTCGAAGATCAAAATGAATTTTTTATGAGAGAGCCACAGAATTTGGTTAACGCAAGCCTATCTGATGTTATCCTGACGCCAATGACTTTGAACAGGCGATAAATGAGATGCCCATGCACTCTGCCCCAGGGCCAGACTCATGGAACTCCGTGTTCATCAAGAACTGCAAGAAGCCCCTATCACGAGCTTTTACCATCCTATGGAGAGGGAGCATGGACACGGGGGTCGTCCCACAGTTACTAAAAACAACAGACATAGCCCCACTCCACAAAGGGGGCAGTAAAGCAATAGCAAAGAACTACAGACCGATAGCACTAACATCCCATATCATAAAAATCTTTGAAAGGGTCCTAAGAAGCAAGATCGCTACCCATCTAGAAACCCATCAATTACACAACCCAGGGCAACATGGGTGTAGAGCAGGTCGTTCCTGTCTGTCTCAACTATTGGATCACTACGACAAGGTCCTAGATGCACTAAAAGACAAAAAGAATGCAGATGTAATATATACAGACTTTGCAAAAGCCTTCGACAAGTGTGACCATGGCATAATAGTGCACAAAATGCATACTAAAGGAATAACAGGAAAAGTTGGTAGATGGATCTATAATTTCCTCACAAACAGAACACAAAGAGTAGTAGTCAACAGAGTAAAGTCCGAGGTGGCTACGGTGAAAAGCTCTGTTCCACAAGGCACAGTACTCGCTGCCATCTTGTTTCTCATCCTCATATCCGACATAGACAAGGATGTCAGCCACAGCACCGTGTCTTCCTTTGCAGATGACACCCGAATCTGCATGACAGTGTCTTCCATTGCAGACTCTGCAAGGCTTCAGGCGGACATCAACCAAATCTTTCAGTGGGCTGCAGAAAACAATATGAAATTTAACGATGAGAAATTTCAATTACTCCGATATGGTAAACACGAGGAAATTAAAACTTCATTAGAGTACAAAACAAATTCCGGCCACAAAATAGAGCGAAAAACCAACATCAAAGACCTGGGAGTGATCATGTCGGAGGATCTCACCTTCAAGGACCATAACATTATATCAATCGCAGCTGCTAGAAAAATGACAGGATGGATAACGAGAACCTTCAAAACTAGTGATGCCAAGCCCATGATGACACTCTTCAGGTCGCTTGTTCTATCTAGGCTGGAATATTGCTGCACACTAACAGCACCTTTCAAGGCAGGTGAAATTGCTGACCTAGAAAATGTACAGAGAACCTTCACGGCACACATAACGGAGATAAAACACCTCAATTACTGGGAGCGCTTGAAGTTCCTGAACCTGTATTCCCTGGAATGCAGGCGGGAGTGATACATGATTATATACACCTGGAAAATCCTAGAGGGACTAGTACCGAACTTGCACATGAAAATCACTCACAATGAAAGCAAAAGACTTGGCAGACAATGCAACATCCCCCCAATGAAAAGCAGGGGTGTCACTAGCATGTTAAGAGACAATACAATAAGTGTCAGGGGCCCGAGACTGTTCAACTGCCTCCCAGCGTACATAAGGGGGATTACCAATAGACCCCTGGCAGCCTTCAAGCTGGCACTGGACAAGCACCTAAAGTCGGTACCTGACCAGCCAGGCTGTGGCTTGTACGTTGGATTGCGTGCAGCCAGCAGTAACAGCCTGGTTGATCAGGCTCTGATCCACCAGGAGGCCTGGTCACAGACCGGGCCATGGGGGCGTTGACCCCCGGAACTCTCTCTCCAGGTAAACTCCAGGTAAACTCCAGAGAATGGGTCTGTGCAGTGATTATACACAGTATAAAAAATCTTGAATCACATAATGCATGATTGGAAAAGCAAACTTCTGAACTTGTGCTTGGTGTAAAATAGCAAATTTGAGGTGTTTACTGGGATGGTTTTTGTAGCCTTTAATTTCTGTTTCTTGATATCAATTGATGGAATGGACAACATATTACTGAAATAGAGATGATTTTGACTGATTTCAGACTGGAAGTAGCTTGAAATATGGCTGAAAATGGTGGAAATATTCAATTTTTTGATAATTTTCATGAATGGTAGAGCCCCCCTGGCTTCCCCATGGATTTCCTGAGCACCCCTAGTCTTTTAATGGGGTTTACTAGGTCTGTTTCAATTATTGGGATGCCATACATCATGGCAAATCATTTTTGCTCATATTTTATTATCCAAGAAATATGATAAAACTTTAGTTCTGAGGGATTCAAAATGGAGGGCAAAAGGTAATGTTGGAGAGTCTTACCTGGAGTTTACCTGGAGAGGGTTTTGGGGTCAATGCCCCAGCGGCCCGGTCTGAGACCAGGCCTCATGGTGGATCAGGGTCTGATCAACCAGGCTGTTACTGCTGGCTGCACACAAGCTGACATATAAACCACAGCCCAGTTGGTCAGGTACTGACTTTAGGTGCTGGTCCAGTGCCTTCTTGAAGACAGCCAGGGGTCTGTTGGTAATCCCTCTTGATTAATGAACAGAGGAAAGGTTCCTTTAGTAGTTGGTATGCATACAGTGTTTGATTTTGGAATATTTTTAAATTGTAATTTTGGGTAAAATTGGCCAAATGTGCATATTATAGGGTAGTGCTGATAGTTGAATAGGTGGCTCACTTGATGAAATGGAACACATACTAGCAAATTATCTAGAAATTGGGTTGAGTTGAGCATTGGAATTAGCTTAAAATCGAACTTAAAACAGGCAGATCGCCAATTCATAAATTATGTCCAGACTGCCAAATTTGTGCCATCACAGTTCCATAAGTTTTCCATCAAATTTTGTGTTTTAGTTGCCATTACCTTTAGAAAAAGATTTTCTACCATTTCAGAAGATTTTTTTTTTAACACGTTGGTTGTCTCCCACCGAGGCAGGGTAACCCAAAAAGAAAGAAAATCCCCCAAAAAGAAAAACACTTTCATCATCCAACACCTTCACCTCACTCATACATAATCACTATCTTTGCAGAGGCGCTCAAATACGACAGATTAGAAGTCCCTTCAAACTGCCATTATTCCAAACCCTTCCTTTAAAGTGCAGGCATTGTACTTCCCATTTCCAGGACTCAAGTCCGGCTAACCGGTTTCCCTAAATCCCTTCACAAAATATTACCCAGCTCACACTCCAACAGCTCGTCAGGTCCCAAAAACTCTTCATCTCCATTCACTCCTATCTAACATGCTCATGCATGCTTGCTGGAAGTCCAAGCCCCTCACCCACATTGATCCATTCTCTCTAAATGACCAAACCACCTCAACAACCCCTCTTCAGTCCTCTTACTAATACTTTTAGTAACTCCACATCTCCTAATTTCTACACTACGAATTCTCTGCATAATATTTACACCACACATTGCCCTTAGACAGGACATCTTCACTGCCTCCAGCTGCCTCGTTGCTGCAGCATTTTCAACCCAAGCTTCACACCCATATAAGAGTGTTGGTACCACTATACTTTTGTACATTCCCTTCTTTGCCTCCATGGATAATGTTCTTTTGTCTCCACATATACCTCAATGCACCACTCACCTTTTTTCCTTCATCAATTCTATGGTTAACCTCAACCTTCATGAACCCATCTGCTGACAAGTCAACTCCCAAATATGTGAAAACATTCACTTCTTCCATACTCCCTCTCTCCAGTGTAATATCCAATTTTTCTTTATGTAAATTGTTTGATACCCTCATCACCTTACTCTTATCTATGTTCACTTTCAACTTTGTACCTCTACAACACCCTCCCAAACTCATCCACTAACCTTTGCAACTCTTCTTTAGAATCTCCCATAAGCACAGTATCGTCAGCAAAAAGTAACTGTGTCAACTCCCATTTTCTGTCTGATTCCCCATAATTTAATCCCACCCCTCTCCCGAACACCCTAGTATTTACTTCTTTTACAACCCTATCTATAAATATATTAAACAACCATGGTGACATTGCATATCCCTGTCTAAGACCTACTTTTACTGGGAAGTAGTCTTCCTCTCTCTTACACACCCTAACCTGAGCCTCACTATCCTCATAAAAACTCTTTACAGCATTTAATAACTTATTACCTATTCCATACACTTGTAACATCTGTCACAGTGCTCCCCTATCCACTCTATCATATGCCTTTCTAAATCCATAAATGCAATGAAAATTTCCCTATCTTTATCTAAATACTGTTCACATATATGCCTTAATATAAACACTTGATCTACACATCCCCTACCCACTCTAAAGCCTCCTTGCTCATCTGTAAGCCTACTCTCTGTCTTACCTCTAATTCTTTCAATAATAACTCTTCTGTACACTTTACCTTTTTATACTCAGTAAATTTATTACCCTATAATTTTTACAATCTCTTTTTTTATTTAATTACAACACTGTCAGCACTTATAATTTCAGGGGTCATAACAGTGAAAGGGTTAAAATGTTCAGTACTTTGATTTGTAAAATTAACTATAAAATTGATAAAGTACCAGTATGTAGTATTTTTTAAAATGTCTATCTTATGTGCAGTTTTTTGAGCATGTCTTAAGTTAATAATTATTTTAACTCAGTGCATTGCACAAATTGTTCTTATATGTAATTCCTGAGAAAAACCCAAATCTAAGACTACATTAAAAACCTAAGGAAATATAATGTTTAAATTTATACTAAAGTCAAATTTTCATGTTTGAGGTAACATAAAATTCCATAGTTTTAAATTTTCACATTTTTTGAGGTACAATAATCCATATAATAAAAATTCTGATGGCATTTTATCTCCATTACGATTTCATGAGTCACTATATGGTACTGTATTTAATAATACTACTCTAAATTAAGAAAGAGTTTTCTTTTTTATTCTGTATTTACTTTCATTTACAATTTGATAGATTTGTTTCTTGGCCTAATTATTTAAGAAGTGTTGGATCATCTGGAATATTTCATAAAAATTTGTATAGTACAGTACTATTTTAATTTTTTAATACACACATATTTTGTATCACACAGAGACAATAACTGTGCTTGGAATCTCCACAGAAATGGAAATTACATTCAGAGTGCTAGCAGCCACTGTATGCTGGGAGGAGGATTGAAAACCTTAGCTGTCGGCTCTGCAACTCTGTTATCCTCTGGCATAAGGTATTTTGAATCTCTCCTGTGGAGTAAATATATTGATTTTTCCTGAATGGTAAAAAAATAGATTGTGTGAATTTTAGGCAGTAACTTTTGCTTGTAAATTTATGATCTTGTTTTAAGTAGTTAATTAGTGATATGTCACCTTAGTCCTTCCATCCATTCTGATATCTAATCTTTCATTGCCTGGATATTATTGTTATTCTTATCACATGTTCAAAAATGTTTTTATTAATTTTTTTTTATTATTATCACACTGGCCGATTCCCACCAAGGCAGGGTGGCCCGAAAAAGAAAAACTTTCACCATCATTCACTCCATCACTGTCTTGCCAGAAGGGTGCTTTACACTACAGTTTTTAAACTGCAACATTAACACCCCTCCTTCAGAGTGCAGGCACTGTACTTCCCATCTCCAGGACTCAAGTCCGGCCTGCCGGTTTCCCTGAATCCCTTCATAAATGTTACTTTGCTCACACTCCAACAGCACGTCAAGTATTAAAAATCATTTGTCTCCATTCACTCCTATCAAACACGCTCACGCATGCCTGCTGGAAGTCCAAGCCCCTCGCACACAAAACCTCCTTTACCCCCTCCCTCCAACCCTTCCTAGGCCGACCCCTACCCCGCCTTCCTTCCACTACAGACTGATACACTCTTGAAGTCATTCTGTTTCGCTCCATTCTCTCTACATGTCCGAACCACCTCAACAACCCTTCCTCAGCCCTCTGGACAACAGTTTTGGTAATCCCGCACCTCCTCCTAACTTCCAAACTACGAATTCTCTGCATTATATTCACACCACACATTGCCCTCAGACATGACATCTCCACTGCCTCCAGCCTTCTCCTCGCTGCAACATTCATCACCCACGCTTCACACCCATATAAGAGCGTTGGTAAAACTATACTCTCATACATTCCCCTCTTTGCCTCTAAGGACAAAGTTCTTTGTCTCCACAGACTCCTAAGTGCACCACTCACTCTTTTTCCCTCATCAATTCTATGATTCACCTCATCGTTCATAGACCCATCCGCTGACACGTCCACTCCCAAATATCTGAATACGTTCACCTCCTCCATACTCTCTCCCTCCAATCTGATATTCAATCTTTCATCACCTAATCTTTTTGTTATCCTCATAACCTTACTCTTTCCTGTATTCACCTTTAATTTTCTTCTTTTGCACACCCTACCAAATTCATCCACCAATCTCTGCAGCTTCTCTTCAGAATCTCCCAAAAGCACAGTGTCATCAGCAAAGAGCAGCTGTGACAACTCCCACTTTGTGTGTGATTCTTTATCTTTTAACTCCACGCCTCTTGCCAAGACCCTCGCATTTACTTCTCTTACAACCCCATCTATAAATATATTAAACAACCACGGTGACATCACACATCCTTGTCTAAGGCCTACTTTTACTGGGAAAAAATTTCCCTCTTTCCTACATACTCTAACTTGAGCCTCACTATCCTCGTAAAAACTCTTCACTGCTTTCAGTAACCTACCTCCTACACCATACACTTGCAACATCTGCCACATTGCCCCCCTATCCACCCTGTCATACGCCTTTTCCAAATCCATAAATGCCACAAAGACCTCTTTAGCCTTATCTAAATACTGTTCACTTATATGTTTCACTGTAAACACCTGGTCCACACACCCCCTACCTTTCCTAAAGCCTCCTTGTTCATCTGCTATCCTATTCTCCGTCTTACTCTTAATTCTTTCAATTATAACTCTACCATACACTTTACCAGGTACACTCAACAGACTTATCCCCCTATAATTTTTGCACTCTCTTTTATCCCCTTTGCCTTTATACAAAGGAACTATGCATGCTCTCTGCCAATCACTAGGTACCTTACCCTCTTCCATACATTTATTAAATAATTGCACCAACCACTCCAAAACTATATCCCCACCTGCTTTTAACATTTCTATCTTTATCCCATCAATCCCGGCTGCCTTACCCCCTTTCATTTTACCTACTGCCTCACGAACTTCCCCCACACTCACAACTGGCTCTTCCTCACTCCTACAAGATGTTATTCCTCCTTGCCCTATACACGAAATCACAGCTTCCCTATCTTCATCAACATTTAACAATTCCTCAAAATATTCCCTCCATCTTCCCAATACCTCTAACTCTCCATTTAATAACTCTCCTCTCCTATTTTTAACTGACAAATCCATTTGTTCTCTAGGCTTTCTTAACTTGTTAATCTCACTCCAAAACTTTTTCTTATTTTCAACAAAATTTGTTGATAACATCTCACCCACTCTCTCATTTGCTCTCTTTTTACATTGCTTCACCACTCTCTTAACCTCTCTCTTTTTCTCCATATACTCTTCCCTCCTTGCATCACTTCTACTTTGTAAAAACTTCTCATATGCTAACTTTTTCTCCCTTACTACTCTCTTTACATCATCATTCCACCAATCGCTCCTCTTCCCTCCTGCACCCACTTTCCTGTAACCACAAACTTCTGCTGAACACTCTAACACTACATTTTTAAACCTACCCCATACCTCTTCGACCCCATTGCCTATGCTCTCATTAGCCCATCTATCCTCCAATAGCTGTTTATATCTTACCCTAACTGCCTCCTCTTTTAGTTTATAAACCTTCACCTCTCTCTTCCCTGATGCTTCTATTCTCCTTGTATCCCATCTACCTTTTACTCTCAGTGTAGCTACAACTAGAAAGTGATCTGATATATCTGTGGCCCTTCTATAAACATGTACATCCTGAAGTCTACTCAACAGTCTTTTATCTACCAATACATAATCCAACAAACTACTGTCATTTCGCCCTACATCATATCGTGTATACTTATTTATCCTCTTTTTCTTAAAATATGTATTACCTATAACTAAACCCCTTTCTACACAAAGTTCAATCAAAGGGCTCCCATTATCATTTACACCTGGCACCCCAAACTTACCTACCACACCCTCTCTAAAAGTTTCTCCTACTTTAGCATTCAGGTCCCCTACCACAATTACTCTCTCACTTGGTTCAAAGGCTCCTATACATTCACTTAACATCTCCCAAAATCTCTCTCTCTCCTCTGCATTCCTCTCTTCTCCAGGTGCATACACGCTTATTATGACCCACTTCTCGCATCCAACCTTTACTTTAATCCACATAATTCTTGAATTTACACATTCATATTCTCTTTTCTCCTTCCATAACTGATCATTTAACATTACTGCTACCCCTTCCTTTGCTCTAACTCTCTCAGATACTCCAGATTTAATCCCATTTATTTCCCCCCACTGAAACTCTCCTACCCCCTTCAGCTTTGTTTCGCTTAGAGCCAGGACATCCAACTTCTTTTCATTCATAACATCAGCAATCATCTGTTTCTTGTCATCCGCACTACATCCACGCACATTTAAGCATCCCAGTTTTATAAAGTTTTTCTTCTTCTCTTTTTTAGTAAATGTATACAGGAGAAGGGGTTACTAGCCCATTGCTCCCGGCATTTTAGTCGCCTCATACGACACGCATGGCTTACGGAGGAAAGATTCTTTTCCACTTCCCCATGGACAATAGAAGAAATAAAAAAGAACAAGAGCTATTTAGAAAAAGGAGAAAAACCTAGATGTATGTATATATATATATGCATGTGCGTGTCTGTGAAGTGTGACCAAAGTGTAAGTAGGAGTAGCAAGATATCCCTGTTATCTAGCGTGTTTATGAGACAGAAAAAGAAACCAGCAATCCTACCATCATGCAAAACAGTTACAGGTTTTTGTTTCACAGTCATCTGGCAGGACGGTAGTACTTCCCTGGGTGGTTGCTGTCTACCAACCTACTACCTACTATTAATATCACAACTAATGTAGAGCATGTGCTTTTTTTTTTCAACAAACTGGTCCTATCCTACCAAGGCAGGGTGACCCAGAAAGAAAAACAAAAGCTTTTCTTTTTAAATTTAGTAATTTATAAAGGAGATAGGGTTACTAGCCCCTTGCTCCCAGCATTTTAGTCACCTCTTACAACATACATGGCTTACAGAGGAAGAATTCTATTCCACTTCCCCATGGAGAATTCTCCGGAGAAGCCTGTGCTCATACTTAGCACGTCTTTTACTGGAGTGTATATAAGCTTTATCTACCTACATCACTTCATGAGGCAGTAGGTAAAATGAAAGGGGGTAAGGCAGCCAGGATTGATGGGATAAAGATAGAAATGTTAAAAGCAGGTGGGGATATAATTTTGGAGTGGTTGGTGCAATTATTTAATAAATGTATGGAAGAAGGTAAGGTACCTAGGGATTGGCAGAGAGCATGCATAGTTCCTTTGTATAAAGGCAAAGGGGACAAAAGAGAGTGCAAAAATTATAGGGGAATAAGTCTGTTGAGTATACCTGGTAAAGTGTATGGCAGAATTATTATTGAAAGAATTAAGAGTAAGACGGAGAATAGGATAGCAGATGAACAAGGAGGCTTTAGGAAAGGTAGGGGGTGTGTGGACCAGGTGTTTACAGTGAAACACATAAGTGAACAGTATTTAGATAAGGCTAAAGAGGTCTTTGTGGCATTTATGGATTTGGAAAAGGCGTATGACAGGGTGGATAGGGGGGCAATGTGGCAGATGTTGCAGGTGTATGGTGTAGGAGGTAGGTTACTGAAAGCAGTGAAGAGTTTTTTCGAGGATAGTGAGGCTCAAGTTAGAGTATGTAGGAAAGAGGGAAATTATTTCCCATTAAAAGTAGGCCTTAGACAAGGATGTGTGATGTCACCGTGGTTGTTTAATATATTTATAGATGGGGTTGTAAGAGAAGTAAATGCGAGGGTCTTGGCAAGAGGCGTGGAGTTAAAAGATAAAGAATCACACATAAAGTGGGAGTTGTCACAGTTGCTCTTTGCTGATGACACTGTGCTCTTGGGAGATTCTGAAGAGAAGTTGCAGAGATTGGTGGATGAATTTGGTAGGGTATGCAAGAGAAGAAAATTAAAAGTGAATACAGGAAAGAGTAAGGTTATTCAAATTCAAAGTTTATTCTCTATAAGGATTACAATGCTGAGTTTACAGAATTTGGTTATTGTGTGGTTTACATGTAATAAAATAATAATTACAGAGTGTACCACTAGAACACCTAGCATGGCTAGGCATTTCGGGCAGACTTATATTAAATCTTAAGTTTAAAATATTACAAAATTATGAGGTAAGTTGGTATTATGGCTAAGTGACTAAATACTAGTTGTGAGTTTAGCAATGTGAATGCTTTTGTTTTGGCACTATACATAGTTTCAGTATTGGAGTATCACAGGCCAACTTATGACTAGTTAAGATTCATTATTTTGAGATTGAGATTGATATTTCTGTTTATGGTCAAATGGGTGAGTGAGTGTAAGTGTGAACCACCAGGTGGTATTCGTATTATTAGTTGACAGGGTGTATCAGGGAGATAAGATGTTTTCTGATGGTAGTTTTGAAGGTGATGAATGTGTCTGCAGTTTTGGAATTTTCAGGTAGGGTGTTCCAGATTTTAGGGCCTTTGACATACATTGAATTTTTGTAAAGGTTTAGTTGGACACGGGGAATGTGGTGTTGTGCCTGTGGGTTCTGTCACAACTATCAAGAAAGCGTTTTAGGTCAAGGTTAATATTGGAATTTAAGGTCCTGTAGATGTAGATTGCACAGTAGTAAGTGTGGATGTGCTGAACAGGGAGTAAGTTTAGATCTATGAAGAGTGGGGGGGGGGGGGGGGTGTTGCCAGGGATGGGATTTAGTGATTATTATTACTGCAGCTTTTTGTTGGGTTATTATTGGCCTTAGGTGTGTTGCTGCAGTTGAACCCCAAGCACAGATAGCATAGGTGAGGTATGGATATATAAGTGAATGGTATAGTGTGAGAAGGGCAGTTTGCGGCACGTAGTATCGTATCTTGGAGAGGATCCCAACCGTTTTGGATACTTTTTTGGTTATGTGTTGGATATGGGTGCTGAAGTTCAGGTTGTTGTCGAGGTATAGGCCTAGGAATTTGCCCTCATTATGCCTGGCAATTAGAGTGTTGTCGATCTTAATGTTAATTTGCGCATCTCCTGCTCTACTACCAAACATAATGTAGTAGGTTTTGTCAACGTTAAGCGTAAGTTTATTGGCTGTCATCCAAGTCGATATTTTGATCAGCTCCTCATTAACAATGGTGTTGAGGGTGGCAAGATTAGGGTGAGAGATGACATAAGTCGTGTCGTCAGCAAAGAGAATGGGGTTCAGGTGTCGAGATACGTTTGGAAGATCATTGATGTATATGAGGAAGAGCAGGGGACCAAGGACACTTCCCTGCAGAACTCCAGTATCAAGTGGCTGTGTTGTTGATGCTGTGTCTTTAATGGTGACATACTGATACCTATTAGTAAGGTAAGATTTGAAATATGCAAGCGCATGGCTTCTTATACCATAATGGTCAAGTTTGTGGAGTAGGATGCCGTGGTCTACTGTGTCAAAAGCTTTTCTTAGGTCAATAAAAATTCCTAGTGGATATTCCTTATTTTCCAATGCTGTGTAAAGCAGATCTAGCATTTTTATGATTGCATCGTCAGTGCTTTTATTTTTCCTGAATCCAAATTGGCAGGGGTTGAGTATGTTTTGTGACGTTATAAATGAATACAGTCTCCTGTGCATGAGTTTCTCAAAGATTTTGGATAGCAATGGTAAGTTTGATATTGGCCTATACATGTAGTTGTTTAAATCTGTAGGGTCACCACCTTTATGTATTGGTGTAACCCTTGCCGTCTTGAGTAATTTCGGGAAGGTGCTAGTTTCTAGTGACTTGTTAAAAAGTAATGAGATAATATGCGATGAGGATAACAAAAAGATTAGGTGATGAAAGATTGGATATCAGATTGGAGGGAGAGAGTATGGAGGAGGTGAATTTATTCAGATATTTGGGAGTGGACATGTCAGCGGATGGGTCTATGAAAGATGAGGTGAACCATAGAATTGATGAGGGGAAAAGGGTGAGTGGTGCACTTAGAAGTCTGTGGAGACAAAGAACTTTGTCCTTGGAGGCAAAGAGGGGAATGTATGAGAGTATAGTTTTACCAACGCTCTTATATGGGTGTGAAGCATGGGTGATGAATGTTGCAGCGAGGAGAAGGCTGGAGGCAGTGGAGATGTCATGTCTGAGGGCAATGTGTGGTGTGAATATAATGCAGAGAATTCGTAGTTTGGAAGTTAGGAGGAGGTGTGGGATTACCAAAACTGTTGTCCAGAGGGCTGAGGAAGGGTTGTTGAGGTGGTTCAGACATGTAGAGAGAATGGAGCGAAACAGAATGTCTTCAAGAGTGTATCAGTCTGTAGTGGAAGGAAGGCAGGGTAGGGGTCGGCCTAGGAAAGGTTGGAGGGAGGAGGTAAAGGAGGTTTTGTGTGCGAGGGGCTTGGACTTCCAGCAGGCATGTGTGAGCGTGTTTGTTAGGAGTGAATGGAGACAAATGGTTTTTAATACTTGACGTGCTGTTGGAGTGTGAACAAAGTAACATTTATGAAGGGGTTCAGGGAAACCGGCAGGCCGGACTTGAGTCCTGGAGATGGGAAGTACAGTGCCTGCACTCTGAAGGAGGGGTGTTAATGTTGCAGTTTAAAACCTGTAGTGTAAAGCACCCTTCTGGCAAGACAGTGATGGAGTGAATGATGGTGAAAGTTTTTCTTTTTCGGGCCACCCTGCCTTGGTGGGAATCGGCCAGTGTGATAATAATAAAAAAAAAAAAATCACTTGAAATATGATTTTTTATACATTTAATTAATGTGCTGGTAGCTTTGCATTTCAAACTTAAAGTTATAAATATACTTTTATGACAACTGTAATGCAGGCCATAGAATTTTATTACTTATTGTTTGCTCATTTATATTTATGTCTGCCCTTTCTAATTTTACATACAGTGGACCCCCGGTTATCGGCCGGTTTGGTTATCAGCCAACTCGGTTATTGGCGGGTTTTTTGGTGCCCGGTTATCAGTCGTTCGCTCGGTTATCGGTGGTTTTGGATGCGTCCATCCGCCAGCTGGGGTAGGTTTCGCTTCAGTTTGGCTTTGTCTCTCGGTGGCTGAGGAGGCTTCTGCTCATACATCCAAACATTTCACTTGTTTACCATTGTTTTTAGTGGTTTTTCTTGCAGTGCAACTGAGAAATAAGTAACCATGGCTCCAAAGAAAGTTCCTAGTAAAGTTCCTGTGGTAAAGAAAGTGAGAAACACAATGGAATTTAAGCATGAAGTGATCGAAAAGTTTGAGAGTGGTATGAAGGTGATGGAACTTGCCAGGATGTACAGCAAGAATAAATCAACAATTACATCCATCCTGGCAAAGAAAGAACAAATCAAAGATGCTAATGTTGCAAAAGAAGTAGGTTTTCTGACTAAACAAAGGACACCAATAATGGAAGAGATGGGAAAGTTATTATTATTGTGGATTAAGGAAAAAGAATTAGTGGGAGACAGTGTAGTGGAGTCTACTATTTGTGAGAGGGCAAAGCAGTTGCATGAGGATCTTGCAACGAAAATGCCTGGAATAAGTGCTGCAGTTTGTGAATTTAGGGCCAGCAAAGGATGGTTTGATAGATTTAAGAAGTGTAGTGGCATACACAGTGTTGTAAGGCATGGTGAGGCTGCAAGTTCTGACAAATGTGCAGCTGAACAGTATGTTCACGAATTCCAGGACTATGTAAAGGCTGAAGGATTCGAACCCCAACAAGTTTTCAATTGTGACGAAACAGGCCTGTTTTGGAAGAAAATGCCAAGGAGGACCTACATTACCCAGGAGGAAAAGGGACTGCCAGGATATAAGCCTATGAAAGACAGGCTTACTCTTTTGTTGTTTTAGTAATGCTAGTGGGGATTTCAAAGTGAAGCCTTTACTTGTGTATCACTCAGAAAATCCCAGAGTGTTTAAGAAGAACAATGTCATGAAGAATAGATTGTGTGTGATGTGGAAAGCTAATCATAAGGCATGGGTCACAAGGCAAATTTTCAAAGACTGGGCTGATGATGTGTTTGGCCCAAGATTGAAAAAATACCTCCTGGAAAAGAAATTGCCACTCAAGTGCCTCCTGTTACTGGACAATGCTCCTGCACATCCTCCAGACTTGGAAGACGAAGTGTTTAGGGACTTCAGTTTTATAAAAGTGAAGTTCTTGCCTCCTAACACCACTCCTCTCCTCCAGCCCATGGACCAGCAGGTCATTTCTAACTTCAAAAACTCTACACAAAAGCAGCTTTTCAAAAGTGCTTTGAAGTGACCTCGGACACTCAGTTGACCCTAAGACAGTTCTGGAGGAAACACTTCACTATCCTCCATTGTATAAGCCTTATAGGTAAGGCTTTAGAGGGAGTGACTTCAAGGACTTTGAACTCTGCTTGGAGAAAACTGGCCAGATTGTGTCCAAGAGAGGGATTTTGAAGTGTTTGAGACTCAACGTGACCCTGACTCTGCCGACCCTGTGGACTCTATTGTGTCTTTGGGGAAGTCTCTGGGGTTGGAGGTGAGTGGTGAGGATGTGGAAGAGTTGGTGGAGGACCACAGGGAAGAACTTACCACTACATACGTGTACTCTCACCCGAGCCCAGTCATGCTAGCCAATACTGTAAATACCGAATTACAGAAAATATCAACCTGGATGAGGACCAACAGGTCTAGCGGGTCACTATCTCTGGGTAATTACAGGTGATGGTGAAGGTTGCTTCATCACTCCGAAGTACCTCAGACCACTGTTGAGGATTCCAGTGAAGATATTTTTTTGCATAATTCAGCCTACGTTTATTCTGTGGCTTGGAGAGGATCGGTTTCTTAACCTGGTGGTGACTACTGTAACCCAGTTCTGACACACGTCTGTTAACAGTTCTTACAGACACCTCTGAGAGAAAATGTGAGTTCTTTTCTTTCCAGTCTTTAGCAGTTATCTTAGGTGTACTCTCTAACTGCTTCTTTAACACAGTTAAGGTACGAACAGACGTCTTATTCGAGGGGTCAGGCCGAGGTTTGGTAGACAGTAACTTGACACCGCCACCAGCCTTGAAACGCTGCACCCAGTTCCTCACTGAACGCTCACACATACCAACATTCTCCACTACTACTTTCGTCTGGTGCCCAGCTTTGTGAAGCCCTATGATTTGAGCTATTGTTTCAGGTGTTAAAGACTTCCTTTTACCCATAATCAAACATGTATAGCCCCAAATCCAAAGGGAACACCGGACAAAAGATGGGGCAAATGAGAGACAAAAGTGCAACACTTCCTCTCACCATGGCAGCCACATGAGCACTGAGGAGTCACTGTGGAGTGTGGTGACAGGCCGTGACGTCAAGCCAATGGCTGCTGCTCGGCATAATGCACTGATGAAAAAAGACACCCCTGTATGGTAGGCCTTTGATTTTTGTCACGGCATTATGATAGGGCGCTCACCTGGCATAATGCTGTGACTAGCACTGTAAGTCATTCAAATCTGTTTTTCTTCATTTATTGTTATAACCTGCTCACTTTTAACCCTAGCCATAGTTCCAATGAATAAGAGAAATACTTCTCGTTGTGTAAACCACATACAGTGGACCCTCACCTAACGATATTAATTGGTACCCGAGAACGAATATCGTTAGGCGAGTTTTTTAGCGTTAGCCGAGGCAAAATGTTAGCGTTAAAATGTATCGTTATGCGATGCGTTCGTTAGGCTAGGGTCCACTGTACACGGTACATTGTCCATAAAAGATAAGGTGGCTTTGAAGCCACTGTCTGTCGCCATGAGCTCAGGCTCACTTAGATAAGCTGTGACCGGTAAATTTGGGCCTGCATATGAGAGAATAGGTCTGTGTGGTAAGTGTGCACTATATAAAAAAAATCCTGCAGCACTTAGTGCATAATGAGAATAAACTGTGACCGTGTTTATTTTGTAAAACAGCGTCTTTGCAGTGTATTTTCGTATGGTTTTTATGGTTGTATTCACATTTTTTGATCTCATTTGATACATTGGAAGATATATTACAGAAATAGTTATGATTTTGATTGGTTTCATGACAGAAAGTACCCTGAAATTGAGCTCAAAGCAGCAGAAATGTTTGATTTTTGCCGATGTTCAAGAGTAAACAAATGACGTCACCGTCCAATACGTGTTCAACTGGCCAGTCTAATACACAGTCTAATACACGTCTAGGTTGACATTATTTATACAATTATTACAGTAATGCAGTAGTCTGCATTCCAGTAAATCTATTTTTTGTGTGGATAAAAATTCAGAATGGAAAGCAAGTGTATTATAAGAGGGGCCTGGAGACATGACTAGTGAACAGAGAAAATGTTATTTTAGTGCCAGGTATGCCTGCATTGTTTATTCTGGACCCTATTTCAAAATTGGCATCTCTTGAAATTTGTGTGAAATTGGCCAAATTACTGATTTCTGACCCCTTTATTGGGTAATTGAAATAGGTAAATGGGCAGTTCCTTGTACTCAGTCGACAGAATAGAAGGAATACTAGTGAAATAGCTATGAGTTTGGCAGATAGGAACACTGGAATCTGCCAAAAATAGGGCGTAAAGAGGACAAAATTGCCGATGCACAAATATTGCCGCTGGGTTAAGTGTATTCTAACCTAACCACTCTGTAATCTGGCAAAGATCACTAATCCGGCATACTACAGGTCCCGATGATGCCGGATTAGTGATGGTCAACCTATACTATACATACAATGGTACATTTACATACACATTTACATATGTCAGTAACCATTTGATTGTAAACCAAGTGTGATTTTTTTTTGCCTGTCCAGTACAGTGGACCCCCGCCTAACGATCACCTCCGAATGCGACCAATTATGTAAGTGTATTTATGTAAGTGCGTTTGTACATGTATGTTTGGGGGTCTGAAATGGACTAATCTACTTCACAATATTCCTTATGGGAACAAATTCAGTCAGTACTGGCACCTGAACATACTTCTGGATTGAAAAAATATCGTTAACCGGGGGTCCACTGTATTTCTTTATGAGAGAAAGTCTTTCAGGTTCAGAGAGCTTGTCATTGATATCTACTTTCACGAGACGTGGTAAAAGATTATTTTTATTTTATCTACCTGTAGAGGCGGTATGTTACAGCAACTGTCACTTCTTGCTGCTGGTGCCCAACCTTGGCATCATAACATCTGTACTGCTCATTCTCGACGTTTTGCCTATGCTGCAACACTTGCTATTTATGTGTATGAGGTGAGTCCAATAATGCTGCAACACTTGCTATTAATGTAGATAAAATTATCAATGTTGAAGCCGTAATATTTGCTATTTTTTGTAAATAAAGTTATCAGTATTGTATTAAGTGACTTTGTGTTCTGAATTCCCTGTACAGTAAGGCAGCTTTATTAAACAATTTGTACAACCACTAAATAAATTACAACAATTTTATTGATAAGTATTGATGATGGTCATATATACTAAAGTGGCAAAACAAGACCTTTTACATAAACTCTGTGTACAGTAGGGCCCCACTTATATGACAGGTTAAGTTCCAGGCTACTGCCGTAAAGCGGAAATCGCCGTAAAGTGGAACACCCCTTTTTTCCACTTATAAATGCATATAAATACTAGCTAGCAAATTTACTCTAACATATATTAAGTTAGCAATAGAACTAGGCATTAAAAACAATAAAAAAGTAAAATACACATATATTACACTCATTACTTACCTTAAAATATTTGTAGTCTTAATCTGTGGTGAAACAAGTAGTATTTATTGTAAGAAATCAAGTGTGGTGTGTATGGTAGCCAGCCAGGCCAGCCCGCCCACACATAATACAGTATTCTATAACATTTAAGCATCCCAGAGCGATAAAATGCATATACAGGTCACTCATTACTTACCTTAAAATATTTGTAGTCTTAATGTAGGGTCAGAGGTGAGTAAATGAGATAAAATGAATGAGAGAGAGAGAGAGAATGAGAGAGAGGAAATGAGAGAGAGAATGAGAGAGATAGAATGAGACAGAGAGAAAGAGAAGGCGGACCTCTTTGCTGAACACTTTGCTACCAAAATGCAAGTTCCTGATCCAGCAAGGGACCCTCCTTGGCTAGCTGCAAGAACTGTGTCAAAACTGTCAGTGGTGACAATAAGGCAGGAGGAGGTGCATTTCCTTCTTAAATCACTTGACCAAGAAAAGGCTGTGGGCCCAGACAAGTTGAGCCCAAGATTGTTGAGAAGATGTGCAGACCAGCTAACAGCACCTCTAACTCGCATCTTTCAGCACTGCCTAGTACAGTGTAAATGGCCCTCTCCATGGAAAGAGGCAAATGTAGTCCCTGTTCACAAAAAGAAGAGCAGAGCAGAAATCAGCAACTACAGACCAGTGTCACTCCTGTCAATCACTGGTAAGATCCTTGAGACAATAATCTCAAGACAAATGACAGATTTTTTTGACTACCACTCACTACTTTGTGATCGTCAATATGGCTTCAGGAAAGGTTACTCTGCTGCTGATCTGTTGTTAAACCTCTCCACTAAGTGGCACCAGTCATTGGATGAATCCAAAGTCAGCTGTGTGGTAGCACTGGACATTGCTGGCGCTTTCGACCGGGTGTGGCACCAGGGCCTCTTAGCAAAACTTCAAGCACTGGGAATTGCAGGCTCTACGCTATGTCTCCTCAGTGATTACCTTCATGGTAGATCTCTAAGTGTAGTCCTCAATGGAACTGAATCAGCAAGGCATCCTATTGGGGCAAGCGTTCCACAAGGAAGCGTGCTGGGTCCACTGTTATGGAATGTCTACTTCGACGACCTTCTTCATCTCATCCCAGAATCACATGCATATGCAGATGACTGTACACTGACATTCACTTATCCAAGAGAAGAAATGCCAGCTGCTCTAAGCTACATCAATCACCAGCTGAGAGCTATATCAGCTTGGGGAAATAGATGGCAAGTAACATTTGCACCTGAGAAAACGCAAATGATGATCGTCTCTAGGCACCATGATGGTAATGCTGGTGCAGTAGTAAGGATGAATGGGACGATGTTGGCACCTGGAGAAGAAGTTGATATCCTTGGGGTGAAATTTGACTCCAAACTAACCATGAAGAACCATGTTGTAAATCTTGCAAACAAGGCAGCCAGGAAGCTTACAGCACTTCGCCGTATCTCGCATCTGCTTGACAGTAGGGGTTGCAAGATCCTGTACGAGGCACAAGTACGCTCACACCTTGAGTATGCTCCACTTTCTTGGTTTGCCTGCCCCCCCTCTCATCTGCGACTGCTTGACAGAGTAGAGAACAGAGCAAGACGTTTCATCTCTCGCCTGGACCCATCCTGGATAGATCTGTCATTTCAGCAGAGCCTTCAACATAGGAGGGATGTGGGTGGCCTTACTGTTATGTACAAGGCCAATATTGTCAAAATACCACACTTGGATCCACTTCGAGGACAGCGTGAAACAAGCTTTTATGCCACAAGACGGGCAGAAAGCAGCAACTTCACTCTGGCTGTACCCTTCTCCAGAACATCACTCCATCTGAGATCATACATACCCAGGATGACTCGAGTATGGAACACATTCGTACAGCATAATGATGTCAACGAGATAAAGTCAGTTGATCAAATGAAAATGCTGGCCCACAGATGGCTCCAACTTCATCCTGTCCCGTACTTGTATGTCTCATAACAATAAAAATGCTTTCAAATGAGCTGATGTAGGTAACAGCTCTTAGCTTGCCAATAAAGTTAGGAATCCTTAACCTGTAATATAGCTGTCAATAAAGCTAGGGATCCTTAACCTTGTCAAACCCTGTGTAAAAAAAAAAAAAAAAAAAAAAAAAAAAAAGAGAATGAGAATGAGTACATGAGGGAGGACAGGCGCAGAGTTATGTAAACAAACCAGGCGAACGCAAGTTTTGTAAAAAAAAACGGGTGTACACATCTGGTTTGTGTACAGGCTACATTGTGTACAAGTTGTCTCTACATTGATATGGTAGAATAAATAAAGAAGAACATTCTCATTCTCATGTAACACCATTTTTAGAAGAAATGATGCTCTGAGTGAAGGCAATGGAAATAAGTCACTCTGACTTTTTTGGTTTATCCTAGGTTCTCTACACATATGCTGCTATGTATGATAATCTATGTAATTGTATTTGTGTATACCTGAATAAACTTACTTAAATACAAAAGGAATAATTTTCTACAGTTACCCCCAGTAACACATTTTCTCTGATGTTGGACTAGAGAAAATGTTATTCTTGCTGTCACTTGTACAAGTCTGGCTACCACATCTTGTATTTATGTTTATTTATCTACTGTGGGGTGTATTTATCATCTTTATATGTTATGTATTGTATTTATTATATAATTTTGAAAAATTATCATAGATGGATTAATGAAAATGTGTATATTAACGTAATATTTATTTTTATTTAGAAATTTTAGCATACATACAGAGGTACAAAAAAAATACAGGTAAGAGCAGCATGCCAAAGCCACTTATATGCATAGCATTACGGGCTGGATTAAAATTAACTTAAGATTAACTAAGCAATGATGAAATCAGTGATAAGACATTATTGTAAACAGATAACTATAAAGCACAAATGAGTATTACAAAGACAGGTCATATGGTTGCATGCATTTAACGAGATTTGGTGATTACTATTATTAATACTACTAATATGGCGTCACTCGTGCAATGTGTCTGGCTCCCACATCTCGTATTTATGTTTATTTATTCTACTGTGGAGTGTATTTATCATCAACATATGTTATGTATCATGTTTATTATATAATTTTGAAAAAATATCATAGATGGCTTAATGAAAATTATGTATATTAATGTAATATACGACATTTAATGAGACTGCGATTATTATTATTATTTTTTCTTTCTCTCAACACACTGGCCGTATCCCACTGAGGTGGGGTGGCCCAAAAGGAAAAACGAAAGTTTCTCCTTTTACATTTAGTAGTATATACAGGAGGAGGGGTTACTAGCCCCTTGCTCCCGGCATTTTAGTCGCCTCTTACAACACGCATGGCTTACGGAGGAAGAATTCTGTTCCACTTCCCCATGGAGATAAGAGGAAATAAACAAGAATAAGAACTAGAAAGAAAATAGAAGAAAACCCAGAGGGTTGTGTATATATGTGCTTGTACATGTATGTGTAGTGTGACCTAAGTGTAAGTAGAAGTAGCAAGACATACCTGAAATCTTGCATCATCATCATCATCATCATCATCATCATCATCATCATCATCATCATCATCATCATCATCATCATCATCATCATCATCATCATCATCATCATCATCATCATCATCATCATCATCATCATCATCATCATCATCATCATCATCATCATCATCATCATCATCATCATCATCATCATCATCATCATCATCATCATCATCATCATCATCATCATCATCATCATCATCATCATCATCATCATCATCATCATCATCATCATCATCATCATCATCATCATCATCATCATCATCATCATCATCATCATCATCATCATCATCATCATCATCATCATCATCATCATCATCATCATCATCATCATCATCATCATCATCATCATCATCATCATCATCATCATCATCATGTCTCGAGACATAAGACACACTTACTGATTTTAATATGTACCTGCACGCCAGCACAGTGTGTAAGTTTATTTAGGTACAG
Source organism: Cherax quadricarinatus (assembly GCF_038502225.1). Classification (NCBI taxonomy): domain Eukaryota; kingdom Metazoa; phylum Arthropoda; class Malacostraca; order Decapoda; family Parastacidae; genus Cherax; species Cherax quadricarinatus. The sequence goes on from NC_091318.1 coordinate 18,486,895, forward strand.
GTATACATAAGTTTAATTATTTATTTATTTATTACAATTTGAGCACACATACAGAGGTACAAAAAAAAAATACAGATAAAAGCAGCATGCCAAAGCCACTTATACTATGCATAGCATTACGGGCTGGCTTAAAATTAACTTAAGATTAACTATCAGAGTGTATATATAAAATATTTTCATATCGTCGGACTTGAGTCCTGGAAATGGGAAGTACAATGCCTGCACTTTAAAGGAGGGGTTTGGGATATTGGCAGTTTGGAGGGATATGTTGTGTATCTTTATACGTATATGCTTCTAAACTGTTGTATTCTGAGCACCTCTGCAAAAGCAGTGATAATGTGTGAGTGTGGTGAAAGTGTTGAATGATGATGAAAGTATTTTCTTTTTGGGGATTTTCTTTCTTTTTTTGGGTCACCCTGCCTCGGTGGGAGACGACCGACTTGTTGAAAAAAAAAAAAAAAAATATAAAATATGAAATAACTTTTAGAAACACTTGAAATTTTGGAGTTTCCAGACATAATGGGGAGACTAAGTGCTTACGGATCTCACAGAGAATGTAAACAAACTGGGTGGGGCACGGTGACTGTATTAGAAAGTCAGGTGGGGGAGCCGTATAGGGAGTTTTGGTCACAATTTGAAACGACGTATTAGTGGAATGCCGTAAAGCAAAACGCCGTAAAGCGGGGCCCTACTGTACTGTGTTACACTTTCCTTGCATGCTACTGCTTTGCATATACTGCCTGTTCTGTTCATTCTTTACTTTTATTCCATGGGCAACATTTGGATATCTTTATTGTAGAGATGTTTTGCCAACCAGTAGCTTTATTAGTCCAGTACAGAAAAAAAATACATAAACAAGTAGTTACTGGTAATCAGTCCTCGGCCTTTGTTGTGGAGTTTATTCCACCGGCTTTTTTACCGTTTTTCCTTTTGAGGCGTGCCTGTGTGACTGCGACAGTGCCTGTGCTACTGTGACAGTTAGTACCCCTCCTCAGTGGGAGAGAAAGGGGGATTGTTTTAATGGTTTCTTCTCAGCTCAGAAGTCATGAAGTGCCATGGATTGCCCTTCAGAGTTTTCAGTGACTCAATGTTAAGAGATGAGACCTTGCCTCACCAGGTTTTAGGGCCTTGAATTTATGAATGTCATGGTGACTGACATTCTCCAGTATATTCCCACCTTAAGTAACCTAAAGAACCTAATAATCAATAAGCACTTAAACAAACATTATCTAATACTCGTTGGTGACTTTAACATTAACGTTGTTCAAGCTGAGGACCCTCAAGCAACTGACTTCATTAACAGCCTGTGTAATTCCCTATTCATACCGGCTATAAATAAACCAACAAGAATCATTGAGATGACTGCATCCTCAATTCACCATATCTGGACTAATATAATAACTCCTCTCAACGCAAACAAACTTTATTTCTATAAAGTGGAGTATAGTATATTATATTAAACAAGGTGAGTGACAAAAATAACTATAGAGAGCCCCTTATAATGCAAGGCATTTCGGGCAGCCTTAAAATTAAATTATAATTACTAGGACATATATGAGAATAAGAATACATAGTTTTTAAAATACTACTAGAGGTATACAGTAATTCAGTAAAAAACTATAATTGGTGATCTATTTAGGATGAAGCTGGGTGCATGAGTTGAAGGAATGATAGACGAGGACAGGGACAATACAGGTTGAAAGAATTGTTCATCATAATTAATTGTTGTTAGGATAACATTAAGGAAAGGAGGTGTTTTTTAACAGTAACTTTGAAGTGGCTGGCAGAAAGAAAGAGTCTAGAGTATTCAGGTAGAGATTTCCAGATTTTAAGTCCTTTTTTTGTACATTGAGTTTTTATAATGATTATGCCGGATGCAGGGGAATTTCATAGAGACTTTTGTGTCTAGTATTATGCCTATGAGTTCTGTTGCAGTTATCAAGAAAGAGTTTCAGGGAAGGATTCATATTAGGGTTGATTGTCCTGTATATGCATATGCACAGTAGTATGAGTGAATTTTATGTATATTAAGTAAGTTTAGACTTTTGAAAGAATGGGGGAGTGTGTTGTCTGGCAATAGACTGGGTGATCATTTGTACTGCTGCTCTTTGTTGTGTTATTATTGGCATAAGGTGATTTGCTTTGCATAACAAGGGGCTTTCTATAAGCTAGTTATATATGTCAATCACCTTAATTGTATAATATACTGTACTCCACTTATAGAAATAAAGTTTGTTTGTCAGTTACCCTAAATGTATACTGTACAGTATATGGACGTCTTCCCACCTTGTCCATTAAATAGATTGCATTCCATAATCTTGTACAAGGTAGGTAGTGATCTAACATAAGCACAGTGGTATTGGTTCAAGATTAATGGGAGTCAGGAGTGTGCCAACTGCATTTGGAAAGAAGAACCCACATGATCAGTCTTACACTTCTTCATTGATTGTGTGTGCTGGGTATTTCTGCTTGGTAATGCAACAAGCACCAGGTGTCATAAAAGACATCAGATTGGCAAGTAGCTAGTGTTCAGTTTACTTTATAATAACATCTCTGTCGAAGGGGGGTGTCCATTTGGGAAGCTAGATATGGGATGGCTGGTATATAGTGTGGACTCGACTGACAAGGTGATTGATTAATTGGTGTCAGTCAGGTAATAGAACACCCACCTACTACCTCCTTCCCAATAAAGCCTTGATGCATCTGTTGGAGACAGTGGATGAATTGAAGAAGCAGTTTGAGTCCCTTAGCCTTGAAAGGAGGTTTTTCAGTCCATCAGTCTTAATGAATCTGATGACTGAAGAGTGTAGTGATTCAAATGAATCTGGCGACTTAATTAGCTTGGCCATTACTGCTTGTGGCCCTCAGGACTGCTTAGTTTTTGTAACCTAGCTAATTGTGAACCTCCTATAGGGACTTGTCTGATCCCTTCTTGAAGACTTCTATTTTTTTTCCTGGCAATATTGTTTATGTACTATATGCTAATACAGCAGAAGAATGTAAGAGTTTATGACCTCGAATGTTGATAAATTCTCTAAGCTTGTAACACTTCATTTGGTTTATTCTGCACCTCCTCATGCATTACTGTAACTCCACTTAGTTGTTGTTGTTGTATGCAGATAAGTATTGTCTAGAATAGTATTGGAAATTCTGCAAAATGATTCATGGTCAACTTGTCATACAGGAGCTTTGGAAAATTGAATGAATAAGCACTTTCACCTTAGTGGTTACTTATCAAATTCCATTATCTTTACATAAATCAATTATCAAATTTTTGCCCTAGTCTTTGAAACAGAATATGTTAATATAGATGGGAAAATGCAACATAAAATTTACATTACATATACAGTGGACCCCCGCATAACGATTACCTCCGAATGCGACCAATTATGTAAGTGTATTTATGTAAGTACATTTGTACGTGTATGTTTGGGGGTCTGAAATGGACTAATCTACTTCACAATATTCCTTATGGGAACAAATTCGGTCAGTACTGGCACCTGAACATACTTCTGGAGTGAAAAAATATCGTTAACCGGGGGTCCACTGTATTTCATATTTCGTAATTTATTACATTTATTTTGTACATATGCAGGTTGAGACTGGAAGTAATCAGTGGCAGTTGTTTAGCATCTTGGCTGACCACCGCAAGACAATAACCTGTCTTGATTGGCATCCATGCAATGATGACCTTCTAGCTAGGTGAGATACAAGTCTTTTGTTATCATATTTAAGAACATGAGAACATAAGAAAGAAGAAACACTACAGCAGGCCTACTGGTCCATGTGAGGCAAGTCCAATTTTCCTACCAGCTTAACCCTTTCAGGGTCCGTCCCGTAGATCAACGGCTTTACGTTCAGGGTCCAAACCGTAGATCTACGTCATGAGCTCAGCTCACTCTGATAAACTGTGAGTGGTATTTTTGGGCCTAGATATGAGAGAATACATCTATGTGGTATGTGTGCACCACATAAAACAAATCCTGCAGCACACTGTGTATAATGAGAGAAAAAAAACTGAGACCATGATTTTCGATTAAAACAGCGACTTTGCAGTGTTTTTTTGTATGTTTTTTATAGTTGTATTTGTGATTTCTTGATCTCATTTGATAGAATGGAAGACATATTACAGAAATAGAGATAATTTTGATTGGTGTTAGCAATGGAAATGGCTTGAAATTGAGCTCAAAGTGGCGGAAATGTTAAATTTTTGCCGATGTTCAAGAGTAAACAAACGTCCTCACACGTCTAATACACGCCAGCTGGTGGGTCTAATATACATTCACAAATGTGGTGATGATATTTATACAATTATTACAGTATTGCATAACAGTAAATCTTCTATTTTTTGGTGTGAATAAAAATTCATTATGTGAATAAAAAATCAAAATGGAATTTATTTGTAAAGCCTCAAAACATAACTAATGAACAGAGGAAATGTTAGTTTAGTGCCAGGAATACCTACATTGTTTATTCTGGACGCTATTTTGAAATTGGAATATTTTGAACTTTGTGTTAAATTGGCCAAATTACCAATTTCCGGTCACTTTATTTTGTAGTTGAAACAGTTGACTTGGCGATTTCTTGTGCTCAATCGATAGAATAGAAGTAATACTAGTGAAATAGCTAAGAATTTGGTCGACTGGAATAATGTAATTGGCCTAAAATGGGAGTCAAAGTCGGCAAAATCGCCGATTCGTAAATATCGCTGACACATCAAAATTCACGAGAGCATAATTTCGTCAATTTTCCATCAAATTTCGTACTTTTTGTTTTATTACATTCACAAAAAGATTCTCTACCATTTCATAAGAAAAAATAAAAAATTTTTTTTTTGAAAATTCTTGGACACTGGGGCACCACTTCAGATTTTGGCCTTGGACCCTGAAAGGGTTAAGCCAACGCCCTAACCTAGTCAGGTCAGGTCATATTCACTTAACCCCTTGACTGTCGAGACCCCAAATCCTGAAGTGTCTCTCTGTGTCGTAAAATATTTGAAAAAAAAAAAAATCTCATGAAATGATAGAGAATCTTTTCCCGATGGTAATGACACCAAAAGTACGAAATTTGATGGAAAACTTATGGAATTATGCTCTTGCGAAGTTTGTGATCTCGGTGATATACAGTGGAACCTCTACTTGCGGGTTTAATCTGTTCCACGACCTTGCTCGCAACTGGATTTGCTCATTTGCAGAGTCAGTTTTCCTCATTTAAATTAATTGAAATGCAATTAATCCGTTCCAGTGGAATTCTGTACTTCAATAATTTTGCTAATATCAACTCTACAGCTTATTCATCTATCTCATTTCATCTAATAGGACATAATAAACAACATAAATAAATAGAAACCTGATATATACTCTAAAATGAATAAAATATGTCATTCATGTAGTGATATGGGCAGTGTCGGCGGTGGATGAGAGTTTGTCTGGAGATCGGGCAAAATACTTCATGAATAATTTTGCTAATATCATCTATACGGCCGAAAAAACGAGACCACACACACAAAAAAAAAACGAGAATACAACCATAAAAACCATTCGAAATTACTGCTAAGGGGTGGCTAATTGCTGAGAAGTGAACTCCATTATTTATGCTTAGATTTCTTTCATTTGGTGTACGTTAAGCATCTTTCCATCATACATTGCCCAAGTTTCAATAAGATAGTCCAACAAACAAGTGAGATACAATTCCTGAGATCAAGAGCAAGAGCCCCTCACCAGTGTCAGGGAAGCTGCCTTGAGGTCTGCTCGTTTATGGAAATTTTGCTTGCGCATGGAAGCAAAAAATCAACCCATCGACTGCTCGTATTTGGAAAAACTCGCACATGGACACGCTCACAAGTAGAGGTTCCACTGTATACGCATTGGCGATTTTGCCCACTCTGAGTCCTATTTTTGGCCAATTCCATTGTTCCAGTCGACCAAACTCATAGCTATTTCTTTAGAACTCCATTTGTTCTATCGATTGAGTACAAGAAACTGCCCATTTACTGGTTTCAGCTACCCAATAAAGTGGTCAGAAATTGGCTATTTGGCCAATTTCATGCAAATTAAAAAGATGCAAATTTCAAAATAGGGGCCAGAATACACCAAAACACTGGCTCGTAAGACATATATGTATATACGACACCGACAATGAGAAACCAAAGGGAGGAAATTAGATTGTCTAAGAGTTAGTGGTGAGATGCTAGATTAGGAAGGAGCACGGCATCTGACCTAATCAGGTCCAACTCACACCCACCCACACCCGCTCATGTATTTATCTAACCTATTTTTAAAACTACACAATGTCTTAGCTTCTTTGACAGTACTCAGGAGTTTGTTCCACTCATCCACAACTCTATTACCAAACCTGTGCTTTCCTGTTTCCTTCCTGAATCTGAATTTTTCCAACTTAAAGCCATTGCTGCGAGTCCTGTCTAGGCTAGATAATTTTAGCACTTTATTTACATCCCCTTTATTTATTCCTGTTTTTTATTTATACACCTCAGTCATATCCCCCCTAATTCTATGCCTCTCTAGAGAGTGTAAATTCAGGGCCCTCAGACTATCCTCATAGGGAAGATTTCTGATACATGGGATCAACTTTGCCATCCTCCATTGTATGTTTTCCAGTGCATTTACACTAATAATTCTGTAATACGGTGACCAGACCTGTGAAGAATAATCTGAATGAAGCCTTACCAAATATATATAGAGTTGTAGAACAAACTGAGGACTTCTATTATTTATATTTCTTGATATGAAGCCAAGGTTCTGTTAACTTTATTGTAAACACTTATGCACTGTTGTCTTGGTTTTAGATTACTGCTAACCAGAACTAAATCCTTTTCACAATCAGTAATATTAAGATCTACATTATTTAGTTTATATGTAGCATGGTTATTTTCCTGTCCAACATTTAGAATTTTGCATTTGTCTATATTAAACTGCATCTTCCACTTTTCCGACCACTGCATCAGTCTATTCAAATCATCCTGGAGTGCTCCTATGTCCTCATTAGAATGAATTGGATAGGCTATTATGGTGTCATCAGCAAATTTGTTTATGTCGCTATTTATTCCCTTATCTATGTCGTTTATGTAAATTGTGAACAACAAAGGGCCCAACACTGACCCCTGTGGAACACCGCTTGTGATGTGCCCCTATTCTGATTTCTCCCCATTTATGCAAACTCTCTGCTGCCTATTTGTCAACCATGCCTCTACCCAGGAAAAAATTTCTCCTCCTCCTCCTATTCTGTGTGTCTTAACCCTTTCAGGGTCCGTCCCGTAGATCTACGGCTTTACGTTCAGGGTCCAAACCGTAGATCTACGCCATGAGCTCAGCTCACTCTGATAAACTGTGAGTGGTACATTTGGGCCTAGATATGAGAGAATACATCTATGTGGTATATGTGCACCACATAAAACAGATCCTGCAGCACACTGTGTATAATGAGAGAAAAAAAATGAAATCATGATTTTTCGATTAAAACAGCAACTTTGCAGTGTTTTTTCGTATGTTTTTTATAGTTGTATTTGCGATTTCTTGGTCTCATTTGATAGAATGGAAGACATATTACAGAAATAGAGATGATTTTGATTGGTTTTAGCACTAGAAATGGCTTGAAACTGAGCTCAAAGTAGCAGAAATGTTAAATTTTTGCTGATATTCAAGAGTAAACAAACGACCTCACACATCTAATACACGTCAGCTGGTGGGTCTAATATACATTCACAAATATGGTGATGATATTTATACAATTATTACAGTATTGCATAACAGTAAATCTTCTATTTTTTGGTGTGAATAAAAATTCATTATGTGAATAAAAAATCAAAATGAAATTTATTTGTAAAGCCACAAAACATAACTAATGAACAGAGGAAATGTTAGTTTAGTGCCAGGAATGCCTACATTGTTCATTCTGGACCCTATTTTGAAATTGGAATATTTTGAACTTTGTGTTAAATTGGCCAAATTAACAATTTCCGATCACTTTATTTTGTAGTTGAAACAGTTGACTTGGCGATTTCTTGTGCTCAATCGATAGAATAGAAGTAATACTAGTGAAATAGCTAAGAATTTGGTTGATTGGAATAATGTAATTGGCCTAAAATGGGAGTCAAAGTCGGCAAAATCGCCGATTCGTAAATATCGCTGACACATCAAAATTCGCGAGAGCATAATTTCGTCAATTTTCCACCAAATTTCGTACTTTTTGTTTTATTACCTTCACAAAAAGATTCTCTACGATTTCATAAGAAAAAATAACAAATTTTTTTTTTGAAAATTCTTGGACACTGGTGCGTGACTCCAGATTTGGGCCTTGGACCCTGAAAGGGTTAAGTGTCCTCAATAGCCTTTCATGTGGAACTCTGTTGAAAACCTTACTGAAGTCCATATACAGAATATCATATTCAGTGCCATGATCTACCTCCTTAAATACCTTAGTGAAAAAAATAAATTCGTAAGACAGGAATGCCCCTTTGTAAAATCATGCTGAGATTCATTAATCGATTTATGCCTTTCAAGATGGCTATGAATTGCCTCAACAATTATTGATTCCATAAATTTTCCCACTATGGAGGTAAGGCTTATTGGTCTATAGTTTGAAGCTAAGGACCTGTCACCTGCCTTGTGAATAGGTATTACATTTGCCATTTTCCACTTGTCTGGCACTGTGCCAGTTTGTAATGATATGTTGAAAAGATTAGTGAAAGGTATGCTAAGTTCCACCTTACATTCTTATAAAACCCTTGTAAACAGTTCATCAGGGTCTGGGAATTTGTTAGGTTTTAATTTCTCTATTTGCCTGAGGACCACGTCACTAGTTACCCCAATCGTGCGTAGTTTATTATCGTCCTGTTCTACATAATTTATTATTTTTGGAATTTCACTAGTATCATCCTGAGTAAAAACTGAGAGGACGTAAGTGTTGAAAAGTTCACACATTTCCTTATCACTGGGAGTGATCTGACCTGAGTTACTTTTAAGTGGGCCTGCCTTGTCCCTAATCTTCTGTATACCTGAAAGAGAACCCTTTTGGGTTTGTCTTGGAATCCCTTGCAGCTTTAGCCTCATAATCCCATTTTGCTTTTCTTATTCCTGTTTTTATGTCTCTCTAAAGAGAGATATAAAAACAGGAATATATTGATTTCTTAACTGCTCATTCCCTCTTTTGTAGAGAATAAAAAGCAGCTTTGGGGAGAAAAATGAAGTGAGAAACCAAAGGAAGGAAATTAGATTGTCTAAGAGTTAGTGGTGAGATTCTAGATTAGGAAGCATGTACTAGTTTTGTATAATTTTTATTGAACACTCTTAATTAGGTACATTCAATTAGTATTGGATTTCAGTGAGTGAATTAATAGAATTGTAATCTTCATGCTCTTATGAAAAGACAGCTAGAGAGTGGTAATTTTGCAATAATGTGAACGAATATGATAGTAAAACATTTTTGAAATAAAATTATATTTTTTGGAATAAAATTGTACTTTTTTAAATAAAATTGTGGTTTTTTAAATAAAATTGTACTTTTTTTTTAAATAAAATCATACTTTTTTTTTAAATAAAATTGTACTTCAGATACATTGTAGCTTGCATCAGTTCCAAATTATATCTGTTTCAAAGCAAATGCTAAAAAAGTGGATGAGCTAAGCAGAGAGCCACATGTTAGTCTCAGGCTAGTGACTGATGTGTGAGTAACACTCACTCAATAAAATTATGCAATCAGTACACAGATTTATTCTCTAATACAGTGGACCCCCGGTTAACGATATTTTTTCTCTCCAGAAGTATGTTTAGGTGCCAGTACTGACCGAATTTGTTCCCATAAGGAATATTGTGAAGTAGATTAGTCCATTTCAGACCCCCAAACATACACGTACAAACGCACTTACATAAATACACTTACATAATTGGTTGCATTCGGAGGTGATCGTTATGCGGGGGTCCACTGTACAGTGGAACCTCGGTATACGACCAGCTCATTACTCTAACAAAGCTCAGCACTCAACTAAACAAATACGACCTGCCAGAATATTGCTGTAAACAATTTTGCATTTCTTCGCATTTTTTGGTGTTTTTCTGTATTACAGTATTTGTATAAATAAGTTACCATGGGGCCTATGAAGATTAGTGATAACAGCCAACCAAACAGAAAATTGGTTGGGAAGAACTTGTTCGGTACTCAAACAGAGCAGCACTCGAACAGCCTTCTGGAATGAATTAAGGTCGCATACCGAGGTTCCACTGTATCTCACACTTGTGAAATGAGATTCTAGTAAAGTGAATATGTACATGTACTCATAAAGTTGGGACTCACTACTTATTACTTTCATTTTTAATAGTGTCACTCTGTATTGTTGCACTTATAATATTTTAATACAGTTTTATTTAACAGTGCATCCTTGGATCAGAGGGTGTGTGTATGGAATGTGAGCAGACAGTGTGTTCTTCATGCAATCAGCATCTGCCGAGTCCCCACAGTGGTAGCATGGTGTACCGGACACAGGTCAGGAAACCTATTTACTGTTCCATACCACATGAAATTTAAAGTATATTATGTATGTTTATATATAATTACTTTGTAAAAACATTTTTTCTGTGCTAATAGGCTGTTGAAATATCAGAAAATTAATGGCACATGCCCTGAAGGTTGGTGTCATTTCCTCAAGAAAGGATTGAATATATGCAGGTCAACCATTTTCTTTCCACTAGTGCAAGTCATCTATAGGAAAGACCAGTGTTAGGGAGGATTGCCTCTTGGGGGTCCCTGCAAATGCTACTAAATGCTCCTCTTATACTGGATCAAGCTTTTTTACCACAGTAAAAAAAGGATCCCATAGTCTCTGTATATTATTGTGTATAGCCAACACAACAGGGTAATCATACATTCCCAAAATACATGGAATCGCCCAGAATGGTAATAGCAAGATCATATCAAAATTATTCACTGTCAGTTATCTAGTTGCCAAGCCATGTACAGTAGACCATCATTTAGCACAAGTTTATTTGGCACGATTTGGGTAATGCACGATTGAAGAATTGCGAAACAATTTTATGTAACATATAATTAATTTAACCTGGTTCAGTTTGTGGGAAGGAAAAAAAAATTCTCTTTTGCTCAAGCGGCCGCCTTGTTGTGGAGCAGCCGGGGAGCCCTCCCACCATCCCCTGCCACTCCCCGACACCACCCCACCATCCCAGTGTTCGTAATTCATGTGTGTCCAGTCTTTCTCTGCTACAAGGCAGCTATGTTTGTGAATTGTGTTATGATATTTTAATTATTATATCTTGTATCTGCCAAGCGATCATGACACCCAGTCGCCATACCAGCGTTGCTGAAAGTGGCACGAAGAGGTATAAGCACTTAAGTCTTAGAATTAACAAAGTTATTAAACAAGAGATAACCTGTTGCCATAATGAAGTGTTACTTTGTACACAGAAAAAGAGGTAAACATTAGTTTGTGTGACTGACTGAATGACTGACTTGCTGAATGACTGACTGACTTACTGAATGACTGACTGGCTTACTGACTGACTGACTGACTGAGTGACTTGACTGACTTACTGACTTGACTGACTGACTGAATGACTTGACTGACTGACTGACTGACTTACTGAATGACTTGACTGACTGACTGAATGACACTCCAGTATAACCATCGACTTCAGTACCAGAACCTCTACCATCCACCTCAGCCCAGTAGGGCCACAACATAACTCTTCACTCTCTTCACAATCATCCACAAACACCAGCACCCACAATTTAAGGTAAGAAATACTATTACATGTATTTGTGTTAATTTGTAGTCTTAAGCAGTAAAAACAGCATAATACATCACAACAATGAACTAAAACTACATATTCACTTTTATTTTTGTAAGATGTGGAGGCCTAAAAAAAGGTTGTTTGGCTTTTTGGGGGGTCCCAGGAACGTAACCCTATTTTTCCAGTAAGTTCTTCAGTTCATCTGACGCGATTTTACCTAACACGACATTTTCAGGAATGTAACTTCCGTGCTAAATGACGGTCTATTGTATCTCAAAGTGTAGCTTAATAATGATCTAGGGGTTCATGTTCAGGCTACTAAGTGCATGGCAAGTTATAGTCTAGTGAAACCTCTACATAACAAGAGTAAATAGTATATGGTAATCCCGATTATCCATTAAATCTGAATAGGTGCTCCTTGACTTACGATGGGGTTATGTTCTGATGAATCCATCGTAAGTTGAAAATCTTGTAAGTCGAATATGAATATGATATGAAAAATAAACAAGTAAATAAATAACTTGTCAGTGAATAAGTAAATAAACAAATAATTACTGTAACTACCTAAATGCCAGTATTGAAGAGTAAATACAGTGGACCCCCGAGTTTTGTGATTAATCTGTTCCAGAGAGTCTGCCGAAAGTCGAAATTCAAGAATTTCGAAACCAAAATCCAATTCATCTGTTCCAGACACCCAGAAGTATTAACAAAAATGATTTTTTTACAGATTAACCCTTTGACTGTTTTCGACGTATAAATACGTCTTACGAGCCAATGTTTCTGACGTATATATACTCAATAATTCTAGCGGCTTCAAATCAAGCGGGAGAAAGCTGGTAGGCCCACATGTGAGAGAATGGGTCTGTGTGGTCAGTGTGCACCACATAAAAAAAATCCTGCAGCACACATTGCATAATGAGAAAAAAAAACTGATCGTTATTTTGGAATAAAACGCCGACTTTGAGGTGTATTTTTGTATAGTATTTATCATTATATTCGCGTTTTCATGGTCTTAGGTGATAAAATGGAAAACATATTACAGAAATAGAGATGATTTTCATTACTTTGACAATGAAAACGACCTTGAAACTGAGCTCAAAGTAGCAGAAATGTTCGATTTTTACCTGTTCAGGAGTAAATAAATCACACCACACGTCCAATACACGTCAACTGGGGAGTCTAATATTCTTTCACTAGTGCACTGATATTATTTATACCATTTTTACAGTAATGCAGTAGTCTGCATAACAGTAAATTTTGTATGTTTTTGTATGAATAAAAAATAAAAATAGAAAGCAATAATAATATAAGAGGGGCCTAGAGATGTGACTAATGAACAGAGCATATGTTATTTTAGTGCCACGAATGTCTACCTTGTTTATTCTGGACCCTATTTTGAAATTGGCATCTTTTTTAGTTTGTGTGAAATTGGCCAAATTGCCAATTTCTGACCACAATATTGGGTAGTCCAAATTAGTAAATGGGAGGTTTCTTGTACTCAGCTGATAGATAAAATGGAGTTCTAAAGAAATAGCTATGAGTTTGGTCAACTGGAACAATGGAATTGGCTGAAAGTAGGGCTCAAAGTCGGCGAAATCGCCGATACGCATATGTCGCCGAGACCGCTAACTTCGTGGGAGCATAATTCCATGAGTTTTCGACCAAATTTCGAATTTTTGGTGTCATTACCATCGGGAAAAGATTCTCTATCATTTCATAAGAAAAAATAATTTTTTTTTTTTTTCAAAAATTGAGCGACATAGAATGACAGTTTCAGAGAGGGGCCTGAAACAGTCAAAGGGTTAAATATAGATTTACATACAGAAAAGAATGAGAAATAAAGTATAAAACAATAATAACATCACACTTACTTTTATTGAAGACTCTTGTTGGTGTATGGAAGATGGGAGGAGGGGAGAGGGTTAGGGTGATGTTTCTCCACAAATGTTTGCACCTCACTCCGCTTTGCACAAATGTCCTTAATCTTTGAAGAAGGCACCTTCTTCTCTTTTCCTCCTCTTCTGAAGCAATTTCCTCAGCTGGTGTACATAAGAAAGCAGGAACACTGCATACCTGGCCCATACTAGGCAAGTCCTTCACAAACCATCCCACTAACAGAATATTTGCCCAACTCAATTTTTCAATGCTCCCCAAGCAATAAGCTTTGATAATTCTATTCACTCATGCACAAGTCCCACTCAAATCAAATCATGTGTGTGGGGAAGTACCCTGGCTGGCGTGTGTGTGGGGAAGTACCCTGGCTGGTGTGTGGGGAAATGCCCTGGCTGGTGTGTGTGGGGAAGTACCCTGGCTGGTGTACATAAGAACATAAGAGAGCAGGAACACTGCAGCAGACCTGTTGGCCCATACTGGGCAGGTCCTTCACAAACCATTCCATAAACAGAATGTTTGCCCAACCCAATTTTCAGTGCTCCCCAAGCAATAAGCTTTGATAATTCTGTCCTGGAAATGGGAAGTACAATGCCTGCACTTTAAAGGAGGGGTTTGGGATATTGGCAGTTTGGAGGGATATGTTGTGTATCTTTATACGTATATGCTTTTAAACTGTTGTATTCTGAGCACCTCTGCAAAAACAGTGATAATGTGTGAGTGTGGTGAAAGTGTTGAATGATGATGAAAGTATTTTCTTTTTGGGGATTTTCTTTCTTTTTTGGGTCACCCTGCCTCGGTGGGAGACGGCTGACTTGTTGAAAAAAAAAAAAAAAAAATTCTGTTCATTCATGTGCAAGTTCCACTCAAACCAAATCGTGTGTGTGGGGAAATACCCTGGCTTGTGTGTGGGGAAGTACCTTGGCTGGTGTGTTCTTTCTTGAATTCTATCGTGTTTCTCACCTTTCCCAAAAGGCTGGCACTAGGAGCTTTCTTTTGGCCCATGGTGGCTTGTTTAGCAGTTGCAAGCACAAAAAACAATGGATTATTATGATATTTATCGTATGAATGTGTGGGGTGATGGTCACTCACCGAGAAACAGTGCCGCACTGACTCTGAATGGTGTGTGGGGCGCCTTTGTGTGGGCGCGGATGCTGCGAGGCCACTCAGATGCATTCCGTATGCCCAATGAATGACGAGGCAAATCACGAAACCTGAGGTTATATTCTGACGAAAAAAGTTGCCGAAAGTCGAAATTCATGAAACTCGGGGGTCCACTGTACTGTAAATGAATGCATGGTTATCCTATCAATAAATGTACAGTACTGTACAGTGCAAAAAAAAATATTTTACACCATTGTAAAGTCGAAATATCGTAATTTGGACAATTGTAAAGCAAGGAGCATCTGTAATTTGTTTATTTTACCAAGAGTGTAAAACTAATGAACAATTCAGGAAACAAAATGACAGTGTATGTTGTTTCCAAAAGCAATTTATCCAGTGTCTTGTAACAGTAATTAATAATTCTGGAAACAACGAACTTTGTCTGTTGTTTCCAGACTGCCTGTTGTCTAGATTTTGTTAAATCAATCTGAAATCCATTAAATCAAAGTCTGTTAACCCGTAAACGGTCCAGGCAGATCTACGTTCACATGTGTAGTGCTCCAAAAGTAGATCTATGTTTTTTATACATATTTTCAAATATAACAAAAAAAAAAGTAGATCATAGTTTTTTTACACATTTTCAAATGTAAAAAAAAAAAAAAGATTTACTTTTTTTACATACTTTCAAATGTTGAAAAACGTATATATACGTTTGGACCGTTTACGGGTTAAACTGAGGTTTTACTTAGTAGTTCAAGGCTACCACACTATTAGGAAGTTTGGCAGACTGTGTAAATGCAGGTACATATTAAATGCTCAATATAAGTCTGCCTGAAATGCCTCGGCATGATAGTGACTTTTTTTACTCCAATCATATTATGATATGCAAACACACATTGTAACCTTAGCAAAGAAATACATATTTTATTTTTATTTATTATTTACTGGTAATAGTTTACTTTGATGGATGGGTGGGATGTTGTGGAATGTCCATGCATGTCTGGAGAGACAGCTACGAAATGAGTGATGATAAATGTGTTTCCTTTTTTTTTTTTGGGGGGGGGGGGGTTCCATACTTTGGTGGAAAACAGATGATGCATTAAAAGAAAAAGTTTCTTAATCAGTTTTTGTTGTGTTTACTCTTCCCCTTTGAGCTTGTAATGAAACTTCTTTCATGAAATTGTCTCTCTGTAGGAGCACTAAGTATTTTTTGAACTGGACACCGGTTGTCAGTTATTTTTAACACACTAACCGTCTCCCACGAAGGTAGGGTGACCCTAAAAAGAAATGCTTTCATCATCATTCAGTCCATCACTGTCTTGCCACAGGTGTGCAAACACCATAGTTCAAAATCCCATCTAAACTGCATATATTCTCACTTCTTTTTCAGAGTGCAGGCACTGTACTTCCCACCTCCAGGACCCAAGTCTGCCTAATGGGTTTCCCTGAATCCCTTCACAAAATGTTACCTTTCTCACACTCCAACAGCTTGTCAAGTCCAAAAGCCATTTGCCTCCATTCTTATCGAACATGCTTCTACATGCCTGCTGGATGTCCATGCCCCCTTGTGCACAAAACCTCCTTTACCTCCTCCCTCCAACCTTTCCTAGACAATCCCTACCCTGCTTTCCCTCCATTTATGCACCCTCCAACTCATCTTATTTTGCTTCATCGTCTCTAAATATCCAAACCATCTCAACAATCCCTCCTCAGCCCCCTGGATAATACTTTTAGTAACTTCACACATTCTCCTAATCTCCAAGCTACAGATTCTTTGCATAATATTTACACCACACATTTCCCTCAGACATGACATCTTCACTGCCTCCAGCCTTCTTGCTGCAACATTCACAACCCATTCTTTTTATTTATTTATTTATTTATTTATTTAGTAATTTAAGCATACAAACAGAGGTACAAAAAATACAGGTAAGAGCAGCATGCCAAAGCCACTTATATGCATAGCATTACGGGCTGGCTTAAAATTAACTTAAGATTAACTAAGCAATGATGAAATCAGTGATAAAACATTATTGTAAACAGATAACTATAAAGCACAAATGAGTATTACAAAGACAGGTCATATGGTTGCTTGCATTGCTGTACATTCAGTCGAATGGAGTATTCTGTTAGGTAGTGTATTTAAAAAAATAATAATAAAGTTAGATTGGGTCCTAGGTTTAACATTTGTGTGATATAATTGTGAGTAACATATAGGATATGCAATTTATAAGGTTCAGTTATTCAGTATTTATTTGGTTTTGAGTGAGTAAGTGATCTTTGAGAAGAGACTTGAATTTATAAACAGGTAGTGTTTCTTTTATATTTACAGGTAATGAATTCCAGATTTTAGGGCCTTTTATGTGCATTGAGTTTTTGCATAGCGTGAGATGGACACGAGGAACATCAATGAGTGATCTGTGCCTTGTGTTATGGTCATGTGTTCTGTTGAGGTTGGCAAGGAGATGTTTGAGGGGAGGGTTAATATCAGAGTTAAGTGTTCTATTTATGTAATAGGTGCAATAATAAGTATGGATGTTTTGTATGGTGAGTAGGTTGAGTGTTTTGAATATTGGTGGAGTGTGTTGCCTGTAGTGAGAATTTGTTATCATTCTAACTGTTGGTACTTCTATACTCTCATACATTCACCTTCTGCCTCCATGGATAATGTTCTTTGTCTCCACAGATGCCTCAGTGCACCACCCACCTTTTTACCCTCATCAGTTCTGTAGTTCACTGTACCCGTCAGCTGACAAATCCACTCCCAAATATCTGGACACATTCACTTCCTTCATACTTCCTCCTCCCAACCTGATATCCATTCTTTCATTACCTAAATCATTTGTTACCCCTCATAACCTTGCTCTTTTGTACGTTCACTTTTAATTTCTATTACATAACCTTCCAAATTCATCTACAAACCTTTGCAACTTCTCAGAACCTCCCAGAAACAGTGTAATAAGCCTAAAGCATTTGTTACAACTTCTATTTTGTATTAAATTCTGCGCATTTTAATTTTATACCTCTCCCCAACACCCTAACATTCACTTCTTTTACAGCCTCATCTATAAATATGTTAAACAGTCATAGTGACATCATGCATCCCTGTCTAAGGCCTGTCTTTACTGGAAAATAATCTTCCTCCTACATACCTTAATCTGAGCCTCACTGTCATCAAAATTTTATAGTGGAATAAGCCTGTTGAGTATACCAGGGTGAGCTATTAGTGAAAGAATTAAGGGCAAGACAGAGAGCAGGATTGCAAATGAACAAGGAGACTTCAGGAAGGGTATGGGATGTGTAGACCAAGTGTTTACATTGAAGCATATACATGAACAATATTTAGATAAAGGCAAGGAGGTTTTTGCTGCATCCATAGTTTTAGAAAAGAGATATAAACAGAATGCAGATAAGCAGAATGACTTGGAGAGCGTATAATTCTGTAGGGAAAGGAAGGAGGAGTAGGGGTCGTTCTTGAAAAGGTTGGAGGGAGGGGGTAAAGGAGGTTTTGTGGGGAGGGGCTTGGATTTCCAGCAAACATGTGTGAGCGTATTAGATAGGAGTGAATGGAGATGAATGGTTTTTGGGATCTGACGAGCTGTTGCAGTGTGAGCAGTGTAATATTTTGTGAAGGGAATCAGGGAAAGCGGCTAGCCGGACTTGAGTCCTGGAAATGGGAAGTACAATGCCTTCACTTTAAAGGAGGGGTTTGGGATATTGGCAGTTTGGAGTGACTAAACTGTTGTATCTGGGCTCTTCTGCAGAGACAGTGATTATGTGTGAGTGATGGTGAATGTGTTGAAGGATAATGAAAGTTTTTTCTTTCTTTTTGGGATTTTCTTTCTTTTGGGTCACCCTGCCTGAGTGGGAAATGGCCGACATGTTAAAAAAAATGTTAAGTATTGAAAAGAAAATACCTAATGAGAAAACTGGTTATTTTGCCTTAGAAACTAAAATCATACATAATCCTTGGTAGCATTGAGGTGATATTGACAGCATGCTATTTCTTAAAAAGTTCATCATGCCTTTAAAACAATAAGTTATTATTGGACTTCATTTTTCTTGGTCTTATTTTACTCGGAAAAACATGCTCTTTTTTTTATTTTTTTAAATTTGTACCTCACCATCAGCACATTTTATTTCTGGGTTTTCCACAGTTTAAATTCAAATTCAAAGCCACATTCTTTATTCCACATGGTACAGTGGAACCTCGGCTTACGAATGTCCCACCGTGCGAATTTTTTGGGATATGAACAGTCATTCGATCGATTTTTTGCTTCTGGATACAAATGAAATTTCAGGATGCGAACTTTCCCCTCAAGGGAGGTTCCCAAGCAATAAACTTCGATAATTCTATTTACTCATGTGCAGGCCCCACTCACATCCAACCCCTCTCACTCATGTAATTATCCAACACAAATTTGAAACTACCCAAGGTTTCAGCCTCAATAACCATACTAGGCAGAGTGTTCCACTCATCAGTATAATAACAAAAGAAAGGAGGAACACTGAAGCAGGCCTGCTGGCTCATACTTGGCAGGTCCTTCACAAATCCAGCCCACTAACAGAATAAATGCTACCCAAGCAATAAGCTTCAATAATCCTATTTACTCATGTGCAAGTCCCACTCAAATCCAACCCCTCTCACTCATGTGCAAGTCCCAGTCAAATCCAACCCCTCTCGCTCATGTATTTATCCAACCAAAATTTGAAACTACCCAAGGTTTTAGCCTCGATAGAACCTTGGGTAGCTTTAAAAAGATATTGGACAAATATATGAGTGGGAGGGGCTGGGTATGATTGGTGTCGTGGGCACATTAGAAAGGAAGAACACTGCAGTAGGCCTGTTGGCCCATACTAGGCAGGTCCTTCACAGATCCAACCCACTAACAGAATAAACATACCCAAGCAATAAGCATTGACAATTCTATTTACTCATCTTGACTGTGTGCTAATGGAGTTACAGGAAGCTGACATTGAAGAAATGCTGAACACTGACAATGATGCATCTGTTGTGCATTCCTTGAGTGATGGTGAGTTGATATTAGCATCATATTGAAGTAGTATTTTGTTGCGTCTCCTAAGAGCAGGAATTCTGCTGGAACGGATTAATGCCATTTCAATTAATTTAAATGAAAATTGACTCAGCATTCGAACAAATTGGAATATGAACGAGGTCATGGAACAGATTAAATTCATAAGCCAAGGTTCCACTGTATATTGTTTGTACAAAAATGGATAACATTTAATATTGGACATAGAAAACCTGTGGTTATGCAGACCATTTCGGGCATATTACCTGCAGCTCTTTGCTACATAGACCTTGGTGGGTGTATTCAGTCATTAACTAATCTAAACTATATGTATAAAGTTATTAACCCTTTGACTGTGTTGGTTGTAAATGTACGTCTTACGAGCCAATTTGTTTGACGTATTAATACGCCAAAATTCTAGCGGCTTCAAATCAAGCAGGAGGAAGCTGGTAGATCCACATATGAGAGAATGGGTCTCCATGGTCAGTGTGTGCCATATAAAAAAAATTGGGGAGCCAGTGGTGCATTGTGGGACTGCCATTTCAGTAGTCCTTGTTCAGCATGCCTAGTGGTAAGAAATATGTGACTCCCCAGCAAATCTGGGACTCTTCTCTTCCCAAGTGATCACTCTAACACAGATGGAAGTGTCAGTGAAGATCAATTTCATGGTTTTGAGGAGTTTGTGACCAAAAGCAATGCCCAGGATACCAGAAGAAAGAGAAAGGAGGTGAATGAAGGAGAATGATGGAGATGATAGAGAATGAAGGAAAATGAAGGAGAATGAAGGAGAATGAAAGAGAATGAGAGAGAATGAAAGAGAAGGAAATAGAAAGAAGGAGAAAGAAGAAAGAAAGATAATTAGGTAGGAGGATAGAGAGGAAGCAAGCATCGGACCCCATTGTTTTGACAGGCGGTAGGGGGAGTGAGTAATGATACAGTATGTCATTTTGACAGCTGCTAGACCCTAACTCAGCACATTTAGAAGTCCACACACACTCACACACAACACAATGAAAGTGTCCAGTGACAATATATTTTATTTATTATTTATTAACACACTGGCCGATTCCCACCAAAGCAGGGTGGCCCAAAAAAAGAAAAACTTTCACCATCATTCACTCCATCGCTGTCTTGCCAGAAGGGTGCTTTGCACTGCAGTTTTTAAACTGCAACATTAACACCCCTCCTTCAGATTGCAGGCACTGTACTTCCCATCCCCAGGACTCAAGTCCAGCCAGCCAGTTTCCCTGAGTTCCTTCATAAATGTTACTTTGCTCACACTCCAACAGCACGTCAAGTATTAAAAACCATTTGTCTCCATACAACTCCTATCAAACACGCTCACGCATGCCTGCTGGAAGTCCAAGCCCCTCGCACACAAAACCTCCTTTACCCCCTCCCTCCCTCCAACCTTTCCTAGGCCGACCCCTACCCCGCCTTCCTTCCACTACAGATTGATACACTCTTGAAGTCATTCTGTTTCGCTCCATTCTCTCTACATGTCCAAACCACCTCAACAACCCTTCCTCAGCCCTCTGGACAACAGTTTTGGTAATCCCGCACCTCCTCCTAACTTCCAAACTATGAATTCTCTGCATTATATTCACACCACACATTGCCCTCAGACATGACATCTCCACTGCCTCCAGCCTTCTCCTTGCTGCAACATTCATCACCCATGCTTCACACCCATATAAGAGCGTTGGTAAAACTATACTCTCATACATTCCCCTCTTTGCCTCCAAGGACAAAGTTCTTTGTCTCCACAGACTCCTAAGTGCACCGCTCACCCTTTTCCCCTCATCAATTCTATGATTATGTAATATATATGTATAGTAAGTTGGTAGACAGCAGCCACCCAGGGAGGTACTACCGCCCTGCCAAATGAGTGTAAAATGAAAGCCTGTAATTGTTTTACATGATGGTAGGATTGCTGGTGTCCTTTTTTCTGTCTCATAAACATGCAAGATTTCAGGTACGTCTTGCTACTTCTACTTACACTTAGGCCACACTACACATACATGTACAAGCATATATATACACACACCTCTCTGAGTTTTCTGCTATTTTCTTTCTAATTCTTGTTCTTGTTCATTTCCTCTTATCTCCATAGGGAAGTGGAACAGAATTCTTCTTCCGTAAGCCATGCGTGTTGTAAGAGGCGACTAAAATGCCGGGAGCAAGGGGCTAGTAACCCCTTCTCCTGTATATATTACTTAATGTAAAAGGAGAAACTTTTGATTTTCCTTTTGGGCCACCCCACCTCAGTGGGATACGGCCGGTGTGTTGAAAGAAAGAAGAAGATATGTATATATATATATTATAGAAACCAGAAAAAAGAAGGAAAGAATGAAGAAAGAAAGAAAGGTAGGTAGGAAGGAATGATAACACATTTACCTTGGATAACTACCTAACACAGTTGTCTACTACTACTATGAAGAAAACTGCTCAGAGAGGTGTTTTGTTTGTGCACATAAAAAAAAAAAGCCCACAAAAATGCGGACACACTCATTTTATGTGTGAGGAGTGTAAAACACCATTGTGTATGAAACCATATTTCAGAGAGTTCCACAAGCTGCAGAATTTCAAGGAACATGTCCAGTGACTGTACATTTGTATATATATGTTATAGAACAATAGGAACAAGAAATTTTTTGTATTGTTTGTGTTAACAAGTTTTGTAAACAATATATTGATAATTATGTTTGTGCACTTATTGTGTATTATACAACGAGTGTATATATTATACATTGCACCTTACTTTAGACTCACAGGCCACATAAGTTATGTGAAAAAATAAAATTGTGAAAAAACAAGAAACCTTGGAATGCAAGTAAACCAAAGTTTGCATTTGCAGCTGTTGCCATATGTGGCTCATTTTCTGCCAACTTTACTCCTCTATATCTCCATAAGTACTGATCGCAAAAATTTGTTTTGGGGGCTTAAAACAATTAGAATATTAGTCTTAACATTTTCATAAGAAAAATATTTTTTTTTTTTTTTAATATTCTTCGACACTAGCAGACACTTCAGGATCTGGGGTTGAGACAACCAAAGGGTTAATGGGTTTGTGTGGATAATAAATGTTATACTATAATACAGCACTGAATGCAAATACTGTAACTGTATTTTCTTATATTCAGGGATCTTCTGTCATTTTCTACTCAAAGTGGCCCAATACAGTTGTGGGACTATACTGATAACAGTGAACCTTACCCTATCCGTGAGGACTACGGCTATACAAATGGAATTGTTATTTATCGTTGGCATCCAACCGTTTCTGGAAGATTGGTTATTGGCCATGAAGATGGAAAGCTTACTGTGTACAGGGAAGGTAAGCTGTTATTATATTTTTATAAGCTTTAATAAATTATTTAATAGAGGACATTACTCAGGAAAGAACTACAAACAGAATTTTTGTTGAAAGAAATTTCTCTCGTTAGCCTTTTCCTTCAGAAATGAACTTCACCCTCATGCAGTCTCTCACACCTTATCAGTTTTTTAATGCCACTATATTGTACATCATAAACTGTTGTGCAGCATACTATATTATCAGGGTGAAAATATAGGCTTTGGATGCTCAGGTATTTGTTAGTGCTTTTGTAACTTTTATTTACTTAACCCTTTCAGGGTCCAGAGGACAAATTTCATAGTGTGCACCAGGGTCTGAGAATTTTAAAAAAATAATTTTATGTTTTCTTATGAAATAGTAGAGAATCTTTTTCTGAAGGTAATAAAACAAAAAGTATGAAATTTGATGGAAAATTGACAAAGTTATGCTCTCGCGAATTTTGATGTGTCACCGATATTTACGCATCAGCGATTTTGCTGACTTTGACTCCCATTTTAGGCCAATTACATTATTCCAGTTGACCAAATTCTTAGCTATTTCACTAGTATTACTTCTATTCTATCAATTGAGCACAAGAAATCACCAAGTCAACTGATTCAACTACAAAATAAAGTGATTGGAAATTGGTAATTTGGCCAATTTAATGCAAAGTTCAAAATATTCCGGTTTCAAAATAGGGTCCAGAATAAACAATGCAAGCATTCCTGGCACTAAACTAACATTTCCTCTGTTCATTAGTTACATTTTCAGGTTTTACAAATGAATTCCATTTTGATTTTTTTATTCACATAATGAATTTTTATTCATACCAAAAAATAGAAGATTTACTGTTATGCAATATTGTAATAATTGTATAAATAATATCACCACATTTGTGAATGTATATTAGACCCACCAGTGTATTAGACATGTGAGGTCATTTATTTACTCTAGAACATCGACAAAAATTTAACATTTCTGCTACTTTGAGCTTAGTTTCAAGCCATTTTCAGTACTAAAGTCAATCAGAATCATCTCTATTTCTATAATATATCTTCCATTCTATCAATGAGACCAAGAAATCACAAATACAACTCAAAAAGACATACGAAAAAACACTGGAAAGTCGCTGTTTTAATCGAAAATTACTGTCTCATTTTTTTCTCTCATTATGCACTGTGCTGCAGGATTTGTTTTATGTGGTGCACACATACCACATAGATGTATTCTCTCATATCTAGGCCCAAATTTACTGCTCACAGCTTATCAGAGTGAGCTGAGCTCATGGTATATTGTCATGTGGGGGTTCGATAACATGGATTGGGTAATAACACTAACGTTGGCTGGTTAGTAGTACGTATAATTATAACGGAATATATGGGAAGCACAGGCCCGCCCTGCCTCTCTGCTCTCTATCTTAAGACTGACTCACGAATTGGGTCCTAGAGGTGAGCGGCATTCAAAAACAGCTATGGTCAGTTGTAACATCGGTGAATAACAGTGATTCACACAAACGGTTGGTAGTGAGTCATACTACTGGTAACTGGTTACTGGTACTACTGGGAACTGATACTACTGAGAGTAGATCTATGGTTTGGACCCTCAACGTAAAGCTGTAGATCTATGGCACAGATCCTGAAAGGGTTAATTACTGGAAGCACCAAAACTGGAAGAAAGCTTTATGTTAAAGCACTGCAATTGTTTTATGAGTGGTAATTTAGTTAAGTAAAATTACTGAAGATATTGATTAGAATAATGTCATTCCAGGATGTAAGGTAATCTATTTTTTGCCAAGTGTTGTCTCTGTGTAAGAGTTTTTGGGTTGTACCATACTTCTACAGGCTGACATATACATACAAAAGAATGTAAAAAAAGGAGCTTGACTGGCATATTTGATGGCACATTAAGTAAAGCTGCTTACTTATTTAAACTAGACTTTTTTTTGTAGACTTACAACAGCTATGTTATTTGTGTATAAAAATAAAATTTCTAAGGAAAACTGGACTGTTTATTGTTATCTGGAAGTATACTCTCTGTCGCAGATGCTACTGTTTGGCACTGGGCATCCACAATACTTGATACAACAAGCAGCATCAATAACAATTCTTGTTGCAATTTTTTTACTTCAGGTAAATTAATATGGCCTTTGATAAGTCATGTATATAATGGGAATGTTATTCTTTTGATATCTGGCACCTGTGCAATTTTATACTGTATAGTATTAGTCTACATCAAGTACAGTATGAATGTGGTTTGAACTTTGTTTTATTGTGTGTATGCATGTGATTACCTATTTCTAGCTATGGGAGCAAAGTTAAGCTCATGATGTCCCATCTTCATTATTTGGTGTACTGCAAATCTTTTTAAAGCTTCCAATGGCTGTAGCACTTACTTCCTTCTCTGGTAAACCATTCTATTCTTTTATCATTTAGTTTATAAACAAAAACTTTCAGCAGCTCTTCTTCCTTAGATTGTGGTTATTGCTTATTGTTTTGCCACTTGTTGGTGTTAGGAAGCATTCCTAATTCTGAATATGGATATCTTGTCTCCTTTTTTCTTTTTAAAGATGGCCTTCCTCCATGGCCCATGTTCTTAGCTCACAGATCATTTTCATAGTTTGTCTTTGACATCTTTCTACTTTATGAATCTTGTTTTGTCTGGTTATCATACTTCCACTGCATATTTCACTTTTGGCATAATGTATGTTGTGAGCATCTTTTTTTTTGCATTTCCCTATCCATATGCCTAAAGTTAGCCAGTGTTGCATAGTGTTGTTGATAGTCACTACTAGATCACTTTCTTTGGCTGATACCTTTAGTATTTTCACAGCATTTTCACTTTCTTCAGTTTCCATTACATAACAATTGTCTACAATAAATGCCCTCACCCATTTCTCACTCCATTTAATCAATTTATTCATTTGTTATATTATGAATGTAGACATTTTTATTAGTACTGTACGTATTTTTCACAGGGTTTCTATGTCATTTGCAACTATGTTTATTATGTAGTAAATATAGGCTTTGGATGCTCAGGCATTTGTTAGTGCTTATATCTATTAATTTTATGCAAATTCTAATGTATTTAAGACTGAAAGAAGTTGGAAATAGTTCCCCATTAAAGCCAGTAGGATCGTTGTTTACTGTTTGCAAGTATATATGTTAAGGACGTAGGTAGTAGGCTGGTAGACAGCAACCGCCTAGTGAGGTACTACCGTCCTGTCAAGTGAGTGTAAAATGGAAGCCTGGAATTGTTTTACATGATGGTAGGAGTGCTGATATCTTTTTTTATGTCTCATAAACCTGCAAGATTTTAGGTAGGTTGCCCTAATGGCAACTTACCTAAAATCTTGCAGGTGCCCCATGGCCTGGTGGCTAAAGCTCTCGCTTCACATGACGAGGGTCTGGGTTCAATTTCAGCTAGAGTGGGAACATTGGGCGTGTTTCCTTACACCAGTTGTCTATGTTCCCTATCAGTAAAATGGGTTCTTGGGTGTTAGTTTACTGGTGTGGGTCGCATCCTGGGACAAAACTGATCTAATTTGCCTGAAATGCTCTGCATAACAAGTGGTTTTCTATATAGTAGTACAAGCATATATATACACACTCTGGGTTTTCTTCTATTTTCTTGCTAGTTTTTGTTCTTATTTATTTCTTCTTTTCTCCATGGGGAAGTGGAACACAGTTCTTTCTCTGTAAGCCATGTGTGTCGTAAGAAGCAACTAAATTTCTGGGAGCAAGGGGCTAGTAACCCTTCTCTTGTATACATTACTAAGTTTAAAAAGAGAAACTTTTGTTTTTCTTTTTAGGTCACCCTGCCCTGGTGGTCACAGTGGTGCCTATGCTAACCTTCCTATGGTGTAGAAATATACCTAGTTGGATGAATCTTATTGTGGCTAGCTGGTCCAGTGGCTAATGCGACGGTCTGGAGTTTTGAGACTCTCTGACCGTGGGTTCAAATCCTGCCCGTGGTATGGTTTGTTTGCAATCGTGTCATTACGATTTCGTGAGTCATGTTGAAAACATGTCAGGATGTCAGCAGACCAAATACTACTGGAGAATCTTTAGGAGACTAATGGACACAGCACAAGTATTGGATAGTTTTAGTAGCTTTTATGGAATGGAATGTAAAAAGGATGTGCAGGACTATAATGAATGAAAAATAATTGGAAATTATAAAATATAAATTACAAAAGGAGAAATATAAATACTGCAGGGTATTGTTCCTTCCATACCCCTCTTCCCCTCCACACCTCTCATGAATTGTATTTACATGAGTTTTAACCATGTTTTCTTACCTCAGGTGAGAGAAAATTCTTCTTTCTGCTTTCCCATTTGAACATGGCTCTGATGAAGAGATAAGTGAATACATGATTTTAAAAGGGTAGATTGAAGAGTGAATGTATTAGCACCTTTAATTTGTGCATGTTTAAACCATCATTTGTGTGTCTTTCTGACATAGAGCTGCTGTTATTGGACTTGAAAAGGGACACTCAAAAACATATTATTATTTAATTAGATTTGATACTATATTTTTGTTTGGTAATTCTCAATAATAGTGGATTAAAGCAAAAAAAAAAAAAATGCATGCACTCATTAAGATTTTCTTTGCCTTGTTGCTTACTTCACTCACTGGAAGAGAAAGTTCAGTAAATTAAAGTATTCACTTTACCTACTTTGTTTATAATTAAGCACCTGTGCATCATTCCATGGAGGATAACATTACAAACAGTTAGCATTTTTAAAGTTATTTCACACTTTTAAAGATTAATTAATGTCGATGCCCAGTTGTGACTCGGTGCTAGTTACACGTAACTTATGAAGACAAATGTAATTGCCTTAACTTTTACCTGGAGTGCACAATATCCAGGGAAAAGTTTGTGAAGCAACTCTGCATCACATTTGTGAACAGCCAATGGACAGCCAGTCTTTAAGTTTTATATTTTCTGAGTATGTTCTTGTTAATGTTCTTTTATGGAAAACATTTAAATACATCATTGAAAGATTGAATATCAGATTGGAGGGAGAGAGTATGGAGGAGGTGAACGTATTCAGATATTTGGGAGTGGACGTGTCAGCGGATGGGTCTATGAAAGATGAGGTGAATCATAGAATTGATGAGGGAAAAAGAGTGAGTGGTGCACTTAGGAGTCTGTGGAGACAAAGAACTTTGTCCTTGGAGGCAAAGAGGGGAATGTATGAGAGTATAGTTTTACCAACGCTCTTATATGGGTGTGAAGCGTGGGTGATGAATGTTGCAACGAGGAGAAGGCTGGAGGCAGTGGAGATGTCATGTCTGAGGGCAATGTGTGGTGTGAATATAATGCAGAGAATTCGTAGTTTGGAAGTTAGGAGGAGGTGCGGGATTACCAAAACTGTTGTCCAGAGGGCTGAGGAAGGGTTGTTGAGGTGGTTCGGACATGTAGAGAGAATGGAGCGAAACAGAATGACTTCAAGAGTGTATCAGTCTGTAGTGGAAGGAAGGCGGGGTAGGAGTTGGCCTAGGAAGGGTTGGAGGGAGGGGGTAAAGGAGGTTTTGTGTGCGAGGGGCTTGGACTTCCAGCAGGCATGCGTGAGCGTGTTTGATAGGAGTGAATGGAGACAAATGGTTTTTAATACTTGACGTGCTGTTGGAGTGTGAGCAAAGTAACATTTATGAAGGGATTCAGGGAAACCGGCAGGCCGGACTTGAGTCCTGGAGATGGGAAGTACAGTGCCTGCACTCTGAAGGAGGGGTGTTAATGTTGCAGTTTAAAAACTGTAGTGTAAAGCACCCTTCTGGCAAGACAGTGATGGAGTGAATGATGGTGAAAGTTTTTCTTTTTCGGGCCACCCTGCCTTGGTGGGAATCGGCCAGTGTGATAATAAATAAAAAAATATTTAAATACATGTAGGTGATTCTTAAAAACAAATACTCTTAGTATCAGCAGTTTAAGAAACAATTTTTTAATGTAGTATTATTTACATTTAAAAACATGAACTATTGATATAATATACATGTACAGTAAACCCTTACATATTGTAGAAACTGTATTCCTGTAAATCACATTATAACATGATAACCTGGAATATGAGCAGTATGGAAAATAGAGAAGTTCATGTGAAGTTCCAAAAATCTAAGAAAGTTAATCCTGTCCCCCTTTCCCAAATTTTTGTTTCTATACATTGTAATATAGTAATATCATATACAAGTTACTTTTCATTCTGGCAGTTCTCAGTTCCAACACTTGAACATCTTGTAGAGCAGTGATAATGTTGACTTACGGAATCCAGATGGAAGGTTGTGTTTCTGGCGTAAATGTTGATGAATAGTTCAGTACATGATTGTTATCTGTCAGTGATATTGTATTCTATAGTACATCTCAGTATTGTGTTACCCTGTATTGATATATGGAGCTCATGATATGGCAGTCAAGTGGTTCTGAACCCAGCTTAATTTAAATCTTTTATTGATGTTAGGATCTGCTTTGGTAAAATCACTAGTAATATTCTCATACACTAGTTTCTCAACTTTTTCTAGAAATTTATCATTTCTGTTAATTGTTCTACAGTTTGTTATGTTTGTTATATGTCTTCCTCTTTCAACAGTTTGAGTATGTCTGCTTCCTCCATATTCTTAAAGCCTTCTCCACTCACTTTCCATACCATATCCACAATCACTCATACCTTTCTCCTGACTCTTTAGTGTGGGAAAACCATGAAAGATATTGATCACAGCAGGCTATAATTTTTCCCACCAGGAATTTAGAACAGGTTGCTTCAACCCATATAATGAAACCTTTACATACAGAATTGCATGGGGTAGTATAAATGTAATTTTCACACTTGAGTTAAAATTCATAACAAACAAATGCAACAATTCATAGGAGTAATGGGATTCAGGCCCGTGATCTAGTGGTCCTCGGATTACTGGTTAATGCTCTGTCAACAGATATACCTGGGCATCAGTAACATTCGGGTAGATCTGTTTGTGACTTGATTAAGCCCACTGTGTGGGCAAAACATTGTTAATAAGGGATTGCAATTTACTGCATTTGTCTTTATCTATCTTGCCAGTATTTTATACCATTTCTCTCTAACATCACAGAGGGTTATAAGTGATACTACAACCAGGAAATTGTTTTCTCTAGATAGGTTAGGGTTCACTGTACATGAAGGTATCAAATTTAAGAACTCGGTTAAATGTCAGATTAATTGGTTAAGTTTGTACTCGGGTGTTTGTAAAGAAATAAACTTAAAATTTTACTAGTGTATGCATGTGAGCCCATATTGATGACTTTAATATAGGATTAGGTTTTAATAAATTAAATATTAATGATTACCCAGATAATTGCTTGAAGATGTTAATTTGGAAAAAATAATTGTAGATGTTGGGAAGACACGTTACTCTGCCTTTCCTGAGGGTGGAGAGGACAATGAGGACCACACTCTCGTTACTCTTGAGTGGGATACTTGCTCACCAGACTACATCTTGGTGGCATACAGAGGAGGTGCTCTTTGGTTAGTTGATGTTAACAGCATGAGAATAATCACCAAGTATATCATGCCAATCTCAGCAAGTGTGAATACTTTGGCGTGGCTTCCCGATGCTCCAGGAATGTTTGTTACTGGAGGTATGTTTGTTAAAATAAAAGAAAAAACTTAAGTGCATTGATCATATATGACATGTATGTATGGCAATATTTGCTGTAAATGTAATGACAGTAGTAAGTTTCATTTGTACTCTTTAGTTGAATCTCTCTGTATACTTAACACAGTTTTACAAATGTTTTAATTAACCCTTAAACTGTCCAAACGTAGATCTACGTTTTTTCAACATTTGAAAGTATGTAAAAAAAGTAGATCTTTTTTTTTTTGAAATGATATTGATGTGAGGGTTGGAATAGTTTTAAAAATGCAGTATTAGAATGTGGGGCAGAAGTTTGTGGTTATAGAAGGGTGGGAGCAGGAGGAAAGAGGAGTGATTGGTGGAATGATGAAGTAAAGGGTGTGATAAAAGAAAAAAAGGTAGCTTATGAGAGGTTTTTACAAAGCAGAAGTGTTATAAGAAGAGCAGAGTATATGGAGAGTAAAAGAAAGGTAAAGAGAGTGGTGAGAGAGTGCAAAAGGAGAGCAGATGATAGAGTGGGAGAGGCACTGTCAAGAAATTTTAATGAAAATAAGAAAAAATTTTGGAGTGAGTTAAACAAGTTAAGAAAGCCTAGGGAAAATATGGATTTGTCAGTTAAAAACAGAGTAGGGGAGGTAGTAGATGGGGAGATGGAGGTATTGGGTAGATGGCGAGAATATTTTGAGGAACTTTTAAATGTTAAGGAAGAAACAGAAGCAGTAATTTCATGCACTGGTCAGGGAGGTATACCATCTTTTAGGAGTGAAGAAGAGCAGAATGTAAGTGTGGGGGAGGTACGTGAGGCATTACGTAAAATGAAAGGGGGTAAAGCAGCTGGAACTGATGGGATCATGACAGAAATGTTAAAAGCAGGGGGGGATATAGTGTTGGAGTGGTTGGTACTTTTGTTTAATAAATGTATGAAAGAGGGGAAGGTACCTAGGGATTGGCGGAGAGCATGTATAGTCCCTTTATATAAAGGGAAAGGGGACAAAAGAGACTGTAAAAATTATAGAGGAATAAGCTTACTGAGTATACCAGGAAAAGTGTACGGTAGGGTTATAATTGAAAGAATTAGAGGTAAGACAGAATGTAGGATTGCGGATGAGCAAGGAGGTTTCAGAGTGGGTAGGGGATGCGTAGATCAAGTGTTTACATTGAAGCATATATGTGAACAGTATTTAGATAAAGGTAGGGAAGTTTTTATTGCATTTATGGATTTAGAAAAGGCATATGATAGAGTGGATAGAGGAGCAATGTGGCAGATGTTGCAAGTATATGGAATAGGTGGTAAGTTATTAAATGCTGTAAAGAGTTTTTATGAGGATAGTGAGGCTCAGGTTAGGGTGTGTAGAAGAGAGGGAGACTACTTCCCAGTAAAAGTAGGTCTTAGACAGGGATGTGTAATGTCACCATGGTTGTTTAATATATTTATAGATGGGGTTGTAAAGGAAGTAAATGCTAGGGTGTTCGGGAGAGGGGTGGGATTAAATTTTGGGGAATCAAATTCAAAATGGGAATTGACACAGTTACTTTTTGCTGATGATACTGTGCTTATGGGAGATTCTAAAGAAAAATTGCAAAGGTTAGTGGATGAGTTTGGGAATGTGTGTAAAGGTAGAAAGTTGAAAGTGAACATAGAAAAGAGTAAGGTGATGAGGGTGTCAAATGATTTAGATAAAGAAAAATTGGATATCAAATTGGGGAGGAGGAGTATGGAAGAAGTGAATGTTTTCAGATACTTGGGAGTTGACGTGTCGGCGGATGGATTTATGAAGGATGAGGTTAATCATAGAATTGATGAGGGAAAAAAGGTGAGTGGTGCGTTGAGGTATATGTGGAGTCAAAAAACGTTATCTATGGAGGCAAAGAAGGGAATGTATGAAAGTATAGTAGTACCAACACTCTTATATGGGTGTGAAGCTTGGGTGGTAAATGCAGCAGCGAGGAGACGGTTGGAGGCAGTGGAGATGTCCTGTTTAAGGGCAATGTGTGGTGTAAATATTATGCAGAAAATTCGGAGTGTGGAAATTAGGAGAAGGTGTGGAGTTAATAAAAGTATTAGTCAGAGGGCAGAAGAGGGGTTGTTGAGGTGGTTTGGTCATTTAGAGAGAATGGATCAAAGTAGAATGACATGGAAAGCATATAAATCTATAGGGGAAGGAAGGCGGGGTAGGGGTCGTCCTCGAAAGGGTTGGAGAGAGGGGGTAAAGGAGGTTTTGTGGGCAAGGGGCTTGGACTTCCAGCAAGCGTGCGTGAGCGTGTTAGATAGGAGTGAATGGAGACGAATGGTACTTGGGACCTGACGATCTGTTGGAGTGTGAGCAGGGTAATATTTAGTGAAGGGATTCAGGGAAACCGGTTATTTTCATATAGTCGGACTTGAGTCCTGGAAATGGGAAGTACAATGCCTGCACTTTAAAGGAGGGGTTTGGGATATTGGCAGTGTGGAGGGATATGTTGTGTATCTTTATATGTGTATGCTTCTAGACTGTTGTATTCTGAGCACCTCTGCAAAAACAGTGATAATGTGCGAGTGTGGTGAAAGTGTTGAATGATGATGAAAGTATTTTCTTTTTGGGGATTTTCTTTCTCTTTTGGGTCACCCTGCCTCGGTGGGAGACGGCCGACTTGTTGAAAAAAAAAAAAAAAAAAAAAAAAAAAATTGATGTGTAAAAAATCTTTGATCTACGTTTTTTTTTTTTGTTATATTTGAAAATATATAAAAAATGTAGATCTGCTTTTGGAGCACTACACATATGAACGTAGATCTGCTTGGACAGTTTAAGGGTTAATATGGTTGGAAAAGAATATGCTTGCTTTTCCATACTTTATATATAGAAAAACATGCATTTGATTTGTAGATATAAAACTGTTTAGACATGCTAGATATATTAATAGGGAAAGTTTTATTTTGAAGTCTTACTGGCCCCAGCAATCCTGACGAGAGTACCATTAGTTTCTGGGCATTGGTGTCAACCCAACCACCTGCACTTCCTGCTCAAATCAGTTCCTAACATTTTTGCCATAATTTGTATTTTGCCCAGCAACTGGGTCAAACCCTGGCACTTTTTCTCACCCTTAAACCACTCCTAAAAAAAAAAAAAAAATAACTCCACTCACCAAACCTATTTTTCACCTATCCCAGCTTCCATGCTAACCCCCCACCAAAGGGTTTTGCCTTTTTGTGATTCAGTTTGAGATTCCAAGTTATGTTGAAAAAAGTTTGTCAATCTTTCAGATGCTGAAAAAGGCATTCTGCGTGTTTGGACAGTCAGTAAATCAACACCTGTAGAAAATAATGTTTTAAAAAACACAGGCTTTCATGTTCTTTGTGTTACACGAGTTTTAAATGTAAATGCTCCTCGAAACGTTCATCAAGACCAAACTAATGATCTGTCTGGTGAGAGGAAGGGACTCATGATCCCTAATGTGGCAGTTGTTACATTGTTTAAAGATGGAGGCGTTGGTCTGTACCACCTGAGAAGAAAACAGTGGATCTTTAATCGAGAACATGTAAGTTAATAAACCTTTACCCATCACAGATGTAAGCATTTTATTTCTGCTTGCATTTTCTTAAATTGTGGTTGCCTTTATAAAAAATGCTTATTCACTGTACATAATTCAGTAAATATCTCATATACTGTTTACAAAATCTTCTGCAAGTAATATATTGTATTATAAATTAAACATTGTTTCATTGATAATACATTCACAAAAAATGTAATTTCAGCATTATTTACAGGGTCACACCGAAACAATATTTGACTGCAGCTTTAAGCCTGAGGATAGTGATCTACTGGCTACTGCTTCTTTTGATGGATCTATTAAAATCTGGAAAATTGATACCATGGAAACAGTATGTATTATTGGTGTTTTAATAATTTTTTTTTTTTCAACAAACCGGCAGTATCCCACCAAGGTAGGGTGGCCCAAAAAGAAAAACGAAAGTTTCTCTTTTTAACCCATAAACGCTCCAAACGTATATATACGTTTTTTCAACATTTGAAAGTATGTAAAAAAGTAGATCTTTTTTTTTTTTACATTTGAAAATGTGTAAAAAACTTTGATCTACTTTTTTTTTTGTTATACAGTGGACCCCCGGTTTGCGATACTAATCCGTTCCTGAGAGCTCATCGTAAACCAAAAATATCGGAAAGCGAATCAATTTTCCCCATAAGAAATAATGGAAATCAAATTAACCCGTGCAAGACACTCAAAAGTATGAAAAAAAAAACTTTTACCACATGAAATATTAAGTTTAATGCAATAGAATAGTAATTACAATAACAACAATAACAATAAATAACAATAAATAACGAAAGAATAATTGACACTTACCTTTAATGAAGATCTGGTGATGATTGATGGGATGGGAGGAGGGGAGAGTGTGGATGGTGTTAGCATTTAGAAAGGGAATCCCCCTCCATTAGGACTTGAGGTAGCAAGTCCTTTTCCGGGGTTACTTCCCTTCTTCTTTTAATGCCACTAGGACCAGGTTGAGAGTCACTGGACTTCTGTCGCACAACATAACTGGCAGCCTCACCATGCCTAATCACACTATGTATACCACTACAATTCTTAAATCTTTCAAACCAACCTTTGCTGGCCTTAAATTCACTCACATCACCACTAGTTGCAGGCAATTTTTTTTACCAAATCATCATACAACTGCCTAGCCTTTTCACAAATGATTGCTTGAGAGATGCTATCTCCTGCTATCTGTTTTTCATTTATCCACACCAATAACAGTCTCTCAACATTTTCTTACACTTGCGGTCGCTGTTTTGTAATCACAGTTGCACCTTTTGCAAGAACAGCTTCCTTGATTGCTGTTTTCTTGCTCACTATAGTAGAGATGTTGATTGGGGTTTACTATGCAACCTGACCAGCTCCGACACACGCACTCCACTTTTGTACTTTCTTCATTTCAACAGTCATTAGCACCCTTGGTCTCGAAGGGTTGGCACTGGGAGCTTTCTTGGGGCCCATGGTGACTTATTTTGCAAAAACAGGCACCAAAAACAGTGATAATATGGATAATATGGAATGTACCGAATGTATCCTTAGATGCGCGCACACTGGCTGGCTTGTAAACACTGGCACACATGGGGCAGTTCAGGCCACACATGGACACGTCTCGTACGAACCACATCGCATACCGGGTTTTGTATTGGGAAGCAAGGCAAATTTTCTGCGATGTAATGCATCAGTTACCGGATTTATCGGATACCGATAGCATCACGAACCGGGGGTCCACTGTATTTGAAAATATGTAAAAAAAAACCTAGATCTACTTTTGGAGCACTACACATGTGAACGTAGATCTGCCTGGACCGTTTACGGGTTAAATATAGTAATTTATACAGGAGAAGGGGTTACTAGGCCCTTGCTCCCAGCATTTTAGTCGCCTCTTACAACACTCATGGCTTACGGAGGAAGAATTCTGTTCCATTTCCCCATGGTGATAAGAGGAAATAAACAAGAACAAGAACTAGAAAGAAAATAGAAGAAAACCCAGAGGGATGTGTATATATATGCGCTTGTACATGTACATGTATGCACTGGTCAGGGAGGTATACCATCTTTTAGGAGTGAAGAAGAGCAGAATGTAAGTGTGGGGGAGGTATGTGAGGCATTACATAAAATGAAAGGGGGTAAAGCAGCTGGAACTGATGGGATCATGACAGAAATGTTAAAAGCAGGGGGGGATATAGTGTTGGAGTGGTTGGTACTTTTGTTTAATAAATGTATGAAAGAGGGGAAGGTACCTAGGGATTGGCGGAGAGCATGAATAGTCCCTTTATATAAAGGGAAAGGGGACAAAAGAGACTGTAAAAATTATAGAGGAATAAATTTACTGAGTATACCAGGAAAAGTGTACGGTAGGGTTATAATTGAAAGAATTAGAGGTAAGACAGAATATAGGATTGCGGATGAACAAGGAGGTTTCAGAGTGGGTAGGGGATGTGTAGATCAAGTGTTTACATTGAAGCATGTATGTGAACAGTATTTAGATAAAGGTAGGGAAGTTTTTATTGCATTTATGGATTTAGAAAAGGCATATGATAGAGTGGATAGAGGAGCAATGTGGCAGATGTTGCAAGTATATGGAATAGGTGGTAAGTTATTAAATGCTGTAAAGAGTTTTTATGAGGATAGTGAGGCTCAGGTTAGGGTGTGTAGAAGAGAGGGAGACTACTTCCCGGTAAAAGTAGGTCTTAGACAGGGATGTGTAATGTCACCATGGTTGTTTAATATATTTATAGATGGGGTTGTAAAGGAAGTAAATGCTAGGGTGTTCGGGAGAGGGGTGGGATTAAATTTTGGGGAATCAAATTCAAAATGGGAATTGACACAGTTACTTTTTGCTGATGATACTGTGCTTATGGGAGATTCTAAAGAAAAATTGCAAAGGTTAGTGGATGAGTTTGGGAATGTGTGTAAAGGTAGAAAGTTGAAAGTGAACATAGAAAAGAGTAAGGTGATGAGGGTGTCAAATGATTTAGATAAAGAAAAATTGGATATCAAATTGGGGAGGAGGAGTATGGAAGAAGTGAATGTTTTCAGATACTTGGGAGTTGACGTGTTGGCGGATGGATTTATGAAGGATGAGGTTAATCATAGAATTGATGAGGGAAAAAAGGTGAGTGGTGCGTTGAGGTATATGTGGAGTCAAAAAACGTTATCTATGGAGGCAAAGAAGGGAATGTATGAAAGTATAGTAGTACCAACACTCTTATATGGGTGTGAAGCTTGGGTGGTAAATGCAGCAGCGAGGAGACGGTTGGAGGCAGTGGAGATGTCCTGTTTAAGGGCAATGTGTGGTGTAAATATTATGCAGAAAATTCGGAGTGTGGAAATTAGGAAAAGGTGAGGAGTTAATAAAAATATTAGTCAGAGGCCAGAAGAGGGGTTGTTAAGGTGGTTTGGTCATTTAGAGAGAATGGATCAAAGTAGAATGACATGGAAAGCATATAAATCTACAGGGGAAGGAAGGCGGGGTAGGGGTCGTCCTCGAAAGGGTTGGAGAGAGGGGGTAAAGGAGGTTTTGTGGGCAAGGGGCTTGGACTTCCAGCAAGCGTGCGTGAGCGTGTTAGATAGGAGTGAATGGAGACGAATGGTACTTGGGACCTGACAATCTGTTGGAGTGTGAGCAGGGTAATATTTAGTGAAGGGATTCAGGGAAACTGGTTATTTTCATATAGTCGGACTTGAGTCCTGGAAATGGGAAGTACAATGCCTGCACTTTAAAGGAGGGGTTTGGGATATTTGCAGTTTGGAGGGATATGTTGTGTATCTTTATATGTGTATGCTTCTAAACTGTTGTATTCTGAGCACCTCTGCAAAAACAGTGATAATGTGCGAGTGTGGTGAAAGTGTTGAATGATAATGAAAGTATTTTCTTTTTGGGGATTTTCTTTCTTTTTTGGGTCACCCTGCCTTGGTGGGAGACGGCCGACTTGTTGAAAAAAACAAAACAAAAAAAAAAACATGTATGTGTAGTGTGACCTAAGTGTAAGTAGAAGTAGCAAGACTTAACTGAAATCTTGCATGTTTAAGAGACAGAAAAAAAACACCAGCAATCCTACCATCATGTGAAACAATTACAGGATTCCATTTTACACTCACTTGGCAGGACGGTAGCACCTCCCTGGGCGGTTGCTGTTTACCATCCTACTACCTATTGTATACATAAAATGCAGACTGAGGTCATTTTGGTTCCTATATGTAGATTCTCTGTATATGAGACTTTAGACCCCTATTTCAAGTACATCTATATTTCCTTAAAGTTAAATGAGATAGATTAGTTGATAAAGCATACTAGTTTTTGTAAATTCATTGATCATGTTTTAAAAACAATTCTGTTGTAGTTTTGAATTCTAATGCTGAAAAATTATAATTTCGGTAGGCCAGAAATTCATGTTGCAGAATTCCCTTAAATATGCAGCAGCGAGGAGACGGTTGGAGGCAGCGGAGATGTCCTGTTTAAGGGCAATGTGTGGTGTAAATATTATGCAGAAAATTCGGAGTGTGGAAATTAGGAGAAGGTGTGGAGTTAATAAAAGTATTAGTCAGAGGGCAGAAGAGGGGTTGTTGAGGTGGTTTGGTCATTTAGAGAGAATGGATCACAGTAGAATGACATGGAAAGCATATAAATCTATAGGGGAAGGAAGGCGGGGTAGGGGTCGTCCTCGAAAGGGTTGGAGAGAGGGGGTAAAGGAGGTTTTGTGGGTAAGGGGCTTAGACTTCCAGCAAGCGTGCGTGAGCGTGTTAGATAGGAGTGAATGGAGACGAATGGTACTTGGGACCTGACGATCTGTTGGAGTGTGAGCAGGGTAATATTTAGTGAAGGGATTCAGGGAAACCGGTTATTTTCATATAGTCGGACTTGAGTCCTGGAAATGGGAAGTACAATGCCTGCACTTTAAAGGAGGGGTTTGGGATATTGGCAGTTTGGAGGGATATGTTGTGTATCTTTATATGTTTATGCTTCTAGACTGTTGTATTCTGAGCACCTCTGCAAAAACAGTGATAATGTGCGAGTGTGGTGAAAGTGTTGAATGATGATGAAAGTATTTTCTTTTTGGGGATTTTCTTTCTTTTTTGGGTCACCCTGCCTCGGTGGGAGACGGCCGACTTGTTGAAAAAAAAAAAAAAAAAAAAAAAAAAAAAAAAATGGCTGGCTATACTGTAGTGTAAATTACATTAATATTGTAGTTCTTTAAGAAATTGTGTTAAAAATAACAGAGGTCTAGTAAATCCAGAAAAGTTGTTCAGGAGTTGTTGGCAGGAGGAAAGAGGAGTGATTGGTGGAATGATGAAGTAAAGGGTGTGATAAAAGAGAAAAAGGTAGCTTACGAGAGGTTTTTACAAAGCAGAAGTGTTATAAGAAGAGCAGAGTATATGGAGAGTAAAAGAAAGGTGAAGAGAGTGGTGAGAGAGTGCAAAAGGAGATCAGATGAAAGAGTGGGAGAGGCACTGTCAAGAAATTTTAATGAAAATAAGAAAAAATTTTGGAGTGAGTTAAACAAGTTAAGAAAGCCTAGGGAAAGTATGGATTTGTCAGTTAAAAACAGAGTAGGGGAGTTAGTAGATGGGGAGAGGGAGGTATTAGGTAGATGGCGAGAATATTTTGAGGAACTTTTAAATGCTGAGGAAGAAAGGGAGGCGGTAATTTCATGCACTGGCCAGGGAGGTATACCATCTTTTAGGAGTGAAGAAGAGCAGAATGTAAGTGTGGTGGAGGTACGTGAGGCATTACATAGAATGAAAGGGGGTAAAGCAGCTGGAACTGATGGGATCATGACAGAAATGTTAAAAGCAGGGGGGGATATAGTGTTGGAGTGGTTGGTACTTTTGTTTAATAAATGTATGAAAGAGGGGAAGGTACCTAGGGATTGGCGGAGAGCATGTATAGTCCCTTTATATAAAGGGAAAGGGGACAAAAGAGATTGTAAAAATTATAGAGGAATAAGTTTACTGAGTATACCAGGAAAAGTATACGGTAGGGTTATAATTGAAAGAATTAGAGGTAAGACAGAATGTAGAATTGCGGATGAGCAAGGAGGCTTAAGAGTGGGTAGGGGATGTGTAGATCAAGTGTTTACATTGAAGCATATATATGAACAGTATTTAGATAAAGGTAGGGAAGTTTTTATTGCATTTATGGATTTAGAAAATGCATATGATAGAGTGGATAGAGGAGCAATGTGGCAGATGTTGCAAGTATATGGAATAGGTGGTAAGTTACTAAATGCTGTAAAGAGCTTTTATGAGGATAGTGAGGCTCAGGTTAGGGTGTGTAGAAGAGAGGGAGACTACTTCCCGGTAAAAGTAGGTCTTAGACAGGGATGTGTAATGTCACCATGGTTGTTTAATATATTTATAGATGGGGTTGTAAAAGAAGTAAATGCTAGGGTGTTCGGGAGAGGGGTGGGATTAAATTATGGGGAAGCAAATTCAAAATGGGAATTGACACAGTTACTTTTTGCTGATGATACTGTGCTTATGGGAGATTCTAAAGAAAAATTGCAAAGGTTAGTGGATGAGTTTGAGAATGTGTGTAAAGATAGAAAGTTGAAAGTGAACATAGAAAAGAGTAAGGTGATGAGGGTATCAAATGATTTAGATAAAGAAAAATTGGATATCAAATTGGGGAGGAGGAGTATGGAAGAAGTGAATGTTTTCAGATACTTGGGAGTTGACGTGTCGGCGGATGGATTTATGAAGGATGAGGTTAATCATAGAATTGATGAGGGAAAAAAGGTGAGTGGTGCGTTGAGGTATATGTGGAGTCAAAAAACGTTATCTATGGAGGCAAAGAAGGGAATGTATGAAAGTATAGTAGTACCAACACTCTTATATGGATGTGAAGCTTGGGTGGTAAATGCAGCAGCAAGGAGACGGTTGGAGGCAGTGGAGATGTCCTGTCTAAGGGCAATGTGTGGTGTAAATATTATGCAGAAAATTCGGAGTGTGGAAATTAGGAGAAGGTGTGGAGTTAATAAAAGCATTAGTCAGAGGGCAGAAGAGGGGTTGTTGAGGTGGTTTGGTCATTTAGAGAGAATGGATCAAAGTAGACTGACATGGAAAGCATATAAATCTATAGGGGAAGGAAAGAGGGGTAGGGGTTGTCCTCGAAAGGGTTGGAAAGAGGGGGTAAAGGAGGTTTTGTGGGCGAGGAGCTTGGACTTCCAGCAAGCGTGCATGAGCGTGTTAGATAGGAGTGAATGGAGACGAATGATACTTGGGACCTGACGATCTGTTGGAGTGTGAGCAGGGTAATATTTAGTGGGGGGATTCAGGGAAACCGGTTATTTTCATATAGTCGGACTTGAGTCCTGGAAGTGGGAAGTACAATGCCTGCACTTTAAAGGAGGGGTTTGGGATATTGGCAGTTTGGAGGGATGTGTTGTGTATCTTTATACGTATATGCTTCTAAACTGTTGTATTCTGAGCATCTCTGCAAAAACAGTGATAATGTGTGAGTGTGGTGAAAGTGTTGAATGATGATGAAATTATTTTCTTTTTGGGGATTTTCTTTCTTTTTTTGGGTCACCCTGCCTCGGTGGGAGACGACCAACTTGTTGAAAAAAAAAAAAAAAAAAACAAGATCACTGGGACAGGCTGGCATGTTGCCCACAGCGCCTTCATATGCTCACTTCTCTCCTGCTAGACTCAATTAATTTTTTAATTTTTGCTGGACAAAGATGTTTCTATTAATTCCAGAAAGATTTAAGATCCATAACTGCAGGGTAGATAAAATGTATAGAAATAATTTAAGCACAGTTAGTGTGTGTATATATTTGCTGCTTGTGGAATACAGCTCATTGCATCCTGCCCTCAACATGTAATCATCCTGCCCTCAACATGTAGTTTCAAATTTAGGTTGGATAAGTACATGAGTGGGAGGGGTTGGATTTGAGTGGGACTTTCACATCAGAGCTTATTTCTTGGGTGGCATTGAAAATTGGGTTGGGCAAATGTTTTGTTAGTGGGATGAATTGTAAAGGACCTGCCTAGTATGGGCCAACAGGCCTCCTGCAGTGTTCCTCCTTTCTTATGTTCTTATGTTCATCATAATTATAGTATTTTTCAATTGAATATTGTTTCACACACCTTAAGAATATTCCAATTGTCAGCTGTATTTATAATTGTGGGTAATACATCCTGCTAGGAGAAAGGGAGATTAGTTCCCAGTAAAAGTAGGTCTTAGACAGGGTTGTGTAATGTCACCATGGTTGTTTAACATATTTATAGATGGGGTTGTAAAAGAAGTAAATGCTAGAGTGTTGGGGAGAGGGGTGGGATTAAATTATGGGGAATCAAATACAAAATGGGAGTTGACACAGTTACTTTTTGCTGATGATACTGTGCTTTTGGGAGATTCTAAAGTTGCAAAGGTTAGTGGATGAGTTTGGAAGGGTGTGTAAAGGTAGAAACTTGAAAGTGAACATAGATAAGAGTAAGGTGATGAGGGTATCAAACAATTTAGATAAAGAAAAATTGAATATCACATTGGAGGAAGGGAGTATGGAAGAAGTGAATGTGTTCAGATATTTGGGAGTTGACTTGTCAGCAGATGGGTTTATGAAGGATGAGGTTAACCACTGAGTTGATGAAGGAAAAAAAAGTGAGTGGTGCTCTGAGGTATCTGTGGAAACAAAAAATGTTATCCATGGAGGCAAAGAAGAGACTGTTTGAGAGTATAGTGGTACAAACACACTCATATGGATGTGCAATGTATGGTGTAAATATTATGCAGAGAATTCGTAGTGTGGAAATTAGAATGAAGTGTGGAGTTACTAAAAGTTTTAGCTAGAGGGCTGAAGAGGGGTTATTGAGGCGGTTTGGTCATTTAGAGGGAATGGAACAAAGTAGAATGACTTGAAGAAGGAAGGAAGGAAGAGGTTGGGGGTCATCTTAGGAAAGGTTGGAGGAAGGGGGTAAGGGAGGTTTTGTGAGTGAGGGGCTTGGACTTCCAGGAAGTGTGCTTGTGAATGTTAGATAGGAGTGAATGGAGATGAATGGCTTTAGGGACCTGACAAGCTGTTGAAGAGTGAGCAGGGTAATATTTTGTGAAGGGAGTCATGGAAGCTGGTTAGCTGGATTTGAGTCCTGGAAGTGGGAAGTACAATGCCTATACTTTAAAGGAGGGGTTTACAATATTGGCTCTTTGGAGTGACATCTAACCTGTCGTATCTGAGTGCCTCTGCGACAGTAATTATGTATGAATGATGGTGAGTGTTGAATGATGATAAAAGTTTTTTCTTTCTTTTTTTGGGTCACCCTGCCTCAGTGGGAAACTGCAACATGTTAAAAAAAAAAAAAACTTCCTGCTATTATTTTTATACCACTTTTGTGTAATTAAGAATGTTTCATCTTGTCCTCTTTGTTGTTACTATTGTTCCAAAACTTTCCTTCTCCGTTTATCAAATCATCTCTTTAATTTGTAAGTAATTATTTTATTTCCATCTCTTAATCAGTTTTCCAACAAAGGCAAATTCAGTGATTTCTGTCTTTGCTATTAATATTTCTTGCTTACGATATTCATTTTACTGCTTTTGTTTGACATTTTGTTTGCCTCTCTCTGTATTCAGACTTCAAGTGGGTGAGGGTGCCTTGATGCTTGTGATGGGCCTTTGATCCACATCCTTGGCTCATGCCTGATTGCCTTCTGTTTCCCAGGCACTGTATAACCTCTCTGGGTTTAGCACTTCATCATGAATATAATAGTCATCTAAATGCAGACTACACTACAGTTGCGTACTCCAGTTGGG
The DNA here is from genome assembly GCF_038502225.1 of Cherax quadricarinatus. Lineage (NCBI taxonomy): Eukaryota > Metazoa > Arthropoda > Malacostraca > Decapoda > Parastacidae > Cherax > Cherax quadricarinatus. The sequence goes on from NC_091318.1 coordinate 18,530,900, forward strand.
AAGAAATTGTTGGAAGATGTGTTTGATCTTGTTTATATATGAATTACAAGAAATTTTCTCTCTCACACAGGTAGACCATCTTCCCAACTGTAATAGCATCATATACTCACTATCATGGGCACCAGCTGACCTTAACTGTATAGTAGCAGGAACCTCTGGAGGAGATGTCTTCATTTGGGATGTAGGCAAACACAAGATCTTGCAAGATATATGTTCCCACAAAGACAAAAAAGTGTTTTGTGTGGCATGGAATCACAAGGATGCCAGAAGAATAGCATCTGCAGGTAAAACTTTTTTTGTTTTCTGGTGAGTAATTGATTTGGAAAATGGAAAATTTGAAAAAGTGAGTTTTTTTTTTTTTTATAAATTTCATGCATATAAACAATTAAGCAGAAATAGGCATAACTTGCCTAATCACAATGGTGTCAGTCTATTCTTGATTATGATTTATTTTATCTATTCTAGATATTTTTTTGTATTCATTTAATCATATCCCATTACTTAGCTGGGTGATGTCAGTGTGTGTGTATTTTACATTTCCTCTACCTTTGTCTTTGACTTTAGTTTATGTTAATAAGGCTTTTTGCATTTACCATAGATAGTTTTTATCTATATAGTTATTGGAAATCACATTCATATCATATTTACCTATGATGTCAGGTGAATCAGGGTACTGCTATGTTCACCAAGTGAGCGGGACTCTGTTACAAGACTACCGTCACCCAGGTCCTGTTTATGGCTGTGACTGGCGAGATGCTGATATATTAGCCACAGGCTGTGAGGATGGGAAGATTCGAATCTTTAATGTAACAAAAAATAGAAGAGAGCCTTTGACAGAGCTGAAAGGTAGGTTATTGTCTTATATTTATTTCCTAATAAGGAATCAAATACAAAATGGGATTTGACACAGTTGCTTTTTGCTGATGATACTGTGCTTTTGGGAGATTCTAAAGAAAAGTTGCAAAGGTTAGTGGATGAGTTTGGGAGGGTGTGTAAAGGTAGAAAGATGAAAATGAACATAGATAAGAGTAAGGTGATGAGGGTAACAAATGATTTAGATAAAGAAAAATTGGATATCACATTGGAGGGAGTGAGTATGGAAGAAGTGAATATGTTCAGATATTTGGGAATTGCCTTTTCTAAATCCATAAATGCAATAAAAACTTCCCTTCCTTTATCTAAATACTGTTCACATATATGCTTCAATGTAAACACTTGATCTACACATCCCCTACCCACTCTGAAACATCCTTGCTCATCCACAATCCTACATTCTGTCTTACCTCTAGTTCTTTCAATTTTAACCCTACCGTACACTTTTCCTGGTATACTCAGTAACTTATTCCTCTATAATTTTTACAGTCTCTTTTGTCCCCCTTCCCTAAATAAATCAAATGAACCATTCATCCAAATCAGTGAAATAGTAAATAAACTAAATAATTTCTTTTTGGCTGTAGGATCAGTCCTATCCAGAAAAATTCCAACTATTGTACCAGCAAAGATTTTCTTATAGATAATAGCCCAAAGCAAGAAATAAAACTAATGTACCTTCACACATATATAACAGCAGCACAAGTATTGTACTATCACCAACTGTATTGAGATGTAACTGAATTACAGTATTATGTTGATACACCTGTTGTGCAGCTATTTACCAATACAGAGCATATTGATGCTGTTCTAAAGAGTTAACATTGTTGATGCTGTTCTAAACTCCTCTCAGTCAAAAGATAGTGAAGACAGTGATGAGGATGTATGTGATTAAAGGATTTCATGAAAGAGTCTGTACTTAAAAATATTTTTAATATTTATATAGCTTTAACAGAGTTTTGGGTTTTCAGCTCATCTGAAAAAGGTGTTTCGTGTCAAGTGGAATCCAGTGTATGCTGATATCTTGTGTAGTGGCAGTGATGATTCATCTGTTAGAATATGGTCGTATGCAAAGGCGCAGTGTTTAACAATTCTGGTTGGCCATTCTGACAATGTGCGTGGTTTGGCTTGGTGTCCTGAAGTTCCCTTTTTGCTTATTTCTGGCTCCTGGGACCGAACAATGAGGGTGTGGGATGCTCGTCATGCTACCTGCCTTGACGTTGTTCTTGATCATGGAGCTGATGTGTATGGTATGTTATGGAGTTTTTGTACTTGTTCCCTCTTAAGTTTTGTTTTTGCTATCTTGACCACAAAACTTTACTTGGATATTTGTATATCTTCAAATTTATGAAAAAATCATTAGTTTCTGAGCCTTTAATACAGCCTTTTTATAAATGAGTATTATTATTATAATCATAATGAAGTGCTACACCCACTAGGGTCATGCAGTATAAATGAGTAACAATTTTATATACAAGTATTAAATTATGTAAATAAGTGTGTCTTGTAATTTTATGGAAGAAAAATATTTTTAATTTATAGGACTAAGCATCCACCCTGTACGTCCATTTCTGCTTGCATCTTGTTCACGGGATTCTACAATGCGGCTTTGGTCATTAACCTCATTTGTGGCTCCACTCTACCTGAAAGTTTTAGCAGGAAAGACTACTGAAGAAATTATCAGGAACAATGGTTAGTTTTTTTGTATTGAACATATAATATTCTTGAATTTTCAAGCAGTTTCCTGATTAAAATTTACTTACTCTAAAGGATATCTATTTTCACTGGTGATGCAGGTGAATTAAAGTGGTTTAAGTGAATTAAATTAGGGAGTGATTGAAACCCATTATTCATTAACCCTTTCAGGGTTTCAGACGTACTAGTACGGCTTACGCATCAGGGTTTTTGACGTACTAATACGCCTAAATTCTAGCGCCCTCAAATCTAGTGATAGAAAGCTGGTAGGCCTACATATGAAAGAATGGGTCTATGTGGTCAGTGTGCGCAGTATAAAAAAATCCTGCAGCACACAGTGCGTAATGAGAAAAAAAAAACTTTGACCATGTTTTTGGATTAAAACAGCGACTTTGCACTGTATTTTCGTGTAGTATTTATTGTTGTATTCTAGTTTTCCTGGTCTCATTTTATAGAAGGGAAGACATATTACAGAAATTGAGATGATTTTGACTGGTTTTACAGTGAAAAGTATTTTGAAATTGAGCTCAAAGTAGCAGAAATGTTCAATTTTTACCAAAGCTCAAAAGTAAACAAATCATGCTACACGTCCAGTACACGCCAACTGGTGAGTCTAATATTCTTTCACAAGTGCGCTGATATTATTTATACCATTTCCACACTAATGCAGTAGTCTGCATAACAGTAAATCTTCTATTTTTTTGTGTGAATAAAAATTCAAAGTGGAAAGCAAAAGACTGTAAAAGGGGTGTGGGGACGTGACTAATGAACTGAGGAAATGTTATTTTAGTGCCAGGAATGTCTTTTTTGTTTATTCTAGACCCTACTCGGAAATTGGCATCTTTTGAAATTTGTGTGAAATTGGCAAAATTGCTAAATTCTGACCACTTTATTGGATAGTTGAAATCGGTAAATGGGTGGTTTCTTGTACTCATTCGATAGAAAAAATGAAGTTTAACGAAATAGTTATGATTTTTGTCGACTAGTACATCGGAATTTTCCGAAAATAGGGCTCAAAGTGGGTGAAATCGCCGATGCGTAAACATCGTTGAGACCACTAACTTCGCGAGAGCATAATTCTGTAAGTTTTCCATCAAATTTCATATTTTTGGTGTCATTATGATTGGGAAAAGATTATCTATCATTTCATAAGAAAAAATTTTTTTTTTTTTTTTTTGAAAAATTTCCGACCCTGAGAACAAGTTTAGGAGAGATCCTGCCGACCCTGAAAGGGTTACTCTCACTAACCACTGAAGTAAACTCATCCTGGAGAACAGAGAATTGATTTCCTACCTTCACATTTACTCTGTTAACCTTCCTTATCATCCTTCTTCGTGAATTGTGAACCAGTTGCCACTTAAAGCAGCTGCCAGTCTCTGTATCACTGCTGGTAACTTTTTCCTTCTCACCAGCTACAACCATCTCATACTCACTCCCAAACCCATCTAGACAAAGCTTCAGCCTCCTATTTTCCTCCTGAAGAAGTAGAATCTCCTTCTTCAACACTTTAACGTGTGATTCTAAAACACTACAACAAGCCATGGTGCTAGGTAACACCCCATGCTAATCCCAGACAGCTTAGGACAGATATGACCACAAGTGACCACTGTGGAAATTAGGAGGAGGTGTCAGATTACTAAAAGTATTAGTTAGAGGGCTGAAGAGGGGCTGTTGAGGTGGTTTGGTCATTTAGAGAGAATGAAATAAAGTAGAATGACTTGAAGAGCATATAAATGTGTAGGAGAAGAAAGAAAGGGTAGGGGTCATCCCCAAAAAGGTTGGAGGGAGGGGTTAAAGGAAGTTTTATGGGCTAGGGGCTTGGACTTCCAGCAAGCATGTGTGTGCATGTTAGGAGTGAATGGAGAAGAATGGTTTTTGGGACCTGATGAGCTGTTGGAGTGTGAGCAGTGTAATATTTTGTGAAAGGATTCAGGGAAATCGGTTAACCAGACTTGAGTCCTGGAAATGGGAAGTACAATGCCTGCACTTTAACCCTTTCAGGGTCAACAGGCCCTCTCCTAAACTTGTTCTCAGAGTTGGAATTTTTTTGAAAAAAAAAATTGTTATTTTTTCTTATGAAATGATATAGAATCTTTTCCTGATCATAATGACACCAAAAGTATGAAATTTGATTGAAAACGTACGGAATTATGCTCTCATGAAGTTAGCAGTCTCAACAATGTTTACGCATCAGCGATTTTGCCCACTTTGAGCCCTATTTTCAGCCAATTCCAATGTACCAGTTGACAAAAATAATACCTGTTTCGCTATAACTCCATTTTTTCTATCAAAGGAGTACAAGAAACCACCCATTTACCGATTTCAACTATCCAATAAAGTGGTCAGAAGTTGGTAATTTTGCCAATTTCACACACATTTCAAAAGATGCCAATTTCCAAATAGGGTCCAGAATAAACAAGACAGACATTCCTGGCACTAAAATAACATTTTTTCCTGTTCATTAGTCACGTCCCCAGGCCTCTCTTACATTTCTTTTGCTTTCCACTTTGAATTTTTATTCTCACAAAAAATAGAAGATTTACTGTTATGCAGACTACTGCATTAGTTCAGAAATGGTATAAATAATATCAGCACACTTTTGGAAGAATATTAGACTCACCAATTCATGTGTATTGGACACGTGGCATGATTTGTTTACTTTTGAACTTTGGCAAAAATCGAACATTTCTGCTACTTTAAGCTCAATTTCAAGGGCTTTTCATTGTGAAACCAATCAAAATCATCTCAATTTCTGTAATATGTCTTCTGTTCTATAAAACGAGACCAGGAAAACTAGAATACAACCATAAATAACATATGAAAATACACTGCAAAGTCACTGTTTTAAAGCAAAAACACGGCTGGAATTTCTTTATACTGTGCACACTGACCACATAGTCCCATTCTTTCATATGTAGGCCTACATGCTTTCTCTCGCTAGATTTGAAGGTGCTAGAATTTATGCATACTAGTACGGCACCAACCCTGGCATACAGGCCATACTAGTATGGCACCAACCCTGAAAGGGTTAAAGGAGGGGGTTTCGGGTATTGGCAATTTAGAGGAATGTCTAAGCTGTCATATCTGAGCTCCTCTGCAAAGACAGTGATTATGTGTGAGTGATGGTGAAAGTGTTGAATGATTATGAAAGTTTTTTCTTTCTCTTTGGGTTTTTCTTTCTTTTTGGGTCACCCTACCTCAGTGGAAAACGGGTGACATGTTAAAAAAAAAAATTATATATTGGTCCCTTTCAGGAGGCTCTACAAGTCATTAAGCACAAGCAGTATTTGGGGCCCTCTTGTACTCTAATAAATCATAAAAATTAATAAGTAAAATTACAAATTTAATCATCAAATAATGACAAAAGGACATTTGGTCCAATACAGGAAATGTTTTACAGTATTATTATTATTATTATTATTATTATTATTATTATTATTATAATAATATATATTTTTTTTTTCAACAAATTGGCCGTCTCCCACCGAGGCAGGGTGACCCAAAAAAGAAAGAAAATCCCCAAAAAGAAAATACTTTCATCATCATTCAACACTTTCACCACACTCACACATTATCACTGTTTTTGCAAAGGTGCTCAGAATACAACAGTTTAGAAGCATATACATATAAAGATACACAACATATCCCTCCAAACTGCCAATATCCCAAACCCCTCCTTTAAAGTGCAGGCATTGTACTTCTCATTTCCAGGACTCAAGTCCGACTATATGAAAATAACCGTTTTCCCTGAATCCCTTCAACAAATATTTCCCTGCTCACACTCCAACAGATCGTCAGGTCCCAAGTAGTGAATGGAGACGAATGGTACTTGGGACCTGACGATCTGTTGGAGTGTGAGCAGGGTAATATTTAGTGAAGGGATTCAGGGAAACCGGTTATTTTCATATAGTCAGACTTGAGTCCTAGAAATGGGAAGTACAATACCTGCATTTTAAAGGAGGGGTTTGGGATATTGGCAGTTTGAAGGGATATGTTGTGTATCTTTATACGTATATGCTTCTAAACTGTTGTATTCTGAGCACCTTTGCAAAAACAGTGATAATGTGTAAGTGTGGTGAAAGTGTTGAATGATGATGAAAGTATTTTCTTTTTGGGGATTTTCTTTCTTTTTTGAGTCACCCTGCCTCAGTGGGAGACAGCCGATTTGTTGAAAAAAAAAATTTATATTATTATAATAATAATAATAATAATAATAATAATAATAATAATAATAATAATAATAATAATACTGTAAAACATTTCCTGTATTGGACCAAATGTCCTTTTGTCATTATTTGATGATTAAATTTGTAATTTTACTTATTAATTTTTATGATTTATTAGAGTACAAGAGGGCCCCAAATACTGCTTGTGCTTAATGACTTGTAGAGCCTCCTGAAAGGGACCAATATATAATTTTTTTTTTAACATGTCGCCCGTTTTCCACTGAGGCAGGGTGACCCAAAAAGAAATTAATTTTTATGATTTATTAGAGTACAAGAGGGCCCCAAATACTGCCTGTGCATAATGACTTGTAGAGCCTTAATCTCATCCTGAGACACACATACACTACACTTTTACATAGCAATAAAACATGAATTTCAGCATTTCCTTATAAATCTGCCTTATATAGCAGTGTCTTAATATATTGATAATGGTATAGAATTTTTTCATAGATTAGTCATTTGCAGTTTTATTTTTGCTATCCTTTACCTCTTTTTTTTCCTATAATACATTATCATTTACAGGCGAATGGCTCCTACCACCAAGAAAGTGGGAAGTTCATAAAGATTACAGTGATGATATATAAGTAAAGAGACTATTAATTCAAATATCAATGCTAGAACATCATCTCTGCAGTATTGCTACTCACGCAAAGATTGTTGTATTTCTGTGTGATTTGTACTTCTAAAATTTATTGTTTTTCAGAACAACAGAATAGCTTTTCCAGTGGTCTCTACTTGTGTGGCCTCAGAGCAGAGCACCTTCTGACAGCTCTACAGAAAACAGATATCTCCCATCGGCCCAGCAAAAGACTGAAGTTGTTCACAGATCTCTTCTGTGTTGGTATTATATACTATTAATGTTTAATTCAGTTAGTCAGTCATTTTAGTTATCAGTGATGTAGAACACAATTTGCTATCTAACATCTACAGCAGCCAACACCCTGCTAATCAAAACTACAAGTACAGGTGTTGTACAGCAAGTCTTGACAAAGTCTTTTGTTTATTAAAAGTATATCTTCATTAAATCAAAATGGGAGGTCTTAAGTAAACTAATTTCCTCAGTGATCTGCTGGAATCATTAACTCTTTCAGGCTCCAAAGGCAAAATCTGAAGGGGTGCCCCAGTGTCCAAGAAATTTTGAAAAAAAAAAAAAAAAAATATTATTTCTTACAGAATTAAAGATTATATTTTTGTGAAGGTAATAAATCAAAAAAAAATTCTGATCAGTACTTACCGAGATACAGAGGTGAGAAGTTGACCCAAAATGACCGAGTGGTGGCAACATCGGCGATTTCCACAAAATTGCATTTCTTTATTTTACGTTTTTTTATGCTTTTTTCTTTTCTAATTTTTTTCTTTTTCTAGTAACATTTGTGGCCTGTGAGACCAATACTGTATATAATGTATATATATACACTCACTGTATTGAACACAATAACTGCACTAAAGTTATTATTATAATTTTATTTACCACTGTTGTTTACTATAATAAACATGCACAAATTTTGTATAATACTAATGTTCTATTACATATTTACATACGTACAGTCACTGGACATGTTTTTAGAACTGCTGCAGCTTGTGGAAGTCCTTGAAACAAGGTATCATGTACAGAGGTACCTTACATTCCTCACACATAGAGCGAGTGTTTTTGCGCCTTTGTTGCCATCATTTTGTTTGTGCACAGACAACACATCTCTTCTGAGCAAATTTGTTCTTAGTTGCAGGAAGATGTATTATGAAGTGATTACCTTCCCTCCTCAAATGCTTGGGTATTTCCTGAGGAGTTCGAGGACGGTTTTGTATAGCAGGTATTGTTACCTGGTACTTTGTTATAAGTTCTGACAACAGACAAACAAAATTCACCATACAGTGGTTTGTTGCCAGTCTTTATTTGGTACATATTATGTGCATTGAGCATTGAAATGTATATGAGATGGAAGAAAAGTTTCATGTACCACTTGTAACTCTTACAAACACAATCAAAAAAGTCTATTTGCATGTCACATTTGTCAACCAAACGCATATTTTGTGTATAGTCAATCACTGTCACTGGTTTTCGAATACGTTCATTAGTTACTCTATCAACTTTGCCACTGTCTTGCATTTTGTTAGGGTGAATGGTTGTCAACACTGTGACATCTCGTTTGTCATGCCACCGTAATGGCATGATGTCATTGGCAGTAAACACCTGCACCTCACCATTACGAGTGCCTGCATTGAACCTGGGCATATGTTTATGATTAGAATGCACTGCTGTGCCACACACATCAGTCATGTTCACTCACAAGAAATCAATGAGTAAAGGGCTTGTGTACCAGTTATCAGTATATAATGTATGCCCCATACCAAGATAAGGTGCCATCATGTTTCTCACTACGTCACCTGAGATACCCAATAACATCCTGGTATCTTTCAGTGTTTTACTTCCCGTGTGTACAATAATATCCAATACCAGGCCACTGTCACAGTCACAGAGTACAAACAGTTTTACGCCAAAGCGTTTCCTCTTGCTCAGTATATACTGCTTGAATGACAGTCTACCTTTGAACAAAATCAAAGACTCGTCAATTACAAGATTCTTGAATGGATAAAAGTACATGTTGAACTTTTGTTTCAGATACATAAAAACATTTCTAATCTTGTATAACCTGTCACTTCTGTCAGGCCTGGTTTTGTCAGAGAAGTGCAACATACATAACAGTAAGATAAACTTGTTCACTGGGATGATTTCACTGAAGACCGGGGTACAAATTAGCCAATCTGTGGACCAGTATGATTTTATATTATGCTTATAAACATGAGGCATAAGCATTATTGTTGCAAAAGGCAAATACATTTCACCCACAGTTGTCTCTTTCCACCGGTGTGGTCTTGACTGTAGTGATATGATCGTATTTGCCATGGTGTACTCAAAAATACTTGTTACTTTCCGTGACAATAGTTTCCATCAAGGGCTAGTCAAAGAATAGTTCAAAGAATTCCAGTTCATTTGCAGTGTTTCCAAGGGAACAAGCTGGTAGTATTCCACTTTGAGAGTCGTCAAACTGATGGGGAGTGGGAACAAAACTGGGATTTTTGCTGCCAATTCCAGATGTGGTTTGCTGGTGGATACTGGACATCATACCCTGGTTGTGGTTGTAGTTGTAGTTGTGGTGTGGTGGTGGATGACACTCTGGTTTGTCCTTGAGCTGAGGAGTCAGCGGCGTGGGGTCCCAGCCTGGGCTGGTGAGTCATGCATGGCCGTGGCACTACCATCACCACTATCACTATCACCACCAATACCACCATGCCAAGTGTAGCCACATCATCCTCACTTTCACTGTCTATTCCTATTCCTGGTGTAGGGCCACGGGATGTACTCTGGGATGTACTCTGTCCCCTGGGCACTGCATAGGGAACACTCCCCGAACGCATGTGGCGGTGTATATACCGACACTTCATTGGTGAATATGATTCCTCTCTATCACTACTCAAATGATCGTCAAGAGCAATAAAATCATAATCCACATCACTATCATCATCATTACTGAAGTCTGAGGCCTGGCCACGCGAAAATATTAGTTTTCTCTTGCGACGAGGTACAACTGAACGTGACTGAGACGTGCCCACACCAGAGGTAGAAGGTTGAGGATCATCAGGATTTTCTGCACTATTTTTGATATCCTGGTCATTCCTTTTGGTCACTAATTGATCAGAGCCATAGAATTCGTCTTCATTTCCACTTCCATCAGAGTCAGAACTATCAGATAGGAAGAGAGTCCCAATCTGCTTTGGAGTGAGAGCTGCCTTGCGACGAGGCATGGTGAACAAAGGTAACTAAGGCAGCGTTCCGACAGTGCCATACGAGCGCCTAGAATTTTTGTTAACAGCGCACGCACACCACACGGACCCGTTCTCTCAGATGTAGGCCTACCAGCCTTCTTGCACTAAATTTGACGCCACTAGAATTTTGGCGTAGATCTACGGTTTGGACCCTCAATGTATAGCCGTAGATCTATGGCACGGACCCTGAAAGGGTTAAATTCCAATTCTTGATAAGTCTAATAGAAACATCTAAAACATGATACTATATAGCAACTGTATTAATCACAAGAGTATATACAATTATTGAGACCATATAAAAAAGGTGAAGTGTTCTGTAATTTGTTATACAATTGAGATGCAACATAAAAAAAACACAAATGTTATGGATGCTTTTGTTGATTATATAGTTGCACAATTGATCCTGAAGTACAGTACCTGCACTCAGGAGGGATGGGTATGTCACATTTTGGAGGGTTATTTCAACTGTGATGTCTGCACACCTCTGGAAAGACATCTATTAAATAAATGATGGGGAATGTTTTAAGTTGTTAGGTCACCTTATTTTGGTGGGAGATGACTTTTGTGGTAAAAAAAAAAAAATTACTCCAATTCTCATGCATCATAAATACTGTCATGTGTGCACCTGCCTTCTAATACCCTCACTCACAAAACCTGCTAGAATCACAGATTCATCTGCCTCCACACTAGACTTAATAAGACCCACTATAATCGTCCCAGCCTATACATAATAAAGCAGCAGTAAATAGGTTTATCATTCCCATAAGAGATATAATGAATGAATGAATGATTGTGAATATGTTTCTTTGGGTCACCCTGCCTTGGCAGGAGACTTCCAGTGAGGTTGAAAAAGAAGAAAATAGAGGACTTTGAAAAGGCAGGTAAGCGACATCCTAATCATGAGTACCCAAGTGAGAAATTTTTTTCAGTAAAAATCCACCCACTGTACAATGTACTTTCTCCTGATAACCATGCAAATTATTAGGAAATGGCAAAAGAACCCATGGGTTACTATAGGCATACAGTACTTACATAAGCAGAAAAGCACAGGCAAGGCCTAATCTCAAAAGTAAGAACATGGAAATACTGTACAATGTTTTAACCCTTTCAGGGTCCGTCCCGTAGATCTACGGCTTTACGTTCAGGGTCCAAACCGTAGATCTACGTCATGAGCTCAGCTCACTCGGATAAACTGTGAGTGGTACATTTGGGCCTAGATATGAGAGAATACATCTATGTGGTATGTGTGCACCACATAAAACAAATCCTGCAGCACACTGTGTATAATGAGAGAAAAAAAACTGAGACCATGATTTTCGATTAAAACAGCGACTTTGCAGTGTTTTTTCGTATGTTTTTTATAGTTGTATTTGTGATTTCTTGGTCTCATTTGATAGAATGGAAGACATATTACAGAAATAGAGATAATTTTGATTGTTGTTAGCACTGGAAATGGCTTGAAATTGAGCTCAAAGTGGCGGAAATGTTAAATTTTTGCCGATGTTCAAGAGTAAACAAACGACCTCACACGTCTAATACACGCCAGCTGGTGGGTCTAATATACATTCACAAATGTGGTGATGATATTTATACAATTATTACAATATTGCATAACAGTAAATCTTCTATTTTTTGGTGTGAATAAAAATTCATTATGTGAATAAAAAATCAAAATGGAATTTATTTGTAAAGCCTCAAAACATAACTAATGAACAGAGGAAATGTTAGTTTAGTGCCAGGAATACCTACATTGTTTATTTTGGACCCTATTTTGAAATTGGAATATTTTGAACTTTGTGTTAAATTGGCCAAATTACCAATTTCCGGTCACTTTATTTTGTAGTTGAAACAGTTGACTTGGTGATTTCTTGTGCTCAATCGATAGAATAGAAGTAATACTAGTAAAATAGCTGAGAATTTGGTCGACTGGAATAATGTAATTGGCCTAAAATGGGAGTCAAAGTCGGCAAAATCGCCGATTCGTAAATATCGCTGACACATCAAAATTCACGAGAGCATAATTTCGTCAATTTTCCATCAAATTTCGTACTTTTTGTTTTATTACATTCACAAAAAGATTCTCTACCATTTCATAAGAAAAAATAAAAATTTTTTTTTTTGAAAATTCTTGGACACTGGGGCACCACTTCAGATTTTGGCCTTGGACCCTGAAAGGGTTAAGGAAATCATGATATTGTGTTTAGAGTGGAGAATTTTTTTAATAATTACTCTGGCTTTGCATAGGTTTCTTGGATATCCTTCTGTTTCAGTTTTTTTCCTATATGTTTTCTTTAATTTTCTTTAATCATTACAGTCTGGATTGTAGTAAAAAATTTTAGTTTGTCTATTTTTTGTTTGTTATTGTTGTCTGGTGTGAAACAGTTACATTTAGGTACAGGATTTCATTCTTGTTCATTATTTAAAACAAACTCAGAATTTGACACTGGGTTCTTATTAAGTGCACTTCACTAAAGATTTAGTGATATTAACTTGGGTGGTCCCATCTGCATTTGTGATAAGCATGATGGCATAGGCAGCAATCACATTCGTAAAATGAGTTAACCCTTTGGGGGTCGACAGGTCCTCTCAGAGACTTGTTCTCAAGGTCGGCCAAATTTAAAAAAAAAAAAAATTATTTTTTCTTATGAAAAGATGGAGAATATTTTCCCGATCATAATGACACCAAAAGTATGAAATTTGATGGAAAACTTGGGGAATTATGCTCTCTTGAAGTTAGCGGTCTCGATGATGTTGACGCATCGGCGATTTTGCCCTATTTTCAGCCAATTCCAGTGTACTAGTCGACAAAAATCATAACTATTTCGCTAAAACTCCATTTTTTCTATCGAATGAGTACAAGAAACCACCCATTTACTGATTTCAACTATCCAATAAAATGGTCAGAATTTAGCAATTTTGCCAATTTCACACAAATTTCAAGAGATGGCAATTTCCGAATAGGGTCCAGAATAAACAAGAAAGACATTCCTGGCACTAAAATAGCAAGTTCTCTGTTCGTTAGTCACATCCCCAGGCCCCTCTTGTATTTCTTTGGCTTTCCACTTTGAATTTTTATTCTTACAAAAAAAAATTAGATTTACTGTTATGCAGACTACTGCATTAGTGTAGAAATGGTATAAATGATATCAGCGCACTTGTGGAAGAATATTAGACTCATCAGTTGATGTGTATTGGATGCTTGACATGATTTGTTTACTTTTGAACTTTGGTAAAAATCGAACATTTCTGCTACTTTGAGCTCAATTTCAAGGTACTTTTCATTGTAAAACCAGTCAAAATCATCTCAATTTCTGTAATATGTCTTCCATTCTATAAAATGAGACCAAGAAAACTAGAATACAACAATAAATACCATACAAAAATACAGTGCAAAGTCGCTGTTTTAATCCAAAAACACGGTCAAAGTTTTTTTTTCTCATTACGCACTGTGTGCTGCAGGATTTTTTTTATACTGTGCACACTGACCACATAGACTGATTCTTACATATGTAGGCCTACCAGCTTTCTCTCGCTAGATTTGAGGGTGCTAAAATTTAGGTGTACTAGTACGTACGTCAAAAACCCTGGGTCGTAAGACGTACTAGTATGTCCAAAACCCCCAAAGGGTTAAATTCGAATTACATTTCTTTTTATAAAAAAACAGTGTAAGGTATATATTTTCATTTGTATTACTGTTTATAAAAAAATGTGATTCTTTTCAAAACTAATGTTTTTTTTTTTAACATGTTGGCCATCTCCCACCGAGGCATGGTGACTCAAAAACAAAACACTTTCACCATCATTCACACAATATCACTGTCTCTGTAAAAGCGCTCATACATGACAGTTTAGATGGCATGCCAAACAGCCAATATTCCAAACCCCTCCTTTAAAGTGCAGGCATTGTACTTCCCACCTCCAGGACTCGAGTCCGGCTAACTGGTTTCCTTGAATCCCTTCACAAAATATTACCCTTCTCATACTCCAACAGCTCATCAAATCCCAAAAACCATTTGTCTCCATTCACTCCTGACTAACACACTCACACATGCCTTCTGCATATGCCAGTAAAAATAGTAGGACTTAAAATCCTATTATTATCATCTTTTAAATATGGTGCTTACTTTTTCACATTTTTTACGCTATAACTTAATTGAGAATATTGATGATATGTAACTATTTTAAAGCAACTAGACAGACATTCTTTGTTTTTATTCATTTAAACTTGGATTAAGGGTTAATTTGTATTACTGTATGTACTGTATTAGAACATTTTTATATCGTATATTTTTTCTTAATTTGTTTCTGGTATAAATTTTGCTATCTTAGTTTTTAGTTTACATGTACAGTGGACCCCCACATAACGATTACCCCCGAATGCGACCAATTATGTAAGTGTATTTATGTAAGTGCATTTGTACGTGTATGTTTGGGGGTCTGAAATGGACTAATCTACTTCACAATATTTCTTATGGGAACAAATTCGGTCAGTACTGGCACCTGAACATACTTCTGGAGTGAAAAAATATCGTTAACCGGGGGTCCACTGTACTCTGTTGTTAATTAAGTCACTCTTTCTCTGTAGTTGACAATAATTCGTGGTCCCATTCTGTATATGCAGTATAATGCAGTAATTTCTTCTTATTTAGGGTGACGTACGAGTGAAGAACCTGTGGGATCTCGTGTATGTACTGCAAGGACATGCTGACATCTCTCAGCTCTCACCAAACTATACTCAGTCCATCATGCATCATTCTCACCTCATCAAGTGTTCACTGGTTCGTTCATGTCTTATCTAATTTTTTACATCAGCTGCTTGTTGCTCAGGCTTTTACTTACACTTTATTTTGATTTCCAATATTTAGTCAAGCTCATTTAATCATGAGTTGTTAAAGATTTTCCTCAGTATTATTGAGTTTAATCAAATTTGTCTTAAAATTCTGTTAAATTTCATTCATAAGAATTTAAAGGAGTGAGATAGGTTAACTTGGTTTTCTTTTTCATATAAAATAGTGCCAGCCACTGTCATAATATGAGGAAAATATTAATATCAAGAAATTTTAATGAAAATAAGAAAAAATTTTGGAGTGAGTTAAACAAGTTAAGAAAGCCTAGGGAACAAATGGATTTGTCAGTTAAAAACAGAGTAGGAGAGTTAGTAGATGGGGAGATGGAGGTATTGGGTAGATGGCGAGAATACTTTGAGGAACTCTTAAATGTCGATGAAGAAAGGGAGGCGGTAATTTCATGCACTGGCCAGGGAGGTATACCATCTTTTAGGAGTGAAGAAGAGCAGGATGTAAGTGTGGGGGAGGTGCGTGAGGCATTACGTAGAATGAAAGGGGGTAAAGCAGCTGGAACTGATGGGATCATGACAGAAATGTTTAAAGCAAGGGGGGATATAGTGTTGGAGTGGTTGGTATTTTTGTTTAATAAATGTAAGAAAGAGGGGAAGGTACCTAGGGATTGGCGGAGAGCATGTATAGTCCCTTTATATAAAGGGAAGGGGGACAAAAGAGATTGCAAAAATTATAGAGGAATTAGTTTACTGAGTATACCAGGAAAAGTGTACGGTAGGGTTATTATTGAAAGAATTAGAGGTAAGACAGAATATAGGATTGCGGATGAGCAAGGAGGTTTTAGAGTGGGTAGGGGATGTGTAAATTAGGTGTTTACATTGAAGCATATATGTGAACAGTATCTAGATAAAGGTAGGGAAGCTTTTATTGCATTTATGGATTTAGAAAAGGCATATGATAGAGTGGATAGGGGAGCAATGTAGCAGATGTTGCAAGTATATGGAATAGGTGGTAAGTTACTAAATACGTACTGTAAAGAGTTTTTATGAGGACAGTGAGGCTCAGGTTAGGGTGTGTAGAAGATAGGGAGAGTACTTCCTGGTAAAAGTAGGTCTTAGACAGGGCTGTGTAATGTCACCATGGTTGTTTATATATTTATAGACGGGTTTGTAAAAGAAATAAATGCTAGGGTGTTCGGGAGAGGGGTGGGATTAAATTATGGGGAATCAAATACAAAATGGGAAATGACACAGTTACTTTTTGCTGATGATACTGTGCTTATGGGTGATTCTAAAGTGGACGAATTTGGGAGTGTGCGTAAAGGTAGAAAGTTGAAAGTGAACATAGAAAAGCGTAAGGTGATGAGGGTATCAAATGATTTAGATAAAGAAAAATTGGATATCAAATTGGGGAAGAGGAGTATGGAAGAAGTGAATGTTTTCAGATATTTGGGAGTTGACGTATCAGCGGATGGATTTATGAAGGATGAGGTTAATCATAGAATTGATGAGGGAAAAAAGGTCGGTGGTGCATTGAAGTATATAGGGAGACAAAGAATGTTATCTATGGAGGCAAAGAAGGGAATGTATGAAAGTATAGTGGTACCAACACTCTTATATGGGTGTGAAGCTTGGGTTGTAAATGCTACAGTGAGGAGGCAGTTGGAGGCAGTGGAGATGTGCTGTCTAAGGGCAATGTGTGGTGTAAATATTATGCAGAAAATTTGGAGTGTGGAAATTAGGAAGTGTGGAGTTAATAAAAGTATTAGTCAGAGGGCTGAAGAGGGGTTGTTGAGGTGGTTTGGTCATTTAAAGAGAATGGATCAAAGTAGAATGACATGGAGAGCATATAAATCTGTAGGGGAAGGAAGGTGGGGTAGGGGTCATCCTTGAAAGGGATGGAGGGAGGCAGTAAAGGAGGTTGTGTGGGCGAGGGGCTTGGACTTCCAGCAAGCGTGCATGAGCGTGTTAGATAGGAGTGAATGGAGACGAATGGTATTTGGGACCTGACGAGCTGTTGGAGTTTGAGCAGGGTAATATTTAGTGAAGGGATTCAGGGAAACCGGTTATTTTATATAGCTGGACTTGAGTCCTGGAAATGGGAAGTACAGTGCCTGCACTTTAAAGGATGGGTTTTTAGATATTGGCAGTTTGGAGGGATGTGTTGTGTATCTTTATACGTACATACTTCTCATCTGTTGTATTCTGAGCACCTCTGCAAAAACAGTGATTATGTGTAAGTGAGGTGAAAGTGTTGAATGATGATGAAAGTATTTTCTTTTTGGGGATATTCTTTCTTTTTGGGTCACCCTGCCTCGGTGGGAGACGGCTGACTTGTTAAAAAAAAAAATTAATATGATGCATGGACATAATGCTATTGTCAATATTAGACCAATGTATGTTTCAAAAAAGGTGTACAATGCTGGTAGATGTATAAAAGAGATTGTGTGTATTGTTGGGTAACTTTATCATGGGAACTTTTGGACAGTTAAAGGGTTAATGAGATACAGTAAATTTTTGTAATCTCTACTACAAGAAGGCTATGCAATGGTAAGATTGTTTGAAGAGTTAATCTCTGCTATCAGGCAGTGGCTGCAGAGCAAGAAATTGATGCTAACCGTGGCCATGGTGTAGCCAGTCGCAAGCACTCAATGCAAGAGAATCAAGACCTTCTAGCTGAATCATACCTAAGATGTGGAGCCCTTCACCAGTATTGTGAGCTGATGACAAGACTCCACCACTGGGACCATGCACTTGCACTTGCTCCAGCTGTCTCTGTGGAGTATTGGCGGAAACTGATGGCCAGGTAGGCTGTGCTGTCACAATTACTTCTCGTACAGAAATACTTATATTCACTTATAAACTGGTTCATCATTGTCAAAATATGGTTTCTTTTGTTTTGTTTGTGTTTTTATAATTCTGTCCATTCACACATCATTTGTTTCCAACATTTATTTAATCCGCCTGCAACACACTGTTTTATTTCTTATTTGGTTGCACTTCTATTCTTGAATATCTCTTTCTTTATAATATATATATCCATTACACTGTGTATCCAGTGTTCATCCACTCCTTTTTTTTTTTAATATTTGGCACAGAAGGCACAGTTGTTGGTAGGATATTGAAAATTACATGTATTAGAATAGACTTTGTATCTTCACCGATACACAGGCCTTCATTACAGCACCACAGATACGTTGAGTTATTGGCCATCTCTTAAGTTTAAGGACAAGAAAGTACTGAACAATAATTACAAATCAAATAAATAAAAGTAAAAGATAAAATTGTAAGATGTATACTGTAGTTCCCAACTAATGAATTGAGATGCTTTCCTGAGTATCATTTGGAACTTGTGTTCAGTATTTGGACTATTTTTCTCAAGAAACCTTCACTATAATTAAATGCATTATAGTACAACAATAATCTGTATCTAATTTCATTCATTTTTAAACAATATAATTAAAAAAAATTTATTCACCTGAGATAGGTCCCTTTTTGTTTCCTTTCCTCCCTCTTTCACCCCTTGCCCCTCTGTCTCATTCCCTCCCTCTTTCTCCCTTTTTCTCTTTTGTCTCATTCCTTTCCCTGTTCTCCCCTTCCCTCTCTCATTTCCTTTCTCTCTTTTCCCCCTCTCTGTCTCATTCTATTCCACTTTCTCATCTGTCCTCTTTCTCTTCTTCTGTCTTATTCCTCTCCTTTCTACTCTTCCCTCTCTCTCATTCCCTCTCTCTTTCTTTCCTTCCCTCTGTCTCAAGCCCTCCTTCTTCCCTCTTTCTCCTCTTTTGTCTCCTCTTCCTCTGCCATTCCCTCCCTTTCTCCTCTTCCTTTTTGTCTCATTTCCTCCCTCATTTATCCCCTTCCCTCTCTGTCTCATTCCCTTCCTCTCCTTCGCAATACTCATGACGAGTGCCTGTGCTAGTGTAGGAAGCAGGGTACGAGTGAGGGTATCACATGTTTGGGCATGTGATGTGGAAGGAAGTGTTAAGGTGAGTGTGTTAGATGTATAAGAATGTAGGGCTGAGTATCTGGCAAGAGTAATTATTTTGGCCCTGTGGAATTGGATGGAGGTTGTGGTGAGGGTAGCAGGTGCCTGAGTGACAATAGGATCAGCCTTCAAAATATACAGTACTGAACTGCCTTCACTCACTCATACTTCCCACCATAATTATTAAGTTCATGACCATTCTCTGCCAAACAAATGTGAGCCCACCACTCATGTATAAAATAAACATGCACAAACTCTCAGTATATATGGTGAAAAAAATTAATGGTGAAAAGTACAGTAATATGTAAATATAATTCAGATTTGTTAACTGCTAAATCAAGTTCTTGAGCAGTCTCCACCATTCTGATTTTTTTTATGTTGATAATTATCACATCCATAGATTGGGCTTTATAAGAAATTTCAATGTGTACTTGGTTCCAGAGTATACACTGATAATGTTTTTCAAGGTTCTTCTTACCTTGTTAGGCTTTAACATGCTGTTGGAGTGTATGTTCTTTTTCTAAATAGTAGTAGGGATATCTACATTATTGTATGGCTACCCTCGTCTGTATGATATTTATAAGGTGAAAACAGCAAACTTAATGTGGTACTAAACTGTACGCTAATATTTTGCCATTTGCAGTTTGTGTAACATGAATATTTGCTGTGTGTTCCTATAGATTGCATATCTTTCACTGATCCCTTAAAAATGGAAAAAATACTCATATTACATATTTCTTAGCTGTCTCTACATTTGTGGTGATCCACTGAAATGCCCTTCCATCTTTCAAAATGTAGGACTGCAATTAACATGTCTGGAACTTGATTCCACTTACCTGGATTTTGAGTCAGATTAGCTGAACTCAAGGTACTCTTGTCATCCTTTTGCAAATATATGTTTTTCCTTTGTTTAATCTTTCTGCTTGCCTAAGATATTTTCTACTTTTTAATTTCTTAAGTTCATATTTATTTTGATCTGGTTTCAATAAAGGTTTTTCTCCCTCACAAGTGTGTTTTTCGTTAAAATTTTTTGCTGTGGTGCTTATATGATTGAATCAGTATTTATGTGCCATTTCACTCTATACTGTTGTTTATTCTAGGTTATGTGTAGTACAGTATTTAAACTGTTGGTACTGGCAACAAGCCAACAAGTGGAAAGAATAAGATACAATGTGTAGAGGAAACCTGTAATGTTTAGGGTTTTACCCAATAAGGGCTTTTATCAAGTACATAGTGAAAACATCACCATGGCTGACAAGAGCAGAGGTGTTGTTTTACTAGACATTGATTACCATCATACAAAAGGGATAGACCTACTTAGTATCAACAATACTTATGACACATCTCACCTTAAGCTATAGAAGAATATAAAAGTTTTACTGGGCAAAGCCTGGAAAATGCTATTGCATTCCACCCAAAGTAAGAATTTATGTTATGTCCTGTCTATTAACCCTTGATCTGCACACATTTATGGGCTTCCAAAATTCATAATCCCAATATTCCTCTGTCTTATAACATCTAGCAGTGTGCCACACAAATTTGTCAGAGTTATGGCTAAAATCTGCCCCAGATATAAAGTACTATTGGCCACCGTATCTTTGTCACTCTGGAGATCCCATTTCCCAGTTCACTAATGTGAACATGAAAAATAAGAAACTGGTAATCCTGGTCAGCACCTCTCTCTCTCTACATAGGTCCCCATAGAACAAATTCTTGCATTTGTGAGCAGCCATACCATGAACTGTCTTTATCTTCCACTGGCTGTTCAAGACTTCATTTTTTGGTGAGATTTTTGTTCAGTTCATTTTGTTTGCCTACAAGTCAGAACTCTACAGACAAAAATTTTGTGTGGCAATGGGTTCGCCATTCAGTACTATGCTTTTGTGGAATCATACCCTGACACATTACATGGCTTAGGTATGCTGACGACATCTTGGTCTTAGTATTGAGGCGCTTTAACCTCACTGACTTTAAGGATCAACTTGTGTAGGTCTAATCTTCAATCTGGTTTACTCTTTAAGAAGAAATAGGTGACTCTCTAGTCTTCTCAATTGTTCATTTTACCAAGGTAGGCGAGCACTTGAAATGCACCAGCTAGAGAAAACCTTTCCATAGAGATGAGCTAACATGTCTATTTTCACCACAATCTCAAAACTAAGAAAGAAGTTATCATCTACGTCTTCCTTTGTGCTCTCAGATTCTGCAGCAAGGAATTTCTGCAGATTAAGGAAGAAAATATTAAGAAAACCTTTGTTAGCTAAAAAGTTCCACCTTCCTGCAAACAAAATGCTCTACATATACACAACAGTTCTAGGAGTCAAATAGAAACTGACAGCAGGCTCATTTTACATACACAGCAGTGCTAGGAGCCAAATAGAAACTGAAGGCAGGCTTATTCTACATACACAGCAGTGCTAGGAGCCAAATAAAAACTGAAGGCAAGCTCATTCTACATACACAGCAGTGTTAGGAGCCTAATAGAAACTGATGGCAGGCTCATTCTACATACACAGCAGTGCTAGGAGCCAAATGGAAACTGAAGGCAGGCTCATTTTACATACACAGCAGTGCTAGGAGCCAAATAGAAACTGAAGGTAGGCTCATTCTGCTCACCTTACCCATGGCAGACACAGTCTCCTTTTTCTTTGTAATTCAAATGCAGACATAGCAGTAGTCACCACCAAGATCATCAAAGAAATTACCAAAGCTGTTAGACCTAATGCATCACCAAAAGTTTGTATTTGGGAAACTCGTAGAAATTTACCTACACATGCCTTCGAGAGCATAAATGTACCTGCAGAATTGATAACATTAATAATGCCTAATGTTTTCCTGTTCCATGGCTTGGGAGAAAGCTACACTCATTTTCCTAGAAAATGACATAGATAAGAGCAGTAGTAGTAGTAGTAGTATTGGTAGTACTAGTAGTAGTAGTAGTAGTAGGTTGGGAGACAGACAGCAACCACCCAAGGAGGTACTACCGTCATTCCAAGTGAGTGTAAAACGAAAGCATGTAATTGTTTTACATGATGGTAGGATTTCTGGTGTCTTGTTTCTATCTCATGTGCATGTAAGCTTTCAGGTATGTCTTGCTACTTCTACTTACACTTGGGTCACACTACACATGCATTTTTTTTTTTAACAAGTCGGCCGTCTTCCACTGAAGCAGGGTGACCCAAAAAGAAAATCCCCATAAAGAATATACTTTCATCATCATTCAACACTTTCACCTCACTCACACATAATCACTGTTTTTACAGAGGTGCTCAGAATACAACAATTTAGAAGCATATACGTATAAAGATACACAACATATCCCTCCAAGCTGCCTCCAAACCCCTCCTTTAAAGTGCAGGCATTGTACTTCCCATTTCCAGGACTCAAGTCCGGCTATATAAAAATAACCGGTTTCCCAGAATCCCTTCACTAAATATTACCCTGCTCACACTCCAACGGCTCCTCAGGTCCCACACTCCTATCTAACCCACTCATGCATTCTTGCTGGAAGTCCAAGCCCCTCGCCCACAAAACCTCCTTTACCCCCACCCTCCAACCTTTTCGAGGATGACCCCTACCCCGCCTTCCTCCCCTACAGATTTATACGCTTTCCATGTCATTCTAATTTGATCCATTCTCTCTAAATGACCAAACCATCTCAACAACCCCTCTTCAGCCCTCTGACTATTACTTTTATTAACTCCACACCTTCTCCTGATTTCCAAACTCCAAATTTTCTGCATAATATTTACACCACACACATTGCCCTTAGAGAGGACATCTCCACTGCCTCCAACTGTCTCCTTGCTACAGCAAGTTTCATACAGTTTCATACATTCCCTTCTTTGCCTCCAAGGGTAATGTTTTTTGTCTGGAAGAAGTGAATGTTTTCAGATACTTGAGAGTTGACGTGTCGGCGGATGGATTTATGAAGGATGGGGTTAATCATAGAATTGATGAGGGAAAAAAGGTGAGTGGTGTGTTGAGGTATATGTGGAGTCAAAAAATGTTATCTATGGAGGCAAAGAAGGGAATGTATGAAAGTATAGTAGTACCAACACTCTTATATGGATGTGAAGCTTGGGTGGTAAATGCAGCAGTGAGGAGACGGTTGGAGGCAGTGGAGATGTCCTGTCTAAGGACAATGTGTGGTGTAAATATTATGCGGAAATTAGCATTAGTCAGAGGGCAGAAGAGGGGTTGTTGAGGTGGTTTGGTCATTTAGAGAGAATGGATCAAAGTAGAATGACATGGAAAGCATATAAATCTATAGGGGAAGGAAAGAGGGGTAGGGGTCGTCCTCGAAAGGGTTGGAAAGAGGGGGTAAAGGAGGTTTTGTGGGCGAGGGGCTTGGACTTCCAGCAAGCGTGCATGAGCGTGTTAGATAGGAGTGAATGGAGACGAATGATACTTGGGACCTGACGATCTGTTGGAGTGTGAGCAGGGTAATATTTAGTGAAGGGATTCAGGGAAACCGGTTATTTTCATATAGTCGGACTTGAGTCCTGGAAATGGGAAGTACAATGCCTGCACTTTAAAGGAGGGGTTTGGGATATTGGCAGTTTGGAGGGATATGTTGTGTATCTTTATACGTATATGCTTCTAAACTGTTGTATTCTGAGCACCTCTGCAAAAGCAGTGATAATGTGTGAGTGTGGTGAAAGTGTTGAATGATGATGAAAGTATTTTCTTTTTGGGGATTTTCTTTCTTTTTTGGGTCACCCTGCCCCGGTGGGAGACGACCGACTTGTTGAAAAAAAAAAAAATATACCTTGACATACCACTCACCATTTTTTCTTCATCAGTTCTATGATTAACCTCATCATTCAAAATCCATCCACTGACACGTCAACTCCCAAATATCTGAAAACATTCACTTCTTCCATACTCCTCTCCAATTTGATATCCAATTTTTCTTTATCTAAATCATTTGACACCCTCATCACCTTACTCTTATCTATGTTCACTTTCCACTTTCTACCTTTACACACTCCCCTTGTTCTTATTGCTTTTCCTTTCATATCCATGGGGAAGTGGAATAAGAATCTTTCCTCCATAAGCCATGCGTGTTGTAAAAGTCGGGAACAATGGTCTAGTAACCCCTTTTCCTGTATAGCCTACTAAAAAGAAAAAGAAGAAAACTGTCAAAGTGGGATGTTTGAATATGTGTGGATGTTGTGCAAATGATAAGAAAGAAATGATTGTGGACGTTATGAATGAGAAGAAGATGGATATCCTGGCTTTAAGTGAAACAAAGCTGAAGGGGGTGGGAGAGTTTCAGTGGGGAGAAATGAATGGGATTAGGTCAGGGGTTTCAAATAGATTTAGAGCTACAGAAGGAGTAGCAATAATGTTGAAGGATAAATTATGGCAGGAAAAGAGGGAATATAAATGTATTAATTCAAGGATTATATGGCGTTAAATAAGGATTGGATGTGAAAAGTGGGTTATAGTAACCATTTATGCACCTAGAGAAGAGAGAAGTGTAGAAGATTTACCTGGAGTTTACCTGGAGAGAGTTCCGGGGGTCAATGCCCCCGTGGCCCGGTCTGTGACCAGGCCTCCTGGTGGATCAGAGCCTGATCAACCAGGCTGTTGCTGCTGGCTGCACGCAAACCAACGTACGAGCCACAGCCCGGCTGGTCAGGAACCGACTTTAGGTGCTTGTCCAGTGCCAGCTTGAAGACTGCCAGGGGTCTGTTGGTAATCCCCCTTATGTATGCTGGGAGGCAGTTGAACAGTCTCGGGCCCCTGACACTTATTGTATGGTCTCTTAACGTGCTAGTGACACCCCTGCTTTTCATTGGGGGGATGTTGCATCGTCTGCCAAGTCTTTTGCTTTTGTAGTGAGTGATTTTCGTGTGCAAGTTCGGTACTAGTCCCTCTAGGATTTTCCAGGTGTATATAATCATTGAGAGAGATTTTGGTAAATGTTGAGTGAATGCATGGGGAGTTTTGAACCAAGTGTGAGAGTACTTGTGGTTGGGGATTTCAGTGCTAAATTGGGTAAAAATGTTGTGAAAGGAGTACAGTGGACCCCCGCATAACGATATTAATCCGTTCATGAGAGCTCATTGTTATGCGAAATTATCGTTATGCGAATGAATTTTCCCCATAAGAAATAATGGAAATCAAATTAATCCGTGCAAGACACCCAAAAGTATGAAAAAAAAAATTTTACCACATGAAATATACATTTTCCTACACACAAAGAGAAGGATACATGCACAATAGTAGAGTAGTACATGCACAGTATATATTGTGCATGTACTACTCTACTAAATGAAGAATAAATGACACTTACCTTTATTGAAGATGCAGCAATGACAGATGAGACACTGTGTCCTGGGAGTGCCTTTTCCTCCTGAGTACTGTAGGTCCTGTTTGGCATTTTCTTCCAGAACAGGCCTTATCACACTGTGTATGTCACTACGATTCTTAAATCTCTCAAACCAACCTTTGCTGGCTTTAAATTCACCAATATGAGCACTAGTTCCAGGCATTTTTCCCTGTTCATCTGGGTGTTAGTCAACTGGTGTGGGTTGCATCCTGGGAGACAAGATTAAGGACCCCAATAGAAATAAGTTAGAGTCCTCGATGATGCACTGACTTTCTTGGGTTATCCTGGCTGGCTAACCCTCTGGGGTTAATTGTTTCTTGGTATTCTCAATAAGCCACACCAACAACGGTGCTACAGCAGCAGCAGCAGCAACTGACAGTGCTACAGCAGCAGCAGCAGCAGCAGCTGACAGTGCTACAGCAGCAGCAGCTGACAGTGCTACAGCAGCAGCAGACGATGCTACAGCAGCAGCAGACGGTACTACAGCAGCAGCAGCAGCAGACAGTATTACAGCAGCAGCAGCTGACGGTGGTACAGCAGCAGCAGCAGCAGCTGATGGTGGTACAGCAGCAGCAACAGCTGACAGTGCTACAGCAGCAGCAGCAGCTGACAGTGCTACAGCAGCAGCAGACAATGCTACAGCAGCAGCAGATGGTACTACAACAGCAGCAGCAGCAGCTGATGGTGGTACAGCAGCAGCAGCAGCTGACGGTGCTACAGCAGCAGCAGCAGCTGACAGTGCTACAGCAGCAGCAGCAGCTGACAGTGCTACAGCAGCAGCAGCAGCTGACAGTGCTACAGCAGCAGCAGACGATGCTACAGCAGCAGCAGACGATGCTACAGCAGCAGCAGACGGTACTACAGCAGCAGCAGCAGCAGATGGTACTACAACAGCAGCAGCAGCAGCTGACGGTGGTACAGCAGCAGCAGCAGCTGACGGTGGTACAGCAGCAGCAGCAGCTGACAGTGCTACAGCAGCAGCAGCAGCAGCATCAGCAGTTGACCATGGTACCACAGTATTTCGATATTATTTCTCACCCTTTTTACCACAGGGTTGGCACTAGAAGCTTTCTTGGGGCCCATGGTCACTTATTTTGCAGATAAAATCACCAAAAACACTGTAATAATACGAAATGTTACGATTGTATGCTTGGATGTTACCGCGGAGGCTGGCTTGTAAACAATGCCACCGGCGGAACATGTGAGGCTGGCTCAGGCCTCACATAGATGTGTCTCAGACGAACAGCATTGAGCGGGTTTTTTAGCGGTATGTGAGGCAAAATCTTAGTGATAAAATGTATCGGTATGCGGATTTAACGTTATGTAAGGCCAATGGTATGCGGGGGTTCACTGTAGTAGGTAAATTTGGGGTGCCAGGGGTTAATGAAAATGGGGAGCCTTTAATTGAGCTATGTGTAGAAAGAGGTTTGGTAATAAGTAATACATATTGTATGAAAAAGAGGGTAAGTAAGTATACAAGGTATGATATAGCACGTGATGAAAGTAGTTTGTTAGATTATGTATTGGTGAATAAAAGGTTGATGGGTAAGCTCTAGGATGTACATGTTTATAGAGGGGCAAATGATATATCAGATCATTATTTAGTTGTAGCTACAGTTAGAGTAAGAGGTAGATGGGACAAAAGGAAAATGGCAACAAGTAAGAGAGAGGTGAAAGTGTATAAACTAAGGGAGAAGGAAGTTAGGGTGAGATATAAGCAACTATGGATCCTCGCCTTAGGAACGCATCGCGTTATGTTAAATCCGCCATGCACAGCATTTGAACGCAAAAATTTTGCCTCGCCTTACGTGATTCGTCCGGGACGCATCCCACGTGTGGCCTCAGCGCCAGTGTTTACAAGCCAGTCAGTGCGGTCGCATCTGTACATACATTCGATACATTTCACATTATCCCAGTGTATTTAGTGCTTGTAACTGTAAAATATGTCACCATGGACCCCACGAAAGCTTCTAGTGCCATCCCTGTGGTAAAAAGGGGCAAGAATTAGTATGAAATTGAAAAAAAGAGATCAAGGAAATGTGTGCAAAGTGGGTTGAACTGCAAACCTTTATGGATGAAAATCACCCTGACACAGCTACTGCAAGCCATGTTGGCAACCTGTACAATGACAGTGTTATGGCCCATTTTAGAAAAGTCTTAAAGGAACGGGAGGCACAGAGCTCTATGGACCGATTTGTTGTGTGACAGAGGTCCAGTGACTCTCAAGCTGGTCCTAATGGCATTAAAAGAAAAAGGGAAGTAACCCCGGAAAAGGACTTGCTACCTCAAGTCCTAATGGAAGGGGATTTCCCTTCTAAACAATAACTTCCACACTCTTCCCTCCTCCCATGCCATCAATCATCACCAGATGTTTAATAAAGGTAAGTGTCATGTATTCTGTTCTTAGTAGAGTAATAATTGTGCATGTCTTCTTCAGTTTGTGTGTATTAAAATTAATATTTCATGTGGTAAAAAAAATTTTCTTTCATACTTTGGGGTGTCAGGAATGGATTAATTTGATTTCCATTATTTCTTATGGGGAAAATTAATTCGGCTAACGATAATTTCGGCTTACGATGAGCTCTCAGGAACGGATTAATATCGTAAGGCGGTGGTCCACTGTATTTGCAGAAAGGTGGGCTAGTGCAAGTTTGAGTAGTGGGGGGGTTGAAGAGGGTTGGAATAGTTTTAAAAATGCAGTATTAGAATGTAGGGCAGAAGTTTGTGGCTGTAGGAGGGTGGGTGCAGGAGGAAAGATGAGTGATTGGTGGATTGATGAAGTAAAGGGTGTGATAAAAGAGAAAAATGTAGCGTGTGAGAGGTTTTTACAAAGAATAAGTGTTGTAAGAAGAGCAGAGTATATGGAGAGTAAAAGAAAGGTGAAGAGAGTGGTGAGAGAGTGCTAAAGGAGAGCAGATGATTGAGTGGGAGAGGCACTGTCAAGAAATTTAAATGAAAATGAGAAAAAAAATTTGGAGTGAGATAAACAAGTTAAGAAAGCCTTGGGAACAAATGGTTTTGTCAGTTAAAAACAGAGTAGGGGAGTTAGTAGATGGGGAGATGGAGGTTTTGGGTAGATGGCGGAAATATTTTGAGGAACTTTTAAATGTCGATGAAAAAAAGGTGGTAATTTCATGCCCTGGCCAGGGAGGTATAACATCTTTTAGGAGTGAAGAAGAGCAGGATGTGAGTGTGGGGGAGATGCACGAGGCATTACTTAGAATGAAAGGGGGTAAAGCAGCTGGAACTGATGGGATTATGACAGAAATATTAAAAGCAGGGGGATATAGTGTTTGAGTGGTTGGTATTTTTGTTTAATAAATATATGAAAGAGGGGAAGGTACCTAGGGTTTTTGGGACCTGACAACCTGTTGGAGTGTGAGTAGGGCATTATTTAGTGAAGGGATTCAGGAAAACCAGTTATTTTTATATAGCCGGACTTGAGTACTGGAAATGGGAAGTACAATGCCTGCACTTTAGAGGAGGGGTTTGGGATATTGGCAGTTTGGAGGGATATGTTGTATATCTTTATATATGCTTCTGGAATAGTTTTAAAAATGCAGTATTAGAATGTGGGGCAGAAGTTTGTGGTTATAGGAGGGTGGGGGCAGGAGGAAAGAGGAGTGATTGGTGGAATGATGAAGTAAAGGGTGTGATAAAAGAGAAAAAGTTAGCTTATGAGAGGTTTTTACAAAGCAGAAGTGTTATAAGAAGAGTAGAGTATATGGAGAGTAAAAGAAAGGTGAAGAGAGTGGTGAGAGAGTGGAAAAGGAGAGCAGATAATAGAGTGGGATAGGCACTGTCAAGAAATTTTAATGAAAATAAGAAAAAATTTTGAAATGAGTTAAACAAGTTAAGAAAGCCTAGAGAACGAATGGATTTGTCAGTTGAAAACAGAGTAGGGGAGTTAGTAGATGGGGAGATGGAGGTTTTGGGTAGATGGCGAGAATATTTTGAGAACTTTTAAATGTCGATGAAGAAAGGGAAGCGGTAATTTCATGCACTGGCCAGAGAGGTATGCCATCTTTTAGGAGTGAAGAAGAGCAGGATGTAAGTGTGGGGGAGGTGCGTGAGGTATTACATAGAATGAAAGGGGGTAAAGCAGCTGGAACTGATGGGATCATGACAGAAATGTTAAAAGCAGGGGGGGATATAGTGTTGGAATGTACTTTTGTTTAATAAATGTATGAAAGAGGGGAAGGTACCTAGGGATTGGCAGAGAGCATGTATAGTCCCTTTATATAAAGGGAAGGGGGACAAAAGAGATTGTAAAAATTATAGAGGAATAAGTTTACTGAGTATACCAGGAAAAGTGTATGGTAGGGTTATAATTGAAAGAATTAGAGGTAAGACAGAACGTTGGATTGCGGATGAGCAATGAGGTTTCAGAGTGGGTAGGGGATGTGTAGATCAAGTGTTTACATTGAAGCATATATGTGAACAGTATTTAGATAAAGGTAGGGAAGTTTATATTGCATTTATGGATTTAGAAAAGGCATGTGATAGAGTGGATAGGGGAGCAATGTGGCAGATGTTGCAAGTACAGTGGACCCCCGCATAACGCTATTAATCCGTTCCTGAGAGCTCAATGTTATGCGAAATTATCGTTATGCGAATTAATTTTCCCCATAAGAAATGATGGAAATCAAATTAATCCATGTAAGACACCCTTTAAAAGTATGAAAAAAAAAATTTACCACATGAAATATTAATTTTAATACACACAAACTTAAGAAAACATGCACAGTTACATGACACTTACCTTTATTGAAGATGTGGTGATGATTGATGGGATGGGAGGAGGGGAGATTGGATGGTTTTAGTGTTTAGAAGGGGAATCCCCTTCCGTTAGGACTTGAGGTGTCAAGTCCTTTTCCGGGGTTGCTTCCCTTCTTCTTTTAATGCCACTAGGACCAGCTTCAGAGTCACTGGACTTTTGTCGCACAACATATCTGTCCATAGTGGCCTGTACCTCTCGTTCCTTTATGACTTTCCTAAAGTGTTTCACAACAGTGTCAGTGTAATAGTCACCAGCACGGTTTGCAATAGCTGTGTGAGGGTGATTTTCATCCATGAAGGTTTGCACTTCAAGCCACTTTGCACAGATTTCCTTAATCTTTGAAGTAGGCAACTTCTTCAATTTCTCTCTCTGAACTGGCAGCCTCTCCATGCCTTGTCACACTATGTATGCCACTACGCCTCTTAAATCTCTCAAACCAACCTTTGCTGGCCTTAAATTCACTCGCATCACCACTAGTTGCAGGCATTTTTCTAATTAAATCCCCGTGCAACTTCCTAGCCTTTTCACTTATGATTGCTTGAGAGATGCTATTGCCTGCTATCTGTTTTTCGTTTATCCACACCAATAACAGTCTCTCAACATCATCTATCACTTGCGATCTCTGTTTCAAAAGCACAGTTAAACCTTTGGCAAGAACAGCTTCCTTGATTGCCGTTCTCTTGGACACAATAGAAGCGATGGTTGATAGGGGTTTACTATACAACCTGGCCAGCTCGGAGACACGCACTCCACTTTCATACTTAGCAATGATCTCTTTCTTCATCTCCATAGTAATTCTCACCCTTGTTCCTGTAGGGTTGGCACTAGAAGCTTTCTTGGGGCCCATGGTCACTTATTTTTCAGGTGAAATCACTATAAAAAGGCTGTAATAATACGAAATGTTCCGATTGTATGCTTGAATGTTACCGCGGAGGCTGGCTTGTAAACAATGCCACTGGCAGAACAAGTGAGGCTGGCTCAGGCCGCATGGACGTGTCTCAGACGAATCGCGTTGAGCGAATTTTTTAACACTTCGAGGCAAAATTTTAGCGATAAAATGTATCGCTATGAGGATTTAACACTATGCGATGCCAGCGTTATGCGGGGGTCCACTGTACGTATATGGAATAGGTGGTAAGTTACAAAATGCTGTAAAGAGTTTTTGTGAGGATAGTGAGGCTCAGATTAGGGTGTGTAGAAGAGAGGGAGACTACTTCCCAGTAAAAGTAGGTCTTTGACAGGGATGTGTAATGTCACCATTGTTGTTTAATATATTTATAGATGGGTTTGTAAAAGAAGTAAATGCTAGGGTGTTCGGGAGAGGGGTGGGATTAAATTATGGGAAATCAAATACAAAATGGGAATTGACACAGTTGCTTTTTGCTGATGATACTGTGCTCATGGGAGATTTTAAAGAAAAATTGCAAAGGTTAGTGGATGAGTTTGGGAGTGTGTGTAAAGGTACAAAGTTGAAAGTGAACATAGAAAAGAGTAAGGTGATGAGGGTATCAAATGATTTAGATAAAGAAAAATTGGATATCAAATTGGGGAGGAGGAGTATGGAAGAAGTGAATGTTTTCAGATACTTGGGAGTTGACGTGTCGGCGGATGGATTTATGAAAGATGAGGTTAATCATAGAATTGTTGAGAGAAAAAAGGTGAGTGGTGCGTTGAGGTATATTTGGAGACAAAAAACGTTATCTATGGAGGTGAAGAAGGGAATGTATGAAAGTATAGTAGTACCAACACACTTACATGGGTGTGAAGCTTGGGTTGTGAATGCAGCAGCGAGGAGGCGGTTGGAGGCAGTGGAGATGTCCTGTCTAAGGGCAATGTGTGGTGTAAATATTGTGGAGAAAATTCGGAGTGTGGAAATTAGGAGAAGGTGTGGAGTTAATAAAAGTGTTAGTCAGAGGGCTTAAGAGGGGTTGTTGAGGTGGTTTGGTCATTTAGAGAGAATGGATCAAAGTAAAATGACTATGTAGATCATATAAATCTGTAGGAGAAGGAAGGCGGGGTAAAGGAGGTTTTGTGGGCAAGGGGCCTGGACTTCCAGCAAGTGTGCGTGAGCGTGTCAGATAGGAGTGAATGGAGACGAATGGTATTTGGGACCTGATGATCTGTTGGAGTGTGAGCAGGGTAATATTTAGGTCACACTTCACAGACACGCACATGCATATATATATACATACATCTAGGTTTTTCTCCTTTTTCTAAATAGCTCTTGTTCTTCTTTATTTCTTCTATTGTCCATGGGGAAGTGGAAAAGAATCTTTCCTCCGTAAGCCATGCGTGTCGTATGAGGCGACTAAAATGCCGGGAGCAATGGGCTAGTAACTCCTTCTCCTGTAGACATTTACTAAAAAAGAGAAGAAGAAAAACTTTATAAAACTGGGATGCTTAAATGTGCGTGGATGTAGTGCGGATGACAAGAAACAGATGATTGCTGATGTTATGAATGAAAAGAAGTTTGATGTCCTGGCCCTAAGCGAAACAAAGCTGAAGGGGGTAGGGGAGTTTCAGTGGGGGGAAATAAATGGGATTAAATCTGGAGTATCTGAGAGAGTTAGAGCAAAGGAAGGGGTAGCAGTAATGTTGAATGATCAGTTATGGAAGGAGAAAAGAGAATATGAATGTGTAAATTCAAGAATTATGTGGATTAAAGTAAAGGTTGGATGCGAGAAGTGGGTCATAATAAGCGTGTATGCACCTGGAGAAGAGAGGAATGCAGAGGAGAGAGAGAGATTTTGGGAGATGTTAAGTGAATGTATAGGAGCCTTTGAACCAAGTGAGAGAGTAATTGTGGTAGGGGACCTGAATGCTAAAGTAGGAGAAACTTTTAGAGAGGGTGTGGTAGGTAAGTTTGGGGTGCCAGGTGTAAATGATAATGGGAGCCCTTTGATTGAACTTTGTATAGAAAGGGGTTTAGTTATAGGTAATACATATTTTAAGAAAAAGAGGATAAATAAGTATACAAGATATGATGTAGGGTGAAATGACAGTAGTTTGTTGGATTATGTATTGGTAGATAAAAGACTGTTGAGTAGACTTCAGGATGTACATGTTTATAGAGGGGCCACAGATATATCAGATCACTTTTTAGTTGTAGCTACACTGAGAGTAAAAGGTAGATGGGATACAAGGAGAATAGAAGTATCAGGGAAGAGAGAGGTGAAGGTTTATAAAATAAAAGAGGAGGCAGTTAGGGTAAGATATACACAGCTATTGGAGGATAGATGGGCTAATGAGAGCATAGGCAGTGGGGTCGAAGAGGTATGGGGTAGGTTTAAAAATGTAGTGTTAGAGTGTTCAGCAGAAGTTTGTGGTTACAAGAAAGTGGGTGCGGGAGGGAAGAGGAGCGATTGGTGGAATGATGATGTAAAGAGAGTAGTAAGGGAGAAAAAGTTAGCATATGAGAAGTTTTTACAAAGTAGAAGTGATGCAAGGAGGGAAGAGTATATGGAGAAAAAGAGAGAGGTTAAGAGAGTGGTGAAGCAATGTAAAAAGAGAGCAATTGAGAGAGTGGGTGAGATGTTATCAACAAATTTTGTTGAAAATAAGAAAAAGTTTTGGAGTGAGATTAACAAGTTAAGAAAGCCTAGAGAACAAATGGATTTGTCATTTAAAAATAGGAGAGGAGAGTTATTAAATGGAGAGTTAGAGGTATTGGGAAGATGGAGGGAATATTTTGAGGAATTGTTAAATGTTGATGAAGATAGGGAAGCTGTGATTTCGTGTATAGGACGAGGAGGAATAACATCTTGTAGGAGTGAGGAAGAGCCAGTTGTGAGTGTGGGGGAAGTTCGTGAGGCAGTAGGTAAAATGAAAGGGGGTAAGGCAGCCGGGATTGATGGGATAAAGATAGAAATGTTAAAAGCAGGTGGGGATGTAGTTTTGGAGTGGTTGGTGCAATTATTTAATAAATGTATGGAAGAGGGTAAGGTACCTAGGGATTGGCAGAGAGCAGGCATAGTTCCTTTGTATAAAGGCAAAGGGGATAAAAGAGAGTGCAAAAACTATAGGGGGATAAGTCTGCTGATTATACCTGGTAAAGTGTATGGTAGAGTTATTATTGAAAGAATTAAGAGTAAGACGGAGAATAGGATAGCAGATGAACAAGGAGGCTTTAGGAAAGGTAGGGGGTGTGTGG
This sequence comes from Cherax quadricarinatus, assembly GCF_038502225.1. NCBI lineage: Eukaryota > Metazoa > Arthropoda > Malacostraca > Decapoda > Parastacidae > Cherax > Cherax quadricarinatus. The sequence continues at coordinate 18,565,566 of NC_091318.1, forward strand.
ACCAGGTGTTTACAGTGAAACATATAAGTGAACAGTATTTAGATAAGGCTAAAGAGGTCTTTGTGGCATTTATGGATTTGGAAAAGGCGTATGACAGGGTGGATAGGGGGGCAATGTGGCAGATGTTGCAAGTGTATGGTGTAGGAGGTAGGTTACTGAAAGCAGTGAAGAGTTTTTACGAGGATAGTGAGGCTCAAGTTAGAGTATGTAGGAAAGAGGGAAATTTTTTCCCAGTAAAAGTAGGCCTTAGACAAGGATGTGTGATGTCACCGTGGTTGTTTAATATATTTATAGATGGGGTTGTAAGAGAAGTAAATGCGAGGGTCTTGGCAAGAGGCGTGGAGTTAAAAGATAAAGAATCACACACAAAGTGGGAGTTGTCACAGCTGCTCTTTGCTGATGACACTGTGCTCTTGGGAGATTCTGAAGAGAAGTTGCAGAGATTGGTGGATGAATTTGGTAGGGTGTGCAAAAGAAGAAAATTAAAGGTGAATACAGGAAAGAGTAAGGTTATGAGGATGACAAAAAGATTAGGTGATGAAAGATTGAATATCAGATTGGAGGGAGAGAGTATGGAGGAGATGAATGTATTCAGATATTTGGGAGTGGACGTGTCAGTGGATGGGTCTATGAAAGATGAGGTGAATCATAGAATTGATGAGGGGAAAAGAGTGAGTGGTGCACTTAGGAGTCTGTGGAGACAAAGAACTTTGTCCTTGGAGGCAAAGAGGGAATGTATGAGAGTATAATTTTACCAACGCTCTTATATGGGTGTGAAGCATGGGTGATGAATGTTGCAGCGAGGAGAAGGCTGGAGGCAGTGGAGATGTCATGTCTGAGGGCAATGTGTGGTGTGAATATAATGCAGAGAATTCGTAGTTTGGAAGTTAGGAGGAGGTGCGGGATTACCAAAACTGTTGTCCTGAGGGCTGAGGAAGGGTTGTTGAGGTGGTTCGGACATGTAGAGAGAATGGAGCGAAACAGAATGACTTCAAGAGTGTATCAGTCTGTAGTGGAAGGAAGGCGGGGTAGGGGTCGGCCTAGGAAAGGTTGGAGAGAGGGGGTAAAGGAGGTTTTGTGTGCGAGGGGCTTGGACTTCCAGCAGGCATGCGTGAGCGTGTTTGATAGGAGTGAATGGAGACAAATGGTTTTTAATACTTGACGTGCTGTTGGAGTGTGAGGAAAGTAACATTTATGAAGGGGTTCAGGGAAACCGGCAGGCCGGACTTGAGTCCTGGAGATGGGAAGTACAGTGCCTGCACTCTGAAGGAGGGGTGTTAATGTTGCAGTTTAAAAACTGTAGTGTAAAGCACCCTTCTGGCAAGACAGTGATGGAGTGAATGATGGTGAAAGTTTTTCTTTTTCGGGCCACCCTGCCTTGGTGGGAATCGGCCAGTGTGATAATAAATAAAAAAATAATTCAGGGAAACCAGTTATTTTTATATAGCCGGACTTGAGTCCTGGAAATGGGAAGTACAATGCCTGCAATCTAAAGGAGGCATTTGGGATATTGGCAGTTTGGAAGGATATGTTGTGTATCTTTATTGGTATGTGCTTCTAATTTGTTGTGTCCTGTGCACCTCTGCAAAAACAGTGATTATGTGTGAGTGAGGTGAAAGTGTTGAATGATAATGAAAGTATTTTCTTTTTCGGGATTTTCTTTCTTTTTTGGGTCATCCTGCCTCGGTGGGAGACGGCCGACTTGTTAAAAAAAAAATATATATATATATATATATGCTTCTAAACTGTTGTATCTGGGCACCTCTGCAAAAACAGTGATTATGTATGAGTAACGTGAAAGTGTTGAATGATGATGAAAGTATTTTCTTTTGGGGGATTTTCTTTCCTTTTGGGTCACCTTGCCTTGGTGGGAGATGGCCGATTTGTTAAAAAAACAAAACAGGGATGTATACCTTTGCTAAACCTATTGCTCACATTGCCTTAGATCACCACAGGAAACCTAACAACCTATACATAGGCTGTTAGGCTTGCTGCAGTGCTCCTCTATTCTTGCTTTTATTTCTCCAGTTTCCCTTCTTTTATTGTAGCTAGCATGGGCCAGTGCACTTACTGCAGTGGTACTCTTACATTGTGTTACCTGACCTGTTTACCCTGATGAGAATTAAACTAAGTCTGCCCGAAATGCCTAGCCATGCTAGGCGTTCTAGTGGTACACTCTGTAATCATTATTTAACTACATGTAAACCACACAACAACCAAATTCTGTAAATTCAACATTGTAATCTTTATAGAGAATAAACTTTGAATTTGATCTCATTTAATGTATGCTGTAAAAGAGGTGTTTTTATAATACATTCACTGTGTACATACGTATTTGATAAAGCCCCTTTGTAGGTGAAACTTCATGTGTTACAGGAGGTGTCATTGTATATTGTCTTATTCTTTCTAGTATTTTAAAGTTGGAATTGCATATAAAATAATGTTAATATAATCTCAGTGGGATTGAAATTTCACCTCATGGCTAGGTATGAAGATAATATTTGTAAGGACACAATTCATTTATGCTTCTTAATTGTTGTAAAAATAGACTGGCTAATTTTGTGATGCTTTTTTATAAGGAAATTGCTAGTATTAACTTGATTTTGACTAAATTGTCTGAGATTAAGGTGGTTCCTTTTTTATTTATTTTAGTTCTTTTAAAAAAATGTTGTTGTTGTTGTTGTGACAATAAATTTCTTCCTTTTAGATGTGCTGCATTACAAAGTATACTATATAATATTTTTATCTCTTGTAGTTTAGTGAAAAAAAATCCAAAATTTTTTCTGTATCTGTTCATGCTTTCAGTGTGACCCCATATTTTTATCCTGATAATCTCTTTGATCCTCGGTACCCTAACATCCATTAACCTCAAACCCTAAGGCATGCAGAGCAGCTTTTGAGTGATGATAACGAAGCGTGTGTCCCGTACCTCTTGGCCACTCGTGATGCAGATAAACTCATCAATTTTCACATTGGCCGAGGTAGGGTAAACAATGCCATCCTTTCCCAAAGTTGTCACTGCACTGGAATGCCCACTGAGAATGCCGTGAGTGACACAACTCATATTTCACAGATGAGGAGAACCAGCAAAGTAATGCTTGAGCCTCCAGTACAAGACTGTTGCCGCTGCTGCATAGTGATTAGACTTTGTGTAGATATGTGTTTGGCAATTAAATTCGTGATAAATATTGGAATTTATGAGCTGATCTATTGTTAGAATCTCTATTGGTTGATCAGTTTATAAATATACTCAGTGTTAGTTACATATCATTGTAGTTCATGAACATGTTGAACCACCTGTGACCTTAGTTACCGTAGAGACTATTTTAGCCATATTTTCATTTGGCATATTAAGAATAAAAGGCTGGTGTGCTGTTATTGAGATACAGATTGTTAATAGTTTTAAAGTAGATTTATATAATTTATAAAATAAGGTAAGATGATAAATAGTGTGTGCTTGAAGAAAGTGGATATTTCAATTAGCTAGATAAACAAACTAAAAGAGCTAATGATATAAAGGGTATAATTCAGTTATGTTCAAGTGAATAATTAGAAATACAGCAAATGTAAAGTGAACAATTTAGTCTTGCATACTTGTCTTTGTTCTTATAGTGGATTTAAATTTGTTACCATAGAAGCTCTTTAATTTTACTTACTATCTATGGCATGTTTACACATGCTTTCCTACAGGTATTTATTTTATAGCAGTTACTGTATTTGAATTATCTCCTCTCTTTTCTTCTTGTTTATTTTTTATCCTATTTTCATATGATGTTCCTTTTTTTTTTTTGATAATGACTGCTCTCTTGTCTCTTGACCATGTTATCACAGTGCTTCTTACTGTACTCTTAAGGAATTATCCATTCTTCCTATCTTTAAATTAAACCTTTATATGACAGTGATAGTTTTGTGCTAGTCATCTTTCTCAGAAAATCCTTTAAGATCTATTCATGAAGGTTATTAAATTAAAGCTGCAGCTGGAGCACCTTAAAAAAGAACTCATCCTTGTGACATTGTTTAACATGACTCAGTTTATTGTGTCCATGACTATGCTCTATTTTTTGCTTCAGGATAATCATATATGTACAGTGGTACCCCGAGTTTCGAACTGCTCCCAACTCGAACAATTATGTAAGTGTTTTTGTGTAAGTGCATTTGTAAGTGTATTTTTGGGGGTATGAAACAGACTAATCCAATTTACATTATTCCTCATGGGAACAAATTCATTAGGTATTGGCACTCGAATGGCATTCTGGAATGAAATAAGTTCGAAACTGGGGGTACCACTGTACAGTAATAAATAATAATAAAAAAAAATTCTTTTGAGCCATACAAAGAATCTACAATAGATATACATTCCAATTGATTGCATTTTTTATATGTAATCCAAATACAGTGGAACCTTGACTTATGAGTTTCATCCGTTCCGTAACCTAGCTCGTAACTCAATTTGCTCGTATATCAAATAAATTTTCCTCATTTAAATTAATTGAAATGCCATTAATCTGTCCCAGCGGCAGGACAAAATATTTTCATATAACGCTAATATCAACTCTGTGGCCTATTTATCTATCACAATTCATCTAATATGACATAATAAACAATATACAGTGGATCCCCGCATACCGTTGGCATCACATAACGTTAAATCCACATACCGATACATTTTATCACTAAGATTTTGCCTCGCATACCGCTAAAAAACCCGCTCAACGCTATTCGTCCGAGACGCGTCTAGTGTGCGGCCTGAGCCAGCCTCACATGTTCCGACGGTGGCATTGTTTACCAGCCAGCCTCCGTGGTAACATCCAAGCATACAATCGGAACATTTCGTATTATTACAGTGTTTTTGGTGATTTTATCTGCAAAATAAGTGACCATGGGCCCCACGAAAGCTTCTAGTGCCAACCCTGTGGTAAAAAGGGTGAGAAATATTATCGAAATACTGTGGTACCATGGTCAACTGCTGATGCTGCTGCTGCTGTAGCACTGTCAGCTGCTGCTGCTGCTGTAGCACTGTCAGCTGCTGCTGCTGCTGTACCACCGTCAGCTGCTGCTGCTGCTGCTGTTGTAGTACCATCTGCTGCTGCTGTAGCACCGTCTGCTGCTGCTGTAGCACTGTCAGCTGCTGCTGCTGCACTGTCAGCTGCTGCTGCTGCTGCTGCTGTAGCACTGTCAGCTGCTGCTGCTGCTGTAGCACCATCAGCTGCTGCTGCTGCTGTAACACCGTCAGCTGCTGCTGCTGCTGTAGCACTGTCAGCTGCTGCTGCTGCTGTAGCACCGTCTGCTGCTGCTGTAGCACTGTCAGCTGCTGCTGTAGTACTGTCAGCTGCTGCTGCTGCTGTAGCACCGTTGTTGGTGTGGCTTATTGAGAATACCAAGAAACAATTAACCCCAGAGGGTTAGCCACCCAGGATAACCCAAAAAAGTCAGTGTCATCGAAGACTGTCTAACTTATTTCCATTGGGGTCCTTAATCTTGTCTCCCATAATGCAACCCACACCAGTCGACTAACACCCAGGTGAACAGGGAAAAATGCCTGGAACTAGTGCTCATATTGGTGAATTTAAAGCCAGCAAAGGTTGGTTTGAGAGATTTAAGAATCGTAGTGGCATACACAGTGTGATAAGGCCTGTTCTGGAAGAAAATGCCAAACAGGACCTACAGTACTCAGGAGGAAAAGGCACTCCCAGGACACAGTGTCTCATCAGTCATTGCTGCATCTTCAATAAAGGTAAGTGTCATTTATTCTTCATTTAGTAGAGTAGTACATGCACAATATATATTGTGCATGTACTACTCTACTATTGTGCATGTATCCTTCTCTTTGTGTGTAGGAAAATGTATATTTCATGTGGTAAAATTTTTTTTTTCATACTTTTGGGTGTCTTGCACGGATTAATTTGATTTCCATTATTTCTTATGGGGAAAATTCATTCGCATAACGATAATTTCGCATAACAATGAGCTCTCAGGAACGGATTAATATCATTATGCGGGGGTCCACTGTAGTTAACAGAGAAACATGACATATACTCTAAACTGAATAAAATAGGCATAATATGACGAATGATGATGGCGACAGAAGCAACACCAGAGTCTGCCATTTACTCTCTCACTCTGACTATAGTATCTTCCCATGCTTTCATTATAAGAGAAAACACTGTAACAATGTATTTATAAATAAGAAATATTGTATAAAAACATAATAAATCATAATACTCTACAGAATGTAAAGAAATAAACTGTTTATATAAAGTGTATAGTGTACTTACACACTTAGAGCAGAGATGGTGGCAGAGGTTGAGGGTGGGGGAGGTAGAGGGTGGGAGGATGGCAGTGCAGCGTATGATGTCAGTGGCCCAATAAACCTCCAACATTGAAGGAGTTAGTTTTGTTTCGTCCTTTTTCTATCACTTAATCGCTTAACTAATTTGCTACACTCTTAGTGCTACACTTTATTACTGAACTTGACTGTTACAATTTGTTTCGTTTAATCACTGAACTTTACTGTTGCAATTTGCTTTAATTCCATGGAAATCATCCTCTTTTTCTTCTCAGCAATGTCCTTTGCACTTATTTTCTTAGGTCTCATGGTTAGAAAAAAGAAATTTGGCCAAATGACTGTTAAAAAACGCAAGCAAGCATGAGAGAACTGCTCCCATGGTGATGTAAACGTGTGGACTCCTTACCAGATGTTTTGCCATCGACTGCGCCGACTAGTGGCAACATTCTGAATTATTATTACGTATTACATTTGTATTATTATTATTATTATTATTTTTTTTTTTTATTATCACACCGGCCGATTCCCACCAAGGCAGGGTGGCCCGAAAAAGAAAAACTTTCACCATCATTCACTCCATCACTGTCTTGCCAGAAGGGTGCTTTACACTACAGTTTTTAAACTGCAACATTAACACCCCTCCTTCAGAGTGCAGGCACTGTACTTCCCATCTCCAGGACTCAAGTCCGGCCTGCCGGTTTCCCTGAATCCCTTCATAAATGTTACTTTGCTCACACTCCAACAGCACGTCAAGTATTAAAAACCATTTGTCTCCATTCACTCCTATCAAACACGCTCACGCATGCCTGCTGGAAGTCCAAGCCCCTCGCACACAAAACCTCCTTTACCCCCTCCCTCCAACCCTTCCTAGGCCGACCCCTACCCCGCCTTCCTTCCACTACAGACTGATACACTCTTGAAGTCATTCTGTTTCGCTCCATTCTCTCTACATGTCCGAACCACCTCAACAACCCTTCCTCAGCCCTCTGGACAACAGTTTTGGTAATCCCGCACCTCCTCCTAACTTCCAAACTACGAATTCTCTGCATTATATTCACACCACACATTGCCCTCAGACATGACATCTCCACTGCCTCCAGCCTTCTCCTCGCTGCAACATTCATCACCCACGCTTCACACCCATATAAGAGCGTTGGTAAAACTATACTCTCATACATTCCCCTCTTTGCCTCCAAGGACAAAGTTCTTTGTCTCCACAGACTCCTAAGTGCACCACTCACTCTTTTTCCCTCATCAATTCTATGATTCACCTCATCTTTCATAGACCCATCCGCTGACACGTCCACTCCCAAATATCTGAATACGTTCACCTCCTCCATACTCTCTCCCTCCAATCTGATATTCAATCTTTCATCACCTAATCTTTTTGTTATCCTCATAACCTTACTCTTTCCTGTATTCACCTTTAATTTTCTTCTTTTGCACACCCTACCAAATTCATCCACCAATCTCTGCAACTTCTCTTCAGAATCTCCCAAGAGCACAGTGTCATCAGCAAAGAGCAGCTGTGACAACTCCCACTTTGTGTGTGATTCTTTATCTTTTAACTCCACGCCTCTTGCCAAGACCCTCGCATTTACTTCTCTTACAACCCCATCTATAAATATATTAAACAACCACGGTGACATCACACATCCTTGTCTAAGGCCTACTTTTACTGGGAAAAAATTTCCCTCTTTCCTACATACTCTAACTTGAGCCTCACTATCCTCGTAAAAACTCTTCACTGCTTTCAGTAACCTACCTCCTACACCATACACTTGCAACATCTGCCACATTGCCCCCCTATCCACCCTGTCATACGCCTTTTCCAAATCCATAAATGCCACAAAGACCTCTTTAGCCTTATCTAAATACTGTTCACTTATATGTTTCACTGTAAACACCTGGTCCACACACCCCCTACCTTTCCTAAAGCCTCCTTGTTCATCTGCTATCCTATTCTCCGTCTTACTCTTAATTCTTTCAATTATAACTCTACCATACACTTTACCAGGTACACTCAACAGACTTATCCCCCTATAATTTTTGCACTCTCTTTTATCCCCTTTGCCTTTATACAAAGGAACTATGCATGCTCTCTGCCAATCCCTAGGTACCTTACCCTCTTCCATACATTTATTAAATAATTGCACCAACCACTCCAAAACTATATCCCCACCTGCTTTTAACATTTCTATCTTTATCCCATCAATCCCGGCTGCCTTACCCCCTTTCATTTTACCTTCTTTCTTTCTTTCTTTCTTTCAACACACTGGCCGTATCCCACCGAGGCGGGGTGGTCCAAAAGGAAAAATGAAAGCTACTCCTTTTACATTTAGTAATATATACAGGAGAAGGGGTTACTAGCCCCTTACTCCTGGCATTTTAGTCGCCTCTTACAACACGCATGGCTTACGGAGGAAGAATATTATTATTATTATTATTATTATTATTATTATTATTATTATTATTATTATTATTATTATTATTATTATTATTATTACATATTATTATAATTATTATTATTAGTATTATTAATTTAACCCTTTGACTGTTTTCGACATATAAATACGTCTTACAAGCCAATGTTTCTGACGTATATATATACTCAATAATTCTAGCGGCTTCAAATCAAGCGGGAGAAAGCTGGTAGGCCCACATGTGAGAGAATGGGTCTGTGTGGTCAGTGTGCACCACATAAAAAAATCCTGCAGCACACATTGCGTAATGAGAAAAAAAAAACTGATCGTTTTTTTGGAATAAAACGCCGACTTTGAGGTGTATTTTCGTATAGTATTTATCGTTGTATTCTCGTTTTCATGGTCTTAGGTGATAAAATGGAAAATATATTACAGAAATAGAGATGATTTTCATTACTTTGACGATGAAAACGACCTTGAAACTGAGCTCAAAGTAGCGGAAATGTTCGATTTTTACCAATGTTCAGGAGTAAATAAATCACACCACACGTCCAATACACGTCAACTGGGGAGTCTAATATTCTTTCACTAGTGCACTGATATTATTTATACCACTTTTACAATAATGCAGTAGTCTGCATAACAGTAAATTTTGTATTTTTTTGTATGAATAAAAAATCAAAATAGAAAGCAATAATAATATAAGAGGGGCCTAGAGATGTGACTAATGAACAGAGCATATGTTATTTTAGTGCCACGAATGTCTACCTTGTTTATTCTGGACCCTATTTTGAAATTGGCATCTTTTTTAGTTTGTGTGAAATTGGCCAAATTGCCAATTTCTGACCACCATATTGGGTAGTCCAAATTAGTAAATGGGAGGTTTCTTGTACTCAGCTGATAGATAAAATGGAGTTCTAAAGAAATAGCTATGAGTTTGGTCAACTGGAACAATGGAATTGGCTGAAAATAGGATTCAAAGTCGGCGAAATCGCCGATACGCATATGTCGCCGAGACCACTAACTTCGCGGGAGCATAATTCCATGAGTTTTCGACCAAATTTCGAACTTTTGGTGTCATTACCATCGGGAAAAGATTCTCTATCATTTCATAAGAAAAAATAATTTTTTTTTTTTTCAAAAATTGAGCGACATAGAATGACAGTTTCAGAAAGGGGCCTGAAACAGTCAAAGGGTTAAGGAACTGGAGCTCACTCATTATTATTTTTATAATAATATTATTGTTATTATAATATTATAATAATAATAATTGATGGTTTTCTTCTTTTTCTTTTTAGTAGGCTATACAGGAAAAGGGGTTACTAGCCTATTGTTCCTGGCATTTTAGTTGACTTTTACAGTATGCATGGCTTACAGAGGAAAGATTCTTATTCCACTTTCCCATGGATATAAAAGGAAAACCATTAAGAACAAGAACTATTAAGATAAAAAAAAAAAGGAAACTCAGATGAGTGTGTATATATAAACGTGTACATGTATGTGTAGTGTGACTTAAGTATAAGTAGAAGTAACAAGATGTACCTGAAATCTTGCATGTTTATGAGACAGAAAAAAGACACCAGCAATCCTACCATCATGTAACACAATTACAGGCTTTCATTTTACACTCATTTGGCAGGACAGTAGTACATCCCTGAGTGGTTGCTGTCTACCAACCTATGATTATGTACGAGTGAGGTGAAAGTGTTGAATGATGATGAAAGTATTTTCGTTTTGAGGATTTTTTTCTTTCTTTTTGGGTCACCCTGCCTAGGTGGGACACGGCCGACTGGTTGAAAAAAAAATTATAATAATAATAGATATGTATGTAATAATAATAATAATAATAATAATAATAATAATAATAATAATAATAATAACAACAACAATGATAATAATAATAATAATAATAATAATAACAAGAGCTTCAGAATGCCACTGACTCAGTGCACTGTTTACCTCAGTGTGGGAGTATTTCTCTCATGCTTTGCTTACATTTTTTACAGACATTTTGCCAAATTTCGTTTTTCAAAGCATGTGTCCTAAGAAAGTAAGTGTAAAGGACAGTGCTGAGAAGAAAAAGATGATGATTTCCATGGAATTAAAGCAAGAAATCATAGAAAAACAAGCAAAGTGTGCAGGTATTGGGTTGAGGGGGAAGTGGGGGGAGCTGGCTCATAACTTGGATGTTGGCTTGTGACTCAGAGCAAAATATCGACCGATCGACAGCTTGTATCTCAAAAAACTCATATGTTGGGACACTCGTAAGTCAAGGTTCCACTGTATAATTTAATGTAATTGAAGACTTGGAAAAAACACTAATTACGTATACAATGTATTTTGGGCAAACTAATCATATGGCAAGTAAAGTTTTATTGAAATTAGATAGTTCTGTAGATTTTGAGTTAAATTTAGAAAGCTAGAGTATAGGCAACACTAATTAGAAGGTCTTTTAATATAAATAATGCAAAAATTGACCTCAACTACAACCTTTTGGGATTACATGTGTTCTAGATTTCTCAAGAAGATTCCTTGACAACTGTTACCATAATTCATCATAAAAGACAGTGCAGAAACTTAGCTCTATTTCTTCCTGATAAATACAAAATTTTAAATTATGAGGAATGAAATACAAAATGGGAGTTGACACAGTTACTTTTTGCTGTTGATACTGTGCTTATAGGAGATTCTAAAGAAAAATTGCTAAGGTTAGTGGATGAGTTTGGAAGGATGTGTAAAGGTAGAAAGTTGAAAGTGAACATAGATAAGAGTAAGGTGATGACGGTATCAAATGATTTAGATAAAGAAAAAAATTGAGTATCACATTGGAGAGAGGGAGTATTGAAGAACTGAATATTTTCAGATATTTGGGAGTTGACTTGTCAGTGGATGGGTTTATGAAGGATGAGGTCAACCATATAATTGATGAAGGAAAAATGGTGGGTGGTGCATTGAGGTATCTGTGGAGACAAAAAACGTTATCCATGGAGGCAAAGAAGAGAATGTACGAAAGTATGGTGGTACCAACACTTATATGGATGGGAAGCTTGGGTTGCAAATGCTGCAGAAAGGAGGCAACTAGAGGCAGTGGAAACATCCTATCTAAGGGCAATGTGTTTTGTAAATATTATGCAGAGAATTCAGAGTGTGGAAATTAGGAGGTGTGGAGTTACTAAAAGTATTAGTCAGAGGGCTGAAGATGGGTTGTTGAGGTGGTTTGGTCATTTAGAGAGACTGGAACAAAGTAGAATGACATGGAGAGCATATAAATCTGTAGGGGAAGGGAGGCGGGGTAGGGGTTGTCCTCGAAAAGGTTGGAGGGAGAGGGTGAAGGATGTTTTGTGGGTGAGGGGCTTGGACTTTGAGCAAGCATGTGTAAGTGTGTTAGATAGGAGTGAATGGAGACGAATGGGTTTTGGGACCTGACGAGCTGTTGGAGTGTGAGCAGGGTAATATTTAGTGACGGGATTCAGGGAAACCAGTTATTTTTATATAGCCAGACTTGAGTACTGGAAATGGGAAGTACAATGCCTGTACTTTAAAGGAGGGGTTTGGGATATTGGCAGTTTGGAGGGGTATGTTATATATCTTTATAGTACACTATATGCTTCTAAACTCTTGTATCTGGGCACCTCTGCAAAGACAGCGATTGTGTGTGAGTGAAGTGAAAGTGTTGAATGATGATGAAAGTATTTTCTTTTTGGGGATTTTCTTTTTGGGTCACCCTGCCTTGGTGGGAGATGGCCAACTTGTTAAAAAAATATATATAAAATTTAGTTTACTATATGATTCAAAGAATGTAAATAGCTTCAGAGCAAAGTGCAATTTACATCAGTACATTTATATCTACAGCTTATGCTTAATGATTTGTGTAATGAATTTGAACTTAATATTTCTTATTCATAAATTTCACCCTTGAATGAATTACAGAGTGTCTTCCTACCATTACACATACAGTCTAGATATTACTAATGAATGCTTAGAAAATCAGCCCCTCAGCTATTGTGTATGTTTTGCTTGTCACATCTTCTCTTGAATTGTTTTCAATTAAAGTTTTGTGCATCACTGCAAACTGGAGGTCTGCCTAAATTTGTGTAATGCCTCTAAGATGAGCAAGAACCAGTCTTGCATTACAGGGAAAGGAAAAGATGTATCAGAAAATTTATAAGTAGTTGGCATTCTGATAATAGTACAGTGGACCCTTGGCTAACGAACGCATTGCATAACGTTAAATCCGCCCAACGAAGTGTTCGAGCATAAAAATTTTGGCCCAGCTAATGATAAAAAACTAGCCCAACGTGATTTGTCCCGAACCTGTCCGTCCAGCCTGAGCGCCTCAGCTGCCCTGCTGTCATTGTTTACAAGCCAGGGTGGCCGGTTTCATGCATACATTTGAAACATTTTGTATTATTCCATTGTTTATAGTGCTTGTAGCTGCTAAATAAGCCACCATGGGCCCAAAGAAAGCTTCTAGTGCCAACCCTGTGGTAAAAAGGGTGAGAAATACTATCGAAATATTATCATACCACGGTCAGCTGCTGCTGCACCATCGTCAGCTGTCCCTGCACCACCGTCAGCTGTACTACTTAAGATGTGGAGAGACTGTTGTTGGTGTGGCTTAACGAGAAACAGTTACCAAGAAACAATTAACCCCAGGGGGTTAGCCACCCAGGATAACCCAAGAAAGTCAGTGAATCATCGAGGACTGTCTTAACTTATTTCCATTGGGGTCCTTAATCTTGTCCCCCAGGATGCAACCCACACCAGTCGACTAACACCCAGGCGAACAGGAAAAAATGCCTGGAACTAGTGCTCATATTGGTGAATTTAAGGAGCAAAGGTTAGTTTGAGAGATTAAGAATCGTAGTGGCATACACAGTGTGATGAGGCATGGCGAAGCTGAAAAATTCCAACCCCAACAAGTGTTCAATTGTGACGAAACAGGCCTGTTCTGGAAGAAAATGTCAAACAGGACCTACATTACTCAGAAGGAAAAGGCACTCCCAGGACACAAGCCTATGAAAGACAGGCTAACTTTCTTGTTTTGTTGTAATGCTAGTGAGGATTGCAAAGTGAAGCCTTTACTCATGTATCACTCTGAAAATCCCAGAGTGTTCAAGAAAAACAGTGTCTCATCACTCATTAGTACTCTTCAATAAAGGTAAGCGTCATTTTAACATTTATTTATATAGTTATTGTGTATGTCTCATTGTTTTCTTTGAAGGGAAATGTATATTTCATGAAAAAAAAAATTATTTTTTTAGTACTTTTGGCTCTCTGGAACGCATTAATTGGATTTCCATTATTTCTTGTGGGGAAAATTAATTCGGCTTACGATAATTTCGTCAAACAATGAGCTCTCAGGAACGGATTAATATTGTTAGCCGAGGGTCCACTGTATATTTAAACGATAATGAAAAGCTTAAGTATGGAAGTAAAGAAGCTCAGATTTGAAAAAGTTGGGAAAGTCATAATTATCATATACTATTGACCATAAATATACCTAGACTGTAAGGCAATCAGCTTTTAACATTGCTCTAAATTTGTGTTTGCTTTCTGGAAAAGTCTTTTGATGGTACACTAGAACAATAGTCTCAGCCTGGTATCCTGCATTGACAGTACACTGCAATCACAACAATGGGTGCATTATTATCCATCTAGTGTTTTTATGGAATTCATGGCTGATCCAAAAATGGCCAGATAAGAAGCCTATAACCTGTAACTGGCCTGTGTGATATTTCTCCATTTCCATTTGTCAAAATCTGCTGTGGTTTATGGTCTGTGATTTAGTATGGACTGTGACAAATGGATCTCTCCTTGTGCTTTCATTGCTGATGATGCTGAGAGAGTGGTTCACCTTGCTGATTTTGTTTTTATGGACACCACTACCACTGCTGCTGCTCTTGTAAAGCAAACTCCTCTTTGACCGTCCTGCCCTTAGATACCTCTAATTTGCTACATCGCCTGTGATTCTTCTCCTTTCTGCCAGTATCCTCTTAGGACCTCTGCCATCTTTTTTTCTTTTTTTTTTTTTACCCCATGACATGTTATTCTGTATAGCCCTTTTGGGATTAGCACTTTTCAGTGAATATATTATTAATGCAAGGTTTAGATTTTTCAGGTGTGTTTTATAATTTAGGTCTCAGAATCTTAGGTGGTGGTGTTGGGGGTAACATGTACTGTACTTGTAGGTGTAGCATGAAGAAGTGCCATAGCTGTGGATATTTGTGAGTGACAGATGCCTTACAGATATGCAGCTCCTTAACTCTGAATATTTGCATGTGAGAGTGGGAGATACCTCAGACATATGTAGCTCCTTAGCTCTAGATAGTTACATGTGAAAGTGGCTGAAATTACAGCTCCATAATAACACAGCCTCAAAGCTATCTGTATATAGATCATCATCTTCAGCCATTTGAAATGGTACCTGACTCATCCACATACAGTGGTATAAACAAAAATTATTTATCTTTTATGATATTTTTTCATAATATTTTAAGGATAGAGTTGTTAATCTAAAATCTGGATTTAACAAACTAAGAACAGTTCTTTACCCATCAGATCCAGATTACTATTTCAAAGAAAGGATTTCTGAGTTTCTAGTTGCTCCAGTCACATAAGCATCTCATAAACTTTTTTTTAGTTCTTTTATTGGCCATTCAAGCTGTCTCCAGAGAAATCCTTAAACTTAATTCTCTACTGTATCCTGCTACTTTCATTGCCATTATGTTAAGAAATGATGTATTGATATGACTAAATTTCATAAGGAATAAATGAACTTTACTTAATTTGTTTATCGTCATTACATCTTTTTTTTGTAATATTCACCATTCAGTTCAAGCATAATACTTTTTTCATACCATTGTTACTTCTTTCAACCAAGGTAGGGTGACCCCCCAAAAAAAGGAAAAATATTTAGACATTTATTTAATAACTGTCTTACCAGAATTGTGTGGACATAACATTTCAAATGAGCCTCCAAACTGCAGCAAATAGCTCATCTTTCATTGATTTTTTCAGATTTAGAACAAATGTGAGTTTCTTCATTTAAATACAGTCTTGTATAATTATCTATACTCTTCATTTGCAGGTATACATTTTTGTTCCAGTTGTAATTGTAAGTTCTGCAGTTTTGCACACAGTATGATAAGTGTGATAAAGAACTAAGTGAAAGCTAAGATTTTGTTAAAAGATTGTTTAAGAGATAACTTTATATTAGCTGTATTACCATTTCTTTACAAACCTTAGTGATTTAAAATCAGCACTCATAATGAAAGTACTGCACATATCACATGTTCAAAATATGGATATTATTTAAAGTAAACCCATCGGTAAGTCTTGTATGATACTGCACCTAATTATGTATCTTACAGATCATGTGTATAAAACTGCTGAAAATGATGACATGCATAAACATAAAGGAGAACAAATATTTTTTTTTATTATCACACTGGCCGATTCCCACCAAGGCAGGGTGGCCCAAAAAAGAAAAACTTCACCATCATTCACTCCATCACTGTCTTGCCAGAAGGGTGCTTTACACTACAGTTTTTAAACTGCAACATTAACACCCCTCCTTCAGAGTGCAGGCACTGTACTTCCCATCTCCAGGACTCAAGTCCTGGACTCAAGTCCTGGACTCAAGTCTTTTCAACACTCCAGCCGTCTCCCACTGAGGCAGGGCACCCCAAGAAAGAAAGAAACACTTTCACCATTATTCAACACTTTCACCATTATTCACACATAATCACTGTCTGTGTAGAGGTGCCCAGATATGACACTTTAGATATCACTCCACAGTCTATATCTCAAATCCCTCTCTTAAAGTGCAGGCATTGATTGTACTTCCTCCCTCCAGGACTCAAGTCCAGCTAACTGGTTTCCCTGAATCCCTTCACAAAATATTACCCTCCTCACATTCCAACAGCTTGTCAGGTCCCAAAAACCATTCATCTCCATTCATTCTTATCTAACATGCTCACACACACCTACTGTATGTCCAGGCCCCTTGCACACAAAACCTCTTTTACCCCTTCCCTCCATCCTTTCCTAGGATAAACCCTACCTCTCCTCTCTTCCACTACAGATTTATACACCCTCCAAGTCATTCTATTTTGCTCCATCCTCTCCAAATGACCAAACCACCTCAATAACTTTTCTTCAACCCTCTGAATAATACTTTTTGTAACTCCACACCTCCTCCTAATTTCCACACTGCAAATTCTCTGCATAATATTTACACCACACATTGCCCTTAGACACAACATCTCCACTGCCTCGAGCCTCCTCCTTGCTGCAGCATTCACAACCCATGCTTCACACTCATATAAGAGTGTTGGTACCACTATGCTTTTGTACATTCCCTTCTTTGCCTACATGGATAACATTTTTTATCTTCACAGACACCTCAATGCACCACTCACCTTTTTTCCTTCATCAGTTCTGTGGTTAACCTCATCTTTCATAAACCCATCTGCTGACATTATTAATGTTTAACTTAATTTATAATGAAATATAAAAGCTTTTAGGAAATATTTTTTGAATTGTGAAAGACAATGAACTGTAACCCACTGACTTCTTGCCACTCCACTCTGCCACCCTCATCATACTAGTTCATTGAATTTAAATCATTATTACCAGTAATACTATGAACTGGATATTGTATCATACATTGCTGTTGACACGGACGCCAGTCATAACGTGCTTTCCTGTACTCGTCATAAATAGATATAGGGAAGAGGTCAAGTATTAGACTAGTAATTTCAGTAAGGCTGGTCGCTCTTGATATCAAAGAAAGTTTTGGAATTAAAAATCTGCTACCAAATTTTGACAGAAGTCATGTAAAAGAAAGAAGTGAAACCCATTAGATGTAACAGGATTCTTTGTAGGGATGGTGCAGCTTATAGCAATTAATGGTACTGAAGAAGAATTAGTGTTATGCAGTAAATTGGAATGGAATTTTTGAGACTTGGATGAAGTGCTCAGATAGTGAAGTTCGTGAATGAGAGATACAATTTTGTTAAGTCTGTTGTCATTACAGTACAGTATACCTATGTAATGAAGAGAGATTTGGAGATGACTTTAAGAGTACGTATGCATGATGATAAGGTAAATAGATAAGATAAGATAAGGTTTTATTCGGATTTTTAGCCCCAGAAGGTTAGCCACCCAGGATAACCCAAGAAAGTCAGTGCATCATCGAGGACTATCTAACTTATTTCCATTGGGGTCCTCAATCTTGTCCCCCAGGATGCAACCCACACCAGTCGACTAACACCCAGGTACCTATTTGCTGCTAGGTGAACAGGACAACAGGCATAAGGAAACGTGTCGAAATGTTTCCACCCGCCCGGAATTGAACCCGGGCCCTCAGTGTGTGAAGTGGGAGCTTTAGCCACCAGGCCAAAAGTTTAAAACAGTGAAGAAGAACATAAGATGTAATGGACTAGCCTTGCTGTACTTTGGAAAAATGTATTATGATTAGGTATGGTCAAATAAGATATACTTTGTATGATAACAATTTCAAGTGATTCACTGCAGTGCAGTTGGTCAAAATTTCTTTATCTTCGAATTATGGCTTTAGAGTTTCATTGCCCTTGGTTCATGCATGACTTTTTAACCCTTAAACTGTCCAAACGTAGATTTACATTCGTTCACGTAGCTCTCCGAACGTAGATCTATGTTTTTTACATGCTTGCTTATAGAGAAAATCAAGGTCAGAGCGCTACGCACGCAAACGTAGATCTATGTTTGGGTAGTATAAGGGTTAACCCTTTGACTGTTGCAGGCCCCTTTCTGAAACTGCCATCCTATGTCGATAAATTTTTGGAAAAAAAAAATTATTTTTTCTTATGAAATGATAGAGAATCTTTTTCCAATGGTAATGACACCAAAAGTACGAAATTTGGTCGAAAACTCATGGAATTATGCTCCCGCGAAGCTAGCGGTCTCGGCGACATATACGCATCGGCGATTTCACCGACTATGAGATGTTTTTGGCCAATTCCGTTGTTCCAGTTGACCAAACTCATAGCTATTTCTTTAGAACTCCATTTTTTCTTTCAGTTGAGTAAAAGAAACCGCCCATTTACCGATTTGAACTACCCAATAAAGTGGTCAGAAATTGACAATTTGGCCAATTTTATGCAAATTAAAAAAGATGCCAATTTCAAAATAGGGTCCATAATAAACAATGTAGACATTCTTGGCACTAAAATAACATATCCTCTGTTCATTAGTCACATCTCTAGGCCCCTCTTATATTACTATTGCTTTCTATTTTTTTTTATACAAAATTTACTGTTATGCAGACTACTGCATTATTGTAAAAATGGTATAAATAGTAAATAACAAAAAGGCACAATACCGTGACTGGAACGATACACAAATAACCCGCACATAAAAGACAGAAGCTTACGACGACGTTTCGGTCCGACTTGGACCATTGACAAAGTCACACTAACAGAGGAGGAGCAGGACGGCTATATATAGGCAGGATGAGGTGGAGGTAGTAGTAGTGGTAGTAGTAGTAGTACAAGAATTGTATATAATACCGACAGGTATTATATACAATTCTTGTACTACTACTACTACTACTACTACTACCACTACTACTACCTCCACCTCATCCTGCCTATATATAGCCGTCCTGCTCCTCCTCTGTTAGTGTGACTTTGTCAATGGTCCAAGTCGGACCGAAACGTCGTCGTAAGCTTCTGTCTTTTATGTGCGGGTTATTTGTGTATGGTATAAATAGTATCAGTGCACTTAGTGAAAAAATATTAGACTCCCCAGTTGACGTGTATTGGACGTGTGGTGTGATTTGCTTACTCCTGAACATTGGTAAAATCAAACATTCCGCTACTTTGAGCTCAATTTCAAGGTTGTTTTCATCTCTATTTCTGTAATATGTTTTCCATTTTATCACCTGAGACCATGAAAACGAGAATACAACAATAAATACTATACGAAAATACACCTCAAAGTTGGCGTTTTAATTAAAAAAAACGGTCAGTTTTTTTTTTCTCATTACGCACTGCGTGCTGCAGGATTTTTTTTTATTTGGCGCACACTGACCACACAGACCCATTCTCTCACATGTGGGCCTACCAGCTTTCTCCCGCTTGATTTGAAGCCGCTAGAATTTATGCATATAAATACGTCAGAAACAGTGGCGCGTAAGACGTATATATACGACCGAAACAGTCAAAGGGTTAAATAAGCTGAAGTATAATTTTGCATGACATATAGGCCTATATTGTTGCATGCTAGTTTTGTATATGCACAAGAAATTTGTTACTTTTTTGTGACATATTGCATGAATATACAGTAAATGCAATATGCTGAATTGTTAGAATTTTTTTTTTACATAGTAAATAACCTTCCCAAAAGCCCTTAATAATGTCTCCTTCAACTCATGATTGGAATGTTTCCTTAAGAGAAAAGCCAGTATTGTACAGCAGTGACTGGTGTAAGAACAACATGTGTGTTTTTGTGATGTAATATTTTAGTCCAGTGTTACATTTTCAGGCCACCTTGACAAAGCATTCTCAGAGTGTGTGGCACTGAGCAAAATAACCAGAAACAGTCGAAAAGGCCCCCCTCCTGAGGTTCCACCTAGAGTGTCAGCTGCAGAGATAAATGGAACAGGTCACATACAGGAAAGAACCCTGGAGTGTGCTCGTCTGGTAGCAAATTGGCATCTACTTCGTGGTTCTCCAATAATTGCTGCATGTGCCTTGTTGGCTGTGGATGATGTGAAGGTATGGCAATTTTTTTTTACTACAGTTCTGTACAAATTTTTCTTCATTAGTCTAATCTGAATATGATTCATTTCGTAAGTAGGACTGGTTATTTTAACTTTTTATTAAAACAAATAAAATGAGAGGAATATGGTTTTTTATTTTTATTTATTATCACACTGGCTGATTCCCACCAAGGCAGGGTGGCCCGAAAAAGAAAAACTTTCACCATCATTCACTCCATCACTGTCTTGCCAGAAGGGTGCTTTACACTACAGTTTTTAAACTGCAACATTAACACCCCTCCTTCAGAGTGCAGGCACTGTACTTCCCATCTCCAGGACTCAAGTCCGGCCTGCCGGTTTCCCTGAACCCCTTCATAAATGTTACTTTGCTCACACTCCAACAGCACGTCAAGTATTAAAACCATTTGTCTCCATTCACTCCTATCAAACACGCTCATGCATACCTGCTGGAAGTCCAAGCCCCTCGCACACAAAACCTCCTTTACCCCCTCTCTCCAACCTTGCCTAGGCCGACCCCTACCCCGCCTTCCTTCCACTACAGACTGATACACTCTTGAAGTCATTCTGTTTCGCTCCATTCTCTCTACATGTCCGAACCACCTCAACAACCCTTCCTCAGCCCTCTGGACAACAGTTTTGGTAATCCCGCACCTCCTCCTAACTTCCAAACTACGAATTCTCTGCATTATATTCACACCACACATTGCCCTCAGACATGACATCTCCACTGCCTCCAGCCTTCTCCTCGCTGCAACATTCATCACCCATGCTTCACACCCATATAAGAGCGTTGGTAAAACTATACTCTCATACATTCCCTCTTTGCCTCCAAGGACAAAGTTCTTTGTCTCCACAGACTCCTAAGTGCACCACTCACTCTTTTTCCTCATGGTTTTATATATTGCAAATCACTTACTAGTACCATCCGACTTATGACCGAGCTTGGTTCTGACCAACTTGTCATAAGTCAAAATGGATGCAAGTTGATCCTTAGAAAATTGCCAGCATACTGGGTAGGGCATAATGTCAAACCTTTGCTATATAAAGTAACTACATAATATCATATGTTACTTTTTACTAAATATTTTACTACTGTATATCAACATCACAGTTATTGTAATGAGGTCAGTGGTCACCTGCAGTCATACCTGCCTAAGCTCTTGGGAGTTAGCATGGGCTGTTACCAAGCACCATGGTGTGTTGTAGTGTTTTAGAATCTCAGGCTCAAGTGTTGAAGAAGGAGATTCTACTTCAGGAGGAAAATAGGAGGCTGAAGCTTCGCATAGATGAGTTTGGGAGTGAGTGTGAGAAGGATTTAGCTGGTAAGGTAGGAAGGGTCACCAGCAGTGATAGCGGCAGCCACTTTAAGTGGCAAGTGGTTCATAGTTCAGGAAGAAGGAAGATGAGGAGAGTTAATAGAGAAGATGTGAAGGTAGGAAATCGATTCTCTGTTCTCCAAGACGAGTGTACTTCAGTGGTTAGTGAGGTTGAAGGTACCACTGATTCCCTTGCTAATCAGGGTAAGAATATTTTAATAGTAGGCGATTCTCAGGTAAGATATATGGACCGTGCATTTTGTAACAGAGACAGAAAGTGTGGAGAAATTTTCTCCAGGAGGGGGGTATCAGCCCCCTTCAGCCCCCTTCAGCCCCTTCAGCCCTCTCAGCCCTGAGGGGCCACTAGAAGGGGCGAGCGTCTTGTTTACTGCTAGAGTGAGTAATTGATCACAGATGCCGTATGCGTGGTCAAATGACCTCTGCTCCTTGCAGTCCAGTGTTGCAAAGTGTATTTTTATAAGAGACAGTGCATCTCTTACTTTAGCAGGACAATTAAGGAAAATCCTACTCCCACTTTATTACCATAGTAAAGATAGTGCATTGTTGTCTATGATTAAGACAGCAAGAAACAAACATTCTGCTTTGCTTCATCGAGGAGGTGACAAGGATGCAAGGTACTAGGTCAGCGTTTTTTTTGTGTGCTGGGGGCAGAGACGGCATGGAGCACTGTGGCGTCTGGCAGACTAACTTTGACTCTACTACGAGACACTGACGCCAGGATAACCAGCAAAGGACACTGATCTGTGCGTTAGTGTGAATAAAGTGTCTCACAAAACACAATAAACTCTTAAGAGAAGTGTGATCAGCTTCTCTTGTGATACATTGTGAACAATAAAGACGAATCTTGTGGAACATAGTGTACCAGTGTGCGTTTCCTAGACAATGGAAGACGTGGACATCCAAAGACACTTCAGCTTCTATCAAGTCACCGATACCTGTCGAAGGTGTTGAGAACACCATAGCTCACGTTACAAAGAGCAAGGTATGTTACGAATTTCTTGTAGATCGGGGGATTGCGCAATTCTTGAGTCACAAGGAGTTTGTAATCAACCTATAATCGGCAGTAAGGTGTGGACTTTTGAGTCCAAACAAGTAAGTATTCGTCAGCCATCATCGAATGAAATATGCTGACATAACACCCCCTAGGGGTAATTTATACTTACAAATTGTATCTCTTGACAGCCCACTGTTGTGATGGTTTCGACAGCTTCTAGACCTCGTCTGCAGGGGCGGCTGTGTAGACGATTTGCTGTCATTTATCAGCTAAGTGTTCATTATATATTTTTTTTTTTTTTCAACAAGTCGGCCGTCTCCCACCGAGGCAGGGTGACCCAAAAAAGAAAGAAAATCCCCAAAAAGAAAATACTTTCATCATCATTCAACACTTTCACCACACTCGCACATTATCACTGTTTTTGCAGAGGTGCTCAGAATACAACAGTCTAGAAGCATACACATATAAAGATACACAACATATCCCTCCAAACTGCCAATATCCCAAACCCCTCCTTTAAAGTGCAGGCATTGTACTTCCCATTTCCAGCAGGTAAGGCCAAATTCTCAACAGACTGGTCAGACAGAGAGTGTGTCTTCCTGGAGCTGGTGTTGGTAACATAGTCAGCAGGTTGGATAATATTATGGCAGGTAATGGGAACAAGCCCATTATCTGTCTTAGTGCTGGGGGTAATGACATTGGGAAGGGCAGGAGAGAGGAGCTGCTGGATAAGTACAGGTCAGCCATAGAAGTAGTTAGGTCTAAGGGAGGGATCCCAGTCATATGTAGCATCTTGCCTAGAAAGGGAGTGGGCAATGAATGGGTGTCTAGGGCAATTGGTATAAATTGCTGGCTAGACAGGTACTGCAAGGAACTTGCAATCCCATTCATTGATAACTGGGACCTATTCTTTGGCAAACGTGATATGTATGCATGAGATGGGGTTGCATTAGCCAATTCAATTGAGAGGGTAATTGATGACTTGTCTAGGAATTTAAACTGATAGATTATAGAGGTATGGGTGTTTGTGGGAAACAATCAGGCTGCAGCATTAGGGTTAAAAACAGCAGTTATTACCAGGATATCTCAGGGATATGTTTAAAAGACAATATTCAAAATAAAGTTGCTAGTAATAGCAAATCAATTGGTCAACAAACAAAGAGAGATAGTAGAGGGCAACAAGTGACTAGCTCCCTTAAGGTTTACTATACAAATAGTAGGAGTCTAAGAAATAAGATAGATGAGCTAAAATTACTTGCAAGTGTAGGTAATATAAATATTATTGGTATAACAGAGACCTGGTTCAACCTGAAAGATAGAGAAATGCCTTCTGAATGCAACATACAGGGTTATAAAATATTCCACACTGATAGGGTCAACAGGAAGGGTGATGGTGTGGCAATGTATGTCAGAGAAAATTTAAATTGTTGTCTTAGACATGATATAAGATTAGAAACATCGAACACAGAATCTGGCTACAGTTTCTCGAGGGACGTGACAAATTAATTTTGGGTGTGATTTATAGGCCCCCAAACCTTGATAGGGAAGGCAGTAAGCTGTTATGGGACAAAATTCATAAGGCACCTAGATATGAAAATGTTATGATAATGGGAGATTTTAACTTAAGACAAATTGATTGGAACAATATGGCAGGAAATCTTGAGTCTAGTGACTTTCTTGATACGGTTCAGGATTGCTTTTTAGAACAGGTTGTTACAGAACCAACTAGAGGAAACAATCTGCTTGACTTGGTTCTTGCCAACAAAGATTCACTAATTAATAATCTTGAGGTTAATGATGAGCTTGGGGAAAGTGATCACAAATCACTTAGTTTCAATATATCATGGAATTACTTAGATAACTGCAATCAAATCTCTGTCCCAGATTTTCGTTTGGCCGACTTCATGGGACTGAAAAATTACCTGGGTGGGCTAAATTGGGATGTCCTGACTATGGATCAGGTAGGTGATCTTGGTTGCCAATATGACATTTTTCAGAGCATAGTTCTAGCTGCCCAGACAACTTTTGTTCCAATTAGGGAAATTAGATCTAACAAAAATGATCCCAGATGGATGAACAATAGATTAAAACATCTCAAAAGAGGGGATGGGCAGTTAAGAAATCAGTATATTCAATTAAAGAGAGAAATAAAGAAAGGAATAAGAAAAGTAGAAAGGGATTATGAGGCTAAGGTCTCAAGGGATTCAAAGACTAACTCAAAAGGGTTCTTTCAGGTATACAGAAGTAAGATTAGGGACAAGATTGGCCCACTTAAGAGTAACTCTGGTCAGATCACTGACAGTGATAAAGATATGTGTGAAATTCTAAATACCTACTTCCTCTCAGTTTTCACCCAGGAAAATACTAGCAATATTCCTGAAATAATAGATTATGTAGAACAGGATGATAATAAACTATGTATGATTGCAGTAACTAGTGACATGGTCCTCAGACAAATAGAAAAACTAAAACCTAACAAATCCCAAGGTCCTGATGAACTGTTTGCAAGGGTGTTAAAGGAATGTAAAGAGGAACTTAGCATACCTTCGGCTAATCCTTTTAACATATCACTACAAACTGGCATAGTGCCTGATAAGTGGAAAATGGCAAATGTAATACCTATTTACAAGGCAGGTGACAGGTCCTTGGCTTCGAACTATAGACCAGTAAGCCTTACCTCCATAGTGGGAAAATTTATGGAATCAATAATTGCCGAAGCAATTCATAGCCATCTTGACAGGCACAGATTGATTAATGAATCTCAACACGGTTTTACAAATTTACGAATTTACTAACTTTTTTCACTTAGGTGTTTGAGGAGGTAGATCATGGTAATGAATATGATATTGTGTATATGGACTTCAGTAAGGCTTTCGATAGAGTTCGGCATCAGAGGCTATTGAGGAAGCTTAAGGCACACGGAATAGGAGGAGAAATTTTTTCCTGGGTAGAGGCATGGCTGACAAATAGACAGCAGAGAGTTTGCATAAATGGGGAGAAATCAGAATGGGGGCACGTCACAAGCGGTGTTCCTCAGGGGTCAGTGTTGGGCCCGTTCTTGTTCACAATTTACACATAGGACATAGATGATGGAATAAATAGTGACATAAGCAAATTTGCTGATGACACCAAAATAGGCCATCCAATTCATTCTAATTAGGACACTAGAGCACTCCAGGATGATTTGAATAGACTGATGCAATGGTTGGAGAAGTGGCAGATGCAGTTTAATATTGACAAATGCAAAGTTATATGCCACATATAAACTAAATAATGTAAATCTTAATACTACTGATTGCGAAAAGGATTTAGGAGTTCTGGTTAGCAGTAACCTAAAACCAAGACAACAGTGCATTAGTGTTCGCAATAAAGCTAACAGAATTCTTGGCTTCATATCTAGAAGTATAAATAATAGAAGTCCTCAGGTTGTTCTTCAACTCTGTATATCCTTGGTTAGGCCTCATTTAGACTATGCTGCTCAGTTCTGGTCACCGTATTACAGAATGGTTATAAATGCTCTGGAAAACATACAGAGGAGGATGACAAAGATGATCCCATGTATCAGAAATCTTCCCTATGAGGATAGACTGAGGGCCCTGAATCTGCACTCTGTTGAAAGGCGTAGAATTAGGGGGGATATGATCGAGGTGTATAAATGGAAAACAGGAATCAATAAAGGGGATGTAAATAGTGTGCTGAAAATTTCCAGCCAAGACAGGACTCGCAGCAATGGTTTCAGGTTGGAAAAATTCAGATTCAGGAAAGATATAGGAAAGCACTGGTTTGGCAATAGAGTTGTGGATGAGTGGAACAAACTCCCGAGTACAGTTATTGAGGCTAAAATGTTGTGTAGTTTTAAAAATAGGTTAGATAAATATGTACATGACTGGGTGTGGATGGGTGTGAGTTGGACCTGACTAGCTTGTGCTGCTGGGTCTGGTGCAGTGCTCCATCCTTGAGTGGAGGTGACCAGACTGGTTGGGTCATTGGGATAATCCGGAGGGTGGGTCATTGGTCTAATCCAGGGGGGGGGGATATGGACCAGCTCCGCATGGGTCAGTAGGCCTGTTGCAGTGTTCCTTCTTTCTTTTGTTCTTATATTTTTGTTCAGTGGACCCTTGGTTATCGGCCATTCCGGATATTGGCCAATATGGTTTTCACCCACTTTTCTTTCCAAAATTCTATCCCAGTTATCAGCTGTTATTTCAGTTATTGGCTGTATTGGATGCATCCACCCACCGCTCTGCCGCGTTTGTGAGTCAGTCTGGCTGTTTGTGTGGGTGAGTGAGGAAGCTTCCATGCATTCATCCAAACATTTCACTATAAGCAATCCATTGTTTTTTGTGGTTATTGACTGAGTGCAACTGAGAAATAAGCAACCATGGGCCCAAATAAAGTTCCTAGTAAAGTTCCTTTGGTAAAGAAAGTGAGAAACATGATAGAATTCAAGGCTGGCAGGCATAGAGGCAAGGAGTGTAGCAGGCATGCAGGGAGTGTAGCAAGAAGGCAAAGAGTGTAGCAGGCATGCAGGGAGTGTAGCAGGCAGGCAAAGAGTGGGCAGTTTTTATGTACGACAGGGGTGCAGTGACTCTCAAGCTGATCCTAGTGGCAGTAAAAGACAAAGAAGGGAAGTAACCCCTCCTTGCCTTCTTCCATATGCTAACAAGAGTCTTCAGTAAAGGTACGTAATGTTCATTTATTAGTAAAATTAGTGCTTTATATTTCTTTCTCATTGTTTTGCGCATGTAATGCTATACTTAATCTTTAAAAAATGCATTTTTTTGTTAATATTTTTGAGTGTCTGGAATGAATTAATTGTATTTACATTAATTCTTATGGGAAATATTATTTTGGGTTTTGGCCATTTGGTTTTAGGCCGACCTTCTGGAACAGATTACGGCCGATAACCGAGGGTCCACTGTATTTCATTTTTTACTTTACTTTTTATGCATTTAGTAGTGTATTTTATACTGTAAGGTTTAGGAGAAACACTGTGTACAACACAAACAGTTGTTTATTTCCAAGAACATTTGCATACAAAACAATGTGTTCGAATTCATATGCATGAACAGAAAAGTACAAAGTAACTTAAGCTAAGCTGTAAACAGTATAATTTTTTTTTTTTTTTTAACAAGTCGGCCGTCTCCCACCGAGGCAGGGTGACCCAAAAAAGAAAGAAAATCCCTAAAAAGAAAATACTTTCATCATCATCATTAAACACTTTCACCTCACTCACACATAATCACTGTTTTTGCAGAGGTGCTCAGAACACAACAGCTTAGAAGCATATACCAATAAAGATACACAAACATATCCCTCCAAACTGCTAATATCCCGAACCCCTCCTTTAGAGTGCAGGCATTGTACTTCTCATTTCCAGGACTCAAGTCCGGCTATATAAAAATAACCAGTTTCCGTAAATCCCTTCACTGAATATTACCCTGCTCACACTCCAACAGATCGTCAGGTCCCAAATACCATTCGTCTCCATTCAATCCTATCTGACACGCTCATGCACGCTTGCTGGAAGTCCAAGCCCCTCGCCCACAAAACCTCCTTTACCCCCTCCCTCCAACCTTTTTGAGGACGACCCCTACCCCGCCTTCCTTCCCCTACAGATTTATACGCTCTCCATGTCATTCTACTATGATCCATTCTCTCTAAATGACCAAACCACCTCAACAATCCCTCTTAAGCCCTCTGACTAATACTTTTATTAACTCCACACCTTCTCCTAATTTCCACACTCCGAATTTTCTGCATAATATTTACACCACACATTGCCCTTAGACAGGACATCTCCACTGCCTCCAACCACCTCCTCACTGCTGCATTCACAACCCAAGCTTCACACCCATATAAGAGTGTTGGTATTACTATACTTTCATACATTCCCTTCTTTGCCTCTTTAGATAACTTTTTTTGTCTCCACATATACCTCAACACACCACTCACCTTTTTTCCCTCATCAATTCTATGATAGCCTCATCCTTCATAAATCCATCCGCTGACACGTCAACTCCCAAGTATCTGAAAACAATTACTTCTTCCATACTCCTCCTCCCCAATTTGATATCCAATTTTTCTTTATCTAAATCATTTGACACCCTCATCACCTTACTCTTTTCTATGTTCACTTTCATCTTTCTACCTTTACACACACTCCCAAACTCATCCACTAACCTTTGCAACTCTTCTTTAGAATCTCCCGTAAGCACAGTATCGTCAGCAAAAAGTAACTGTGTCAATTCCCATTTTGTATTTGATTCCCCATAATTTAATCCCACCCCTCTCCCGAACACCCTAGTATTTACTTCTTTTACAATCCCATCTATAAATATATTAAACAACCATGGTGACATTATACATCCCTGTCTAAGACCTACTTTTACTGGGTAGTCTCCCTCTCTTCTACACACCCTAACCTGAGCCTCACTATCCTCATAAAAACTCTTTACAACATTTAGTAACTTACCACCTATTCCATGTACTTGCAACATCTGCCACATTGCTCCCCTATCCACTCAATCATATGCCTTTTATAAATCCATAAATGCAATAAAAACTTCCCTACCTTTATCTATATACTGTTCACATATATGCCTCAATGTAAACACTTGATCCACACATCCCCTACCCACTCTGAAACCTCCTTGCTCATCCGCAATCCTGCATTCTGTCTTACCTTTAATTCTTTCAATTTTAACCCTACTGTACACTTTTCCTGGTATACTCAGTAAACTTATTCCTCTATAATTTTTACAATCTCTTTTGTCCCCTTTCCCTTTATATAAAGGGACTATACATGCTCTCTGCTAATCCCTAGGTACCTTCCCCTCTTTCATACATTTATTAAACAAAAATACCAACCACTCCAACACTATATCCCTCCCTGCTTTTAACATTTCTGTCATGATCCCGTGAGTTCCAGCTGCTTTACCCCCTTTCATTCTGTGTAATGCCTCACGCATCTCCCCCACACTCACATCCTGTTCTTCTTCACTCCTAAAAGATGGTATACCTCCCTGGCCAGTGCATGAAATTACCGCTTCCCTTTCTTCGTCAGCATTTAAAAGTTCCTCAAAATATTCTCACCATCTACCCAAAACCTCCATCTCCCCATCTACTAACTCCCTTACTCTGTTTTTAACTGACAAATCCATTCATTCTCTAGGCTTTCTTAACTTGTTTAACTTACTCCAAATTTTTTTCTTATTTTCATTAAAATTTCTTGACAGTGCCTCTCCCACTCTATCATCTGCTCTTCTTTTGCACTCTCTCACCACTCTCTTCACCTTTCTTTTACTCTCCATATACTCTACTCTTCTTATAACACTTCTGCTTTGTAAAAACCTCTCATAAGCTATGTTTTTCTCTTTTATCACACCCTTTACTTCATCATTCCACCAATCACTCCTCATTCCTCCTGCACCCACTCTCCTATAACCACAAACTTCTGCCCCACATTCTAATACTGCATTTTTAAAACTAATCCAACCCTCTTCAACCCCCCCCCCCCCCACTACTCATACTTGCTCCAGCCCACCTTTCTGCCAATAGTTGCTTATATCTCACCCAAACTTCCTCCTCCCTTAGTTTATACACTTTCACCTCCCTCTTGCTTGTTGTTGCCATTTTCCTCTTTTCCCCTCTACTTCTTACTCTGTAGCTACAACTAAATAATGATCCGATATATCAGTTGCCCCTCTATAAACGTGTTCATCCTGGGGCCTACCCATCAACCTTTTATCCACCAATACATAATCTAACAAACTACTTTCATTACGTGCTATATCATACCTTGTATATTTATTTATCCTCTTCATAAAATATGTATTACTTATTACCAAACCTCTTTCTACACATAGCTCAATTAAAGGCTCCCCATTTTCATTTACCCCTGGCACCCCAAATTTACCTACTACTCCCTCCACAACATTTTTGCTCACTTTAGCATTGAAATCCCCAACCACCATTACTCTCACACTTGGTTCAAAACTCCCCACGCATTCACTCAACATTTCCCAAAATGTCTCTCCTCTACACTTCTCTCTTCACCAGGTGCATATTTTATTTTATTATTTTATTATCACACCGGCCGATTCCCACCAAGGCAGGGTGGCCCGAAAAAGAAAAACTTTCACCATCATTCACTCCATCACTGTCTTGCCAGAAGGGTGCTTTACACTACAGTTTTTAAACTGCAACATTAACACCCCTCCTTCAGAGTGCAGGCACTGTACTTCCCATCTCCAGGACTCAAGTCCGGCCTGCCGGTTTCCCTGAATCCCTTCATAAATGTTACTTTGCTCACACTCCAACAGCACGTCAAGTATTAAAAACCATTTGTCTCCATTCACTCCTATCAAACACGCTCACGCATGCCTGCTGGAAGTCCAAGCCCCTCGCACACAAAACCTCCTTTACCCCCTCCCTCCAACCCTTCCTAGGCCGACCCCTACCCCGCCTTCCTTCCACTACAGACTGATACACTCTTGAAGTCATTCTGTTTCGCTCCATTCTCTCTACATGTCCGAACCACCTCAACAACCCTTCCTCAGCCCTCTGGACAACAGTTTTGGTAATCCCGCACCTCCTCCTAACTTCCAAACTACGAATTCTCTGCATTATATTCACACCACACATTGCCCTCAGACATGACATCTCCACTGCCTCCAGCCTTCTCCTCGCTGCAACATTCATCACCCACGCTTCACACCCATATAAGAGCGTTGGTAAAACTATACTCTCATACATTCCCCTCTTTGCCTCCAAGGACAAAGTTCTTTGTCTCCACAGACTCCTAAGTGCACCACTCACTCTTTTTCCCTCATCAATTCTATGATTCACCTCATCTTTCATAGACCCATCCGCTGACACGTCCACTCCCAAATATCTGAATACGTTCACCTCCTCCATACTCTCTCCCTCCAACCTGATATTCAATCTTTCATCACCTAATCTTTTTGTTATCCTCATAACCTTACTCTTTCCTGTATTCACCTTTAATTTTCTTCTTTTGCACACCCTACCAAATTCATCCACCAATCTCTGCAACTTCTCTTCAGAATCTCCCAAGAGCACAGTGTCATCAGCAAAGAGCAGCTGTGACAACTCCCACTTTGTGTGTGATTCTTTATCTTTTAACTCCACGCCTCTTGCCAAGACCCTCGCATTTACTTCTCTTACAACCCCATCTATAAATATATTAAACAACCACGGTGACATCACACATCCTTGTCTAAGGCCTACTTTTACTGGGAAAAAATTTCCCTCTTTCCTACATACTCTAACTTGAGCCTCACTATCCTCGTAAAAACTCTTCACTGCTTTCAGTAACCTACCTCCTACACCATACACTTGCAACATCTGCCACATTGCCCCCCTATCCACCCTGTCATACGCCTTTTCCAAATCCATAAATGCCACAAAGACCTCTTTAGCCTTATCTAAATACTGTTCACTTATATGTTTCACTGTAAACACCTGGTCCACACACCCCCTACCTTTCCTAAAGCCTCCTTGTTCATCTGCTATCCTATTCTCCGTCTTACTCTTAATTCTTTCAATTATAACTCTACCATACACTTTACCAGGTACACTCAACAGACTTATCCCCCTATAATTTTTGCACTCTCTTTTATCCCCTTTGCCTTTATACAAAGGAACTATGCATGCTCTCTGCCAATCCCTAGGTACCTTACCCTCTTCCATACATTTATTAAATAATTGCACCAACCACTCCAAAACTATATCCCCACCTGCTTTTAACATTTCTATCTTTATCCCATCAATCCCGGCTGCCTTACCCCCTTTCATTTTACCTACTGCCTCACGAACTTCCCCCACACTCACAACTGGCTCTTCCTCACTCCTACAAGATGTTATTCCTCCTTGCCCTAAACACGAAATCACAGCTTCCCTATCTTCATCAACATTTAACAATTCCTCAAAATATTCCTTCCATCTTCCCAATACCTCTAACTCTCCATTTAATAACTCTCCTCTCCTATTTTTAACTGACAAATCCATTTGTTCTCTAGGCTTTCTTAACTTGTTAATCTCACTCCAAAACTTTTTCTTATTTTCAACAAAATTTGTTGATAACATCTCACCCACTCTCTCATTTGCTCTCTTTTTACATTGCTTCACCACTCTCTTAACTTCTCTCTTTTTCTCCATATACTCTTCCCTCCTTGCATCACTTCTACTTTGTAAAAACTTCTCATATGCTAACTTTTTCTCCCTTACTACTCTCATTACATCATCATTCCACCAATCGCTCCTCTTCCCTCCTGCACCCACTTTCCTGTAACCACAAACTTCTGCTGAACACTCTAACACTACATTTTTAAACCTACCCCATACCTCTTCGACCCCATTGCCTATGCTCTCATTAGCCCATCTATCCTCCAATAGCTGTTTATATCTTACCCTAACTGCCTCCTCTTTTAGTTTATAAACCTTCACCTCTCTCTTCCCTGATGCTTCTATTCTCCTTGTATCCCATCTACCTTTTACTCTCAGTGTAGCTACAACTAGAAAGTGATCTGATATATCTGTGGCCCCTCTATAAACATGTACATCCTGAAGTCTACTCAACAGTCTTTTATCTACCAATACATAATCCAACAAACTACTGTCATTTCGCCCTACATCATATCGTGTATACTTATTTATCCTCTTTTTCTTAAAATATGTATTACCTATAACTAAACCCCTTTCTATACAAAGTTCAATCAAAGGGCTCCCATTATCATTTACACCTGGCACCCCAAACTTACCTACCACACCCTCTCTAAAAGTTTCTCCTACTTTAGCATTCAAGTCCCCTACCACAATTACTCTCTCACTTGGTTCAAAGGCTCCTATACATTCACTTAACATCTCCCAAAATCTCTCTCTCTCCTCTGCATTCCTCTCTTCTCCAGGTGCATACACGCTTATTATGACCCACTTCTCGCATCCAACCTTTACTTTAATCCACATAATTCTTGAATTTACACATTCATATTCTCTTTTCTCCTTCCATAACTGATCATTTAACATTACTGCTACCCCTTCCTTTGCTCTAACTCTCTCAGATACTCCAGATTTAATCCCATTTATTTCCCCCCACTGAAACTCTCCTACCCCCTTCAGCTTTGTTTCGCTTAGGGCCAGGACATCCAACTTCTTTTCATTCATAACATCAGCAATCATCTGTTTCTTGTCATCCGCACTACATCCACGCACATTTAAGCAACCCAGTTTTATAAAGTTTTTCTTCTTCTCTTTTTTAGTAATTGTATACAGGAGAAGGGGTTACTAGCCCATTGCTCCCGGCATTTTAGTCGCCTCATACGACACGCATGGCTTACGGAGGAAAGATTCTTTTCCACTTCCCCATGGACAATAGAAGAAATAAAAAGGAACAAGAGCTATTTAGAAAAAGGAGAAAAACCTAGATGTATGTATATATATATATGCATGTGCGTGTCTGTGAAGTGTGACCAAAGTGTAAGTAGGAGTAGCAAGATATCCCTGTTATCTTAGCGTGTTTATGAGACAGAAAAAGAAACCAGCAATCCTACCATCATGCAAAACAGTTACAGGTTTTTGTTTCACAGTCATCTGGCAGGACGGTAGTACTTCCCTGGGTGGTTGCTGTCTACCAACCTATATATGCTTACTATAACCCACATTCACATACAACCTTTATTTTACTCCACATAATCCTTGAATTTATACATTTGTAGTCCCTCTTTTCCTACCATAACTTATCCTTCAACATTATTGCTACTCCTTCTTTAGCTCTAACTCTATTTAAAACCCCTGACCTAATCCCATTTATTCCTCTCCACTGAAACTCTCCTACCCCCTTCAGCTTTGTTTCACTTAAAGCCAGGACATCCAGCTTCTTCTCATTCATAACATCCACAATCATCTCTTATCATTTGCACAACATCCATGCACGTTCAGACTTCCCACTTTGACAATTTTCTTCTTCTTATTCTTTTTAGTAATTATTACAGGAAAAGGGGTTACTAGCTCATTGTTCCCAGCATTTTAGTTGACTTTTACAACACGCATGGCTTACGGAGGAAAGATTCTTATTCCACTTTCCCATGGATATAAAAGGAAAAGTAATAAGACCAAGAACTATTAAGATAAAATCAAAGAAAACTCAGATGAGTGTGTATAAATAAACATGTACATGTATGTGTAGTGTGACCTAAGTGTAAGTAGAAGTAGCAAGACATACCTATAATCTTGCATATTTATGAGACAGACAAAAGGCAACAGCAATCCTACCATCATGTAAAACAATTACAGGCTTTCATTTCACACTCACTTGGCAGGACAGTAGTACCTCCCTGGGTGGTTGCTGTCTACCAACTCAGGGAAATTTTTAATGAAATATAAATAAATAAAAATAAGAATTCGGACACATTTACAGCCCATTAGTGCTAGGTTGGGGATCGTCTACACTTTCTTCCTCTGAAGGGGTAGGGGTGGGAAGAGGTGGGGGAGCACTCTTCTTGATAAACATACATGCGTTGCCGCAAGTAGCGGTCAATGTCATATGGCGGTATTCATATCAAGAACAAAGAAGTCCTCCTGGGAATCTTCATTGATATACGTAAAACTTTTGATACAGTTGACCATGGTTTGCTCCACATTAAATTAACACACTATGGTATAAAGTCATTAAGGTATGACCTAAAGTCATACCTTAATAACAGAAGCCAGTATGTGTTCACAAATGGAGCAAACTCTTCCACTCAACCACTCACAGTTGGTGTCCCAGAAGGGAGTGTCCTTGGCCCACTCCTCTTTCTCATTTACATCAGTGACCTACCAAATACATCACAACTACTCAAACCCATATTATTTGCAGACGACACAACATACATCTTCTCTCACCCAAACCCAGTCATACTGGCCAACACTGTTAATGCTGAATTGCAGAAAATATCTACTGTATTATGACTAATAAGCTTACCCTTAATACTGACAAAACCTATTTCATTCAGTTTGGAAACAGAGCTGCTAATGTTCCACTTGACATAACACTAAACGGATCACCCATCACAAGACTCACAAAGGGAAAATTCCTAGGAATCCACCTTGACAGTAGCCTCAAATTCCAGACATATATACAAAAAATTTCCAAGAAAATCTCAAAGACAGTAGGCACACTATCAAAGATACAGTACTATGTTCCACAATCAGCTCTCCTTGCACTGTATCATTCACTCATCTACCCTTATCTCACATGTGGAATTTGTGCATGGGGATCAACAACATTAAATCACCTAAGACCACAAATAACCCAGCAAAAGGCTGCAGTCAGAATGACGACACATTCTCACTCCCGACAGCATACTCCACCAGTATTCAAAAGTCTAAAACTACTCACCATAAAGAACATCCATACTTATTCATGTGCCTACTACATACATAGAACACTACACTTAAACATAAACCCTCCACTCAAACTTCTCCTCACCAACCTTAACAGGACGTACAACCGTAGCACAAGACACAGATCTTTTTTTTTTGATGTACCCCGAGTCCATATCACACTGTGTAAAAACTCTATGCACATAGAGGGCCCCAAAATTTGGAATTCATTACCAGTAAATACTAAAGTAACCGAGTCTGAACATCATTTGAAGACTCTTCTCTAAAACCACTTACTCACCCTAAACTAAATACTCAATACTCAGTATTTAACTTTACCAAAAAATCTCCCAATTACCTAAATCTTAAAACTTAAAAACTAGATGCCCAAATTTCATACATTTATTAATACTACTACTACATTGTAGTAAAAATACCTACCTAAAACAGTACTACCTTGCACCCAATTATAGCATTCTCATACTGTAAACTACTTTCAACAACTCACAATGTTATATTCCCATAATATAATTTCAGTATTTATTATTGAAACTATTGTAATTTGAGTACAATTACTGTCTACTATAAATAAAAACAGATGTACAACTTAAACAAACTATGATCAATTTATTTAGTATTAAGTAGTCTGTAAGCCATTCAATTAAGTCTGCCCATAATGCCTAGGCATGATAGTGGCTCTCTTTGCACTGCAACTCATCATTGTAATTTCATAATCTCAATGTAATCTTGCAAAGAAATAAAATTTGTTTGGTTTGTTTGTTTGTGAACCCTCACTTTTCGCCGATCTCTGTTATTGCCGATTCCAGTTTTCGACAACTCATCAAAATATTGCCTTCGTTTTCATCGATTTCCTCCATTTTCGTCGATGCTACGGAACCTGTCCAGTGCCCAGTGTGCACACAAAGCCACCTCCCCTACACATTCTCAGGCAGTATCGTGTTGTTTCTCGGTGAGTGAACATATTCTGCGAGGTTGTACGAAACATTTCGTAATAATCCGTTGTTTTTGGCACTTGTTTATTGTGTGTGACTGCTAAATAAGCCACTGTGGTCCAAAAGAAAGTTCCTAGTGCCAGTCCTTTGGTAAAGAAAGTGAGGAACATGATAGAATTAACCCTTAAACTATCCAAACATAGATCTATGTTCATTCGCGCTCGAATATTTTGAAAAGAAAGATAGCTTCTCTTTTAAATGAAGAGTAAATTTTTCTACATGTTATAGGATAAAAAAAAATTTATGGTCAGTACTTACCGAGATATAAGCCCATGAAGTTGGCACTGGATGCTCACCTGACAGCAACATCGACGCTTACAGAAGTGTTGCCGATATACCTTTTTTCTCATTTTTATTTTAATTTATATATTTTTTATGTTCTGAAAATTGCAATTTATAATAGTTCCTGTGATTTCATAGCCAGTCTTTGTTCTGACACTAATATTAGGTACTGAAATAGTTCTCTGATAGTCACAGTCATATTGACAGGTGAACATTTTCACCTGCCTGGGTCATTTACTATTGTCTAGAAATATATACAAAGTATTTATAGGTCCCAGCAATGTTTTAGACAGCTGGGGTATACCTTTGAAGCATGATGTTATGACAAGTGTCCCTATGCCACCCTCAACACCATTGTTAACGAGGAGCTGATCAAACTATTGACTTGGATGACAGCCAATAAACTTAAGCTTAACACTGACAAAACGTACTACATTATGTTTGGTAGCAGAGCAGGAGTTGCGCAAATTAACATTAAGATCGACAACACTCGAATTGCCAGACATAATGAGGGCAAATTCCTAGGCCTATACCTCGACGACAACCTGAATTTCAGCACCCATATCCAACACATAACCAAAAAAGTATCCAAAACGGTTGGGATCCTCTCCAAGATACGATACTACGTGCCACAAACTGCCCTTCTCACACTATACCATTCATTTATATATCCATACCTCACCTATGCTATCTGTGCTTGGGGTTCAACTGCAGCAACACACCTAAAGCCAATAATAACCCAACAAAAAGCCGCAGTAAGAATAATCACTAAATCCCATCCCTGGCAACACACCCCACCACTCTTCATAGATCTAAACTTACTCCCTGTTCAGTACATCCACACTTACTACTGTGCAATCTACATCTACAGGACCTTAAATTCCAATATTAACCTTGACCTAAAACGCTTTCTTGATAGTTGTGACAGGATTCACAGGCATAACACCAGACACAAACATCTCTATGACATTCCCTGTGTCCGACTAAACCTGTACAAAAATTCAATGTATGTCAAAGGCCCTAAAATCTGGAACACCCTACCTGAAAATTCTAAAACTGCAGACACATTCATCACCTTCAAAACTACCATCAGAAAACATCTTATCTCCCTGATACACCCTGTCAACTAATTACACGAATACCACCTGGTGGTTCACACTTACACTCACTCACCTATTTGACCATAAACAGAAATATCAATCTCAATCTTAAAATAATGAATCCTAACTAGTCATAAATTGGCCTGTGATACTCCAATACTGAAACTGTGTGTTGTGCCAAAACAAAAGCATTCACATTGCTAAACTCACAAACTAGTATTTAGTCACTTAGCCATAATACCAACTTACCTCATAATTTGTAATATTTTAAATTTAAGATCTAATCTAAGTCTGCCTGAAATGCCTAGCCATGCTAGGTGTTCTAGTGGTACACTCTGTAATTAATATTTTACATGTAAACCACACAATAACCAAATTCTGTAAACTCAGCATTGTAATCCTTATAGAGAATAAACTTATAGAGAATACTGTTGACAGCCCATTAACACTTGATAAATGGGCACTTAGAGAACCCTCCCTTTATTTGTTTTCACTGTTACACACAAACATTGTCTGTCTATCTATCTATCTATCTGTCTGTCTGTCTCTGCTTATCTGTCTATCTAGCTCTGCTTATCTGTCTTTCTGTCTGCCTGTGTGTGCCTGGAGTATATATGAAACTCCTTGAAGAATGATGTTATGACAAGTGTTGACAGCCCAGTGACATTTGATAAATGTTCACTGCTCCAGCTAACCTTCGCTTTATTTGTTTTCACTGTTACACACAAACATGTCTGTCTGTCTGTCTGTCTGTCTGTCTGTCTATCTATCTATCTATCTATCTGTCTGTCTGTCTGTGTCTGTCTATCTTTACCTGGAATTTTTGGGATATCCTAGGTAATTTACACTGTATGATAACTGTACTTATGTATAGATGTGAGAAATATAGATAGAGATATAGACAGAGATGTAGACAGATAAAGATATAGACAGAGAGACAGTCAGAGCCAGCTGTATACATAAGAACATAAGAAAGAAGGAACACTGCAGCAGGCCTATTGGCCCATGCAAGGCAGGTCCATGTCACCCCCCAGTTTAGACCAATGAGCCACCTAGTTAGGTCACATCCACTGAAGGAAGGAGCATGGCATCAGACCTAGTAGCACAAGCTAGTCAGGTCCAACTCACATCCACCCACACCTACTCATGTACTTATCTAACCTATTTCTACTTTCCTCTTAAAAGGGGAGTGCAACATGGCATCAGTGTATCCCTGGTGTTTGCCAAGCTATTTAAATGCTCTAGTTGGCACCCAATTGAATTGGTGCTCCCACAAGGTACTAAATGGTCCCAGATTTTTTTTTAATACTGCGCACACCATTCTCTCGTGTCTAGGCGACTCAGGCCTATCGCCCCAATTTTGAAGGAATAGAAAATAAATGTTGATCTACGTTCAGAGTGCTATGCGAGCAAATGTATATCTACATTTGGACAGTTTAAGGGTTATAGAAAGAAATCGTAGCAAAGTACAGTGGTCGTTTATTGTCGTTAATCCGTTCCTGGAAGTGCGACGATTATCGAACTAGACAATTTTTTAATCAATTTTCCCCATAAGAAATAATGTAAATACAATTAATCCGTTCCTGACACCCAGAAGTATTAAAACAAAAAATTTTTTTTACATGAAATATAGATGTAGTACATAAACAATACAATGAGACATGATGAATGAAACACTAACACTTACCTTTATTGGCGATTCTTCTTAGTGTATGGAAGACTGGAGGAGGAGAGAGATTGGATTAGTTACTGTTTGGAAGGGGAATCCCCTTCCATCAACACCTCAGGTACCAAGTCCTTTTCTGGGGTTACATACTTCTCTTCTTAGTTTCTTAATGCCACTAGGACCAACTTGAGAGTCACTGAGTCCTGTCTCACACAAAAAGTGTCCAGAGAGCTCTGTTTCTGGTGTCTCTTTAAAACTTCCCTAAAATGGGCCAAGACTCTGTCACTGTACAAGTTGCCGATATGGCTTGCAACATCCTTCTCAGGGTGATGTTTCTCCATAAATCTTTCCATCCTACCCCACATTTCAAAAATCTCCTTAATTTCTGAAGAAGGAACCTTCTTCCATCTCTCTTCCTCCTCCTCTGCAGCAAGATTCTGAGCTGTGATCTGTTGCTGTTCCTGCTGAAGCTCTTGCAGCTCCTCAGTGGTTAGCTCTTCGTTGTGGTCCTCCACCAACTCTTCCACATCCTCCAAACTCACATCCAACCCACTGGAACTCCCCAATGCCACAATAGATTTCACAACTGACATAGGCTCATCAGGGTCAGTCACAAACCCTTTAACCCTTTCAGGGTCCGTCCCGTAGATCTACGGCTGGTCGGTGAGTGTCCAAACCGTAGATCTACGCCAAAATTCTAGCGCCGTCAAATTTAGCGCGAAAGCGCTCATAGGCCTACATATGAGAGAATGGGTCTGCGCGGTGGGTGTGCGCCGTAAACAAAAAATCTAGGCGCCTGCATAGCATTGTGGGAACGCCGGCTCAGTTACCCTTGTTCACCATGTCTCGTCGCAAGTCAGCTCTCACTCCCCGGAAAATTGGGACTCTCCTCTTCCTGTCTGATAGTTCTGACACTGATGGAAGTGGAAATGAAGACGAATTCTACGGCTTTGATGAGTTAGTGACCGAAAATAATGACCAGGATATCGATAATAGTGCAGAAAACCCCGACGATCCTCGACCTTCTACCTCTGGTGTGGGCACTTGTGACTCACGGTCGGTTGTTCCTAAACGTAAGAGAAAACTAATATTTTCCCGTGGCCTGGCCTCTGACTTCAGTAATGACGATGATTCTGACGTGGATTGTGATTTTATTGCGCTCGACGATCATTCGAGTAGTGATAGTGAGGAAACATATTCACCAGTGAAGCGTCGGTATGTGCGCCGCCGCATGCGCTCGGGTAGTGTACCCTATGCTATGCCCAGGGGACGGAGTACATCCCGTAGTACATCCCGGAGTACATCCCGTGGCCCTACACCCGTTTTAGGTAGTGATAGTGAGGATGATGTGGCTACACTTGGCATGGATGGGCCACAGACATCAGTGGATGGTGTTAGTGGAGCTGGTGGTGGTAGTGGCACCGCCATGCGTGACTCGCTGTGCCACGCGGGAACCCACGCTGCTGACTCGTCAGTTCAAGGACAAAGCGGAGCGTCACCCACCAGCCCGCCACAACCACCCGTACAACCAGCCTATGATGTCCAGTATCCACCAGCAAACCGTATCTGGGATTGGCAGCAAAATCCCAATTTTGTTCCCAGCCCTCACCACTTTGATGACTCGCAAAGTGGAATTCTACCTACCTGTCCCCTTGGAACCACGGCCAATGAACTGGAATTCTTTGAATTATTCTTTGACCAGCCATTGATGGAAACTATTGTCAGGGAAAGTAATAAGTATTTTCAGTACACCATGGCAAATACGATCTTATCACCACAGTCAAGACTACACAGGTGGAAAGAGACGACTGTTGCAGAAATGTATTTGCTTTTTGCAACAATAATGCTTATGCCTCACGTCTATAAGCATAATATAAAAGCATACTGGTCCACAGATCGGCTAATTTGTACCCCATCCTTCAGTGAAATAATACCAGTGAACAGGTTTATCTTACTCTTACGTATGTTGCACTTCTCTGACAAAACCAGGCCTGACAGAAGTGACAGGTTATACAAGATTAGAAATGTTTTCATGTATCTCAAACAAAAGTTCAGGATGTACTTTTATCCATTCAAGAATCTTGTAATTGACGAGTCTTTGATTTTGTTCAAAGGTAGACTGTCATTCAAGCAGTATATACCGAGCAAGAGGAACCGCTTTGGTATAAAATTGTTTGTACTCTGTGATTGTGACAGTGGCCTGGTGTTGGATATTGTTGTATACACGGGTAGTAAAACATTGAAAGATACCAAGATGTTATTGGGTATATCAGGTGACGTAGTGAGAAACATGATGGCACCTTATCTTGGTAAGGGCCATACATTATATACCGATAACTGGTACACAAGCCCATTACTCAGTGATTTCATGCGAGTGAACAAGACAGATGTGTGTGGCACAGTGCGTTCTAATCGTAAACATATGCCCAGGCTCAACGCAGGTGTTCGTGGTGATGACGTGCAGGTGTTTACTGCCAATGACATCATGGCATTACGGTGGCATGACAAACGAGATGTCACATTGTTGACAACCATTCACCGTAATGAAATGCAAGACAGTGGCAAAGTTGATCGAGTGACTAATGAACGTATTCGAAAACCAGTGACAGTGATTGATTATACACAAAACATGCGCTTGGTTGACAAGTGTGACATGCAGATTGGTTTTGTTGACTGTGTTCGTAAGAGTTACAAGTGGTACATGAAACTTTTCTTCCATCTCATGGACATTTCAATGCTGAATGCATATAATATGTACCAAATAAAGACTGGTAACAGACCACCGTATGGTGAATTTTGTTTGTCTGTTGTCAGACAACTCATAATGAAGTACCAGGTAACAACACCTGCAATACAACATGGTCCTCGAATTCATCACAATATACCCAAGCGTTTGAGAAGAGAAGGTGATCATTTCATAATACAGCTTCCTTCAACTCAAAAGAAATTTGCTCAGAAGAGATGCATTGTCTGTGCACAAACAAAACGACGGCAACAAAGACGCAAAGACACTCGGTTTATGTGTGAGGAATGTAAGGTGCCTCTGTGCATGGTGCCTTGTTTCAAGGAGTTCCACAAGCTCCAGCAGTTCTAAAACCATGTCCAGTGATTGTAAATATGTAAATATATGATAGAACATTAGTATTATACAATATTTGTGCATGTTTATTGTAATAAACAACAGTGGTAAACAATAATATGATAATAACTTTAGTGCGGTTATTGTGTTCAATACAGTGAGTTTATATATATAAATTATATACAGTATTGGTCTCTCAGGCCCCAAATGTTAGTAGGAATAGAAAAAAATTGGAAAAGAAAAGAAAAAACAACTAAAACAACAAAATAATATAATACGCGTATGTGGAATTCGTCGATGTTGCCGCCACCACATCATTTTCTACAAACTTCTTGGCACTGTATCTCGGTAAGTACTGATCAGATTCTAATTTTTTTTGTTTTATTACCTTCACAAAAATATGCTCTTTAATTCTGTAAGAAAAAATAATTTTTTTTTTTTTCAAAATTTCTTGGACACTGGTGCGTGACTTCAG
The DNA here is from genome assembly GCF_038502225.1 of Cherax quadricarinatus. Taxonomy (NCBI): domain Eukaryota; kingdom Metazoa; phylum Arthropoda; class Malacostraca; order Decapoda; family Parastacidae; genus Cherax; species Cherax quadricarinatus. The sequence continues at coordinate 18,609,374 of NC_091318.1, forward strand.
ATTTTGGCCTTGGACCCTGAAAGGGTTAAAATCCCTCTTGTGGACACAATCTGGCCACAGTTTTCTCCAAGCAACAACAGCTTCCTTGATTTCCTTTTTCTTTGCCACGATGGAAGATATGGTTGTATGGGGTTTGTTATACATCCTGGCCAGTTCGGCCACACGTACGCCACTTTCATTTTGTTCATTGATGTTTTTCTTAAATTCAATCGTATTTCTCACCTTCTTTACCAAAGGCTTGGCACTAGTAGCTTTCTTTGGAGCCATGGTAGCTTATTTAGCACTTGCAAGCACTAAAATGAATGGAATATTATGAAATATTTCGTATGAATAAGTGAGGGGACCATCGCTCACTGGTAAACAATGGCACACTTGCTGGGAAGGGAGGCTGAGGCGGCTCAGAGCCGTAAGTACACGTCCAGGATGAACGACGATTAGCGAGTCAACTGACCATTTGCAAGCCAATGTTTGGATGAAAATAACGTGATGATTTCCAAAAAGGACGACTATCGAGCCCGACGATTATCAAGGGACCACTGTACCAAAGTGGAGGAGGAAGAGAGAGGGAAGAATGTACCTTCTTAAGTGATTCAGTGATTTTACGATACGTACGATACTAAAACAGCACGAGTTGATAAAGGCTATAGTGCCAGCCAGCGATAAAGTGTAGCAATAACAGTGTAGCAAGTAAGTTTAGCGATTAATCGATAGAAAAAGGACAGGACGAACCTAACTCCTCCAATGTTGTTGGAGTTATATAGGGCTACAGACAACACCACCGCATCTGCTGCTGCCTTCACCACCACTACATATGGCTTATGCTCTCAGTGGCGCTTATACACCCAACAACAACAACAACAACAACAACAACAACAACACAACACAACACCACTCATGACATACATAATGACATATTTTATTCATTCTAGAGTATATGTCATGTTTCTATGTTATTAATATTGTTTATTATGTCATATTAGATGAATTGTGATAGATAAATAAGCCATAGAGTTGATATTAGTGTCATATTGAAGCATATTGTCCTGTCTTCAACAATAAACTCACCTCCGTCTCCCCTCCGCCCCATCTGCCATACACCAACAAGAGGGGTAGGTGTGATGTTAAATATTCATTTATATATTTTGTTGCTGCTTGAGTCCTGGAGATGCGAAGTACAGTGCCTGCACTCTGAAGGAGGGGTGTTAATGTTGCAATTTAAAAACTGTAATGTAAAACACCCTTCTGGCAAGACAGTGATGGAGTGAATGATGGTGAAAGTTTTTCTTTTTCAGGCCACCCTGCTTTGGTGGGAATCGGCCAGTGTGTTAATAATAATATGAGTGGTGCGTTGAGGTATATGTGGAGTCAAAAAACGTTATCTATGGAGGCAAAGAAGGGAGTGTATGAAAGTATAGTAGTACCAACACTCATATATGGGTGTGAAGCTTGGGTGGTAAATGCAGCAGCGAGGAGACGGTTGGAGGCAGTGGAGATGTCCTGTTTAAGGGCAATGTGTGGTGTAAATATTATGCAGAAAATTCGGAGTGTGGAAATTAGGAAAAGGTGTGGAGTTAATAAAAGTATTAGTCAGAGGGCAGAAGAGGGGTTGTTGAGGTGGTTTGGTCATTTAGAGAGAATGGATCAAAGTAGAATGACATGGAAAGCATATAAATCTATAGGGGAAGGAAGGCGGGGTAGGGGTCGTCCTCGAAAAGGTTGGAGAGAGGGGGTAAAGGAGGTTTTGTGGGCAAGGGGCTTGGACTTCCAGCAAGCGTGCGTGAGCGTGTTAGATAGGAGTGAATGGAGACGAATGGTACTTGGGACCTGACGATCTGTTGGAGTGTGAGCAGAGTAATATTTAGTGAAGGGATTCATATAGTCGGACTTGAGTCCTGGAAATGGGAAGTACAATGCCTGCACTTTAAAGGAGGGGTTTGGAATATTGGCAGTTTGGAGGGATATGTTGTGTATCTTTATATGTGTATGTTTCTAAACTGTTGTATTCTGAGCACCTCTGCAAAAACAGTGATAATGTGCGAGTGTGGTGAAAGTGTTGAATGATGATGAAAGTATTTTCTTTTTGGGGATTTTCTTTCTTTTTTGGGTCACCCTGCCTCGGTGGGAGACGGCCGACTTGTTGAAAAAAAAAAAAATCAGGGAAAACGGTTATTTTCATATAGTCGGTATTACAACCTAGGATTTCAAATGGCCTGTTATCCCAGGTGTAATGGGAGCAAATAAACACAGTAGAAAAAGTTTAGACTTATATTATCCTTCACCAATTATAACAGCAATATGTACACTATGTACAGTGATAAATATAGTGCACTCCACGGTAAGCAAGGCAGAAATAGAAGCCACAAGATAGCAGACCGTGCTTCAACCAGCTCTAGAATGGGAATGACAAGGGCAGACAGGAGAGCGGTATCCACATAACCTCTGCGATTGTCAATCCCACCTTCTTATTGGCTAGAACCTGGTCACTAGTTGAACGATGGGGCCCCATCATCAACTCTTAGCAACCTGGTTCGCTGGTTGGGGGAGATAGCCTGTAAATGAGGGTGTGTCCATGCGCCGAATAAAGGTTACGTACTCTTTGCATGCCACACCCCCACCCCCGAGAAGGCTCAGGATTAGGCTGCCACCTCCCAGTGGTAACCGTGCCGCCATGGCACCAAATAATGGGACCGCCTATCCTCTCCACCATCCAACTCTTAGATAGAGCTCAGCTTTCCTAGTGACCAAAAGCCAAACCCTAAACTCAGAGTGAGACAGCAGTCAGATAGGCCAACATAGGTCCAAGATACAAGCGGACGGTAGCCCGTATCCCCTCACTAAAAAAAACCCCCACATCAGGGGATAAAAAAAAGAGCTTGAAAGGGGGGTTACCACAAATACATCCTAACCTAAATAAAATATTAAACTAGACTCTTGACAAAGAGTCTGCCAACACATTTTCTTTGCCGGCAATGTAATGAATTTTTATATTATAGGGCTGCAGCCTGAGCGTCCAACGCATAAGCCTTGTGTTGTGATTCTTCATGGCTTGGAGATAGACTAACGGGTTGTGATCACTGTAGACTGTGACCACCTGCGATGTCTGGCCCACATAAACATCGAAATGCTCCAAAGCCATTACCAGCGCGAGGGCTTCTTTTTCAATGGTAGAGTAAGCTCTCTGATGTGGCTGGAACTTAGCTGAAAAGTATGCGATTGGCTGCAGCTCCTTGTTCCCGATTTGTAATAGTACCGCCCCAACCCCAGACTCACAAGCATCAACCTGTAATGAAAAAGGTTTGGAGAAGTCTGGAGACAGGAGAATGGGTGCAGAGCACAATAATCTTTTTGCTTTATTAAAAGCAGTGTTACAATCTGACGTCCAATTAAAGGGAACTTTATGACTGGTAAGAGAGGTAAAAGGGGCTACAATATCTGAGAAATTCTTACAGAATCTTCTGTAAAATCCTATCATGCCTAGGAAACGTTGAAGAGATTTCCTATCATGAGGAACTGGATAATCTTTAATCGAAAGAACTTTAGCAAGTTTAGGTGCAACATTACCACTACCTACTTCATGGCCTAGAAAAGTGATAGTGGCCTGGCCAAAGGAAGATTTAGATAAATTAACTGTTAATTGGGAATTCTTAAAGGTCTCAAACAGAGCTTTAAGTCTAAGTAGGTGTTGATCCCAAGTATCAGACACCACAACAATATCATCTAGGTATGCTGCCGTGCCTTCAAGTCCTTTAATAGCCTGATGGATGAGTTTCTGGAATGAAGAGGGGGAATTTTTCATTCCGAAGGGGGTAACTGTATACTGATAATGACCTCCTGGAATCACGAAGGCAGAGATTTCCTTCGCCTTATCTGTCAAAGGTACCTGATAGTAACCTTTAAGGAGATCTAATTTGGACACAAAAGTAGCCTTACCCACAAAGTCAATTACGTCATCCAGACGAGGAAGAGGGTAAGCATCTGTAATTGTGACCTCGTTCACTTTACGGTAGTCTGTGCACATACGAAACCCTCCATCAGCCTTTTTTACTAGGATGAACGGTGAAGCCCATGGACTAGATGACTCCTCCACTAAACCATGTTCTAACAAGAAGTCTACTTCCTGCTGAAGTAGCCTTTGCTTTTCAGGATTAGCTCTGTAGGGGGAGAGTTTAATTGGTTTAGATTTTCCCACATCTACATCATGGTAACCTAACGTACATTTTTTCGGCACATCCGAAAAAATATTAGGATATGACTGTAGAAGCTCAGTTAAATTGGTTGCTTGTATTTCAGATAATCCATCCATTAACGGGCTAGGATCCTTGAGGAGGACAGAATTTGAAAGTTTAGTATTAATTTCAGAGATAGAGTGCAAAGAGTCAGAGTCGTCCTCAGAGGTAGAGGACAGAGTCATTACTGGGACTTTATCTGGTGTATGAAAGGCCTTGATTTGATTAATGTGGTAAGTTTTTGTTTTTGAGGTCTTATCAATGGGAGCTACCACATAATTTAAATCAGATAATCTACTTACTATCTGCATAGGTCCCGTAAATCTAGCTTTCAAGGTGTGGCCAGGTATAGGTTCCTGCACCAACACCTTGTCTCCTGGATGGAAGGAGCGGAATTGTGCACTTTTGTCATACCTCTGTTTCATCTTACTTTGAGCTATCTTTAGGTTAGCCGTGGCTAACTCACGTGCCACCTGCAACCTTGAAGACGGGTTGTAGAGTGCTGAGCTTACGTCTTCTCCCATCCATCCTTCTTTGAGCACCCGAAGAGGACCTCGTACATTGTGCCCAAAGATCAGCTCAAACGGACTATACCCTGTAGACTCTTGCACCGTCTCTCGTACTGAGAACAGCAACAACGGTAGAGATTCATCCCAATCTGTCGGAAAGTGCATGCAAAAACTTCTCATCATTGTTTTTAATGTTTGGTGGAATCTTTCCAAGGCGCCTTGGGACTGAGGGTGATAGGCAGTGGATAAGTTGTGAATTATCCCTAACCTAGTTAATACTTCCCTAAATGCTTTGGCAGTGAAGTTAGTACCTTGATCACTTTGTATAGTTTTAGGAATGCCAAAACAAGAAATGAATTTTGTTAAAGCTTTGAGAATAGCTTTAGTATTGATACTACGCATTGGGATCGCTTCAGGATATCTGGTTACTTTATCCATAATTGTAAATAAATACTGATTTCCAGACTTTGACTTAGGTAGTGGACCTACACAATCTATAATTAAATCTGCAAAAGGTTCTCCATCAGCAGGTATGGGTTGGAGAGGTGCAGGTTTAATGGAATGTCCAGGTTTTCCAACTTGCTGACATTCTCGGCAACACCTAATATGATTCTTCACATCTTTCTTTAATTTTGGCCAATAAAATTCTTTTGTGATTCTATACAAGGTTTTTGTAATTCCTAAGTGACCTCCTGATGACGTATTATGAGCTATATTTAATATCTGAGGTCTATACTTGGTTGGAACCACTAACCTGTCGTATAATTGCCGGCCCTCTTTCTCCTTACCAGTCTCAGTGCAAACCAAATAATCATTTTTAACTTCATACTTGACTGGATGACCCCAAGAGGATTTACCCATGGCTGCCTGAAAAGCGAATTTTAAAGAAGGGTCCTTTCGTTGTTCCTCCCGGAAGGACAGTCCCTCGGGCATGGAAACAGAGACATCTGGCAATCCTGCAACCTGGGAATAGGAAGGCTTGATCGGGGTCTGTTCACTTGATTTACGAGACTCCGGCCGGTGTGTCTCATAAAACAACGTGGCTATTCCGAGATCGGAGTCGTCCAAGGATAGGTCAACATTCTCCCCAGACAACCCTTGGGATGTTGCCCGAGTTATGGCCAACACTGGAGAAGCATTAATCATTATAGGTTCAGGACACGAAGTAACAGTAGTAATGTTATTACCCAGTAATAACATGGCATTTTTCATGGGAAATCCTTTTGAGATACCTACAGTCAAGTACCCAGTGTAATATTTGCACTGTACATAAATTTTATGCAAAGGAACTGAATATATAGCTCCTCCATAGGCTTCCAATAAAACTGAGGAATTCAAGGAAGTATTCTCTGAAAGGGGTAATATTCCTTCTCTGACAAGTGAGCAATATGCTCCAGTATCTCTAAAGGTATTTACTTTAGTTGGTTCTGAGTTTTCCTGAAGGGAAATAAGACTTTCGCAATAATAAGGGGCCATACCTTTTTCTACTTCTCTAGGGGACATGTTACTAGGGATATTAGAGATTTTCCCGATGGGTTGAGGTTTTTGGGGGCAGTTGGAACTGATGTGACCTACTTTATTGCACCTGAAGCAGACGACAGGCTTGCCCTTTACTCCCTGATGACGTTGCAAGTGGTGTCGTTCTGGCTGGTGCCTCTCTGGATATTGTTGTCGAGATGCTCCATAAGTAGTTTGCCTCTCCGCAGGGGGACCATATGTTGAGAAGCGTGGCTCACCAGGTGACTTGGTTGGATGACGTAGACGCTCTCCCTCCGGCTGGCACTTCATTCTCCAATGTTGTCGATCTCTGCTCACGCCAGACTGTTGAAAAGAGAGACGGGACCGCTCGGACAAGGAGCGGTTCGTTTCGAAGGTATCAGCCAACCTGGCCGCCTCCAATGCAGTGGTTAAGTCACGATCCTGCAGAAAGACACGAACCTCTGGTCCCACAGACTCCAGCAGGTTATCAATCAGAATAAGCTGCACCAGCTCCTCAAAGTTAGAGACACCACTCGCTTTATACCAGCTGGTAAAAGCTTTGGTTTGCTGTCTCACAAAGTCCACCAGGGATTGACCAAGCTGCCGCCTGTTCAATTTGAAGGTCTTACGATATTTAGCTGGGATACATGTATATGCTCCCAACACTGTGGTCTTCACTACTTGATAATCAGAGAATTCAGCGTCAGTTAATACCGACGTAAATTCCTGTGCCTTACCCAATAATGCTGTATGAACCAACGCTGCCCAGTGCTGTTCCGGCCACCTCAAGGCTCGAGCCTGATTTTCGAAGCTTTCGAAAAATTGCTCTGGTTCGGCCTCATTGAAGCGGGGAACAAGCTGTACTGCTTTTTGTAAACTGAAATCGTTTACAGAATGCGAAAACTGCCTCCTCTCTCTTTCCCTATCAAATTCTTCCCTTGCGAATGCTCTCTGTTCCCTAGTTTGCTCCAGCGTGATTTTTGCCAGCTCAAGTGCCAACGACGCTGATTCACCCTGAGACAACCCAGCTGCACTATACTGACCATTTTGCTCCGTAGGTGTATCATCTTCCTCCTGCGAGAACATAGTAGTTTTTTCCCTAGCTCCCGTAAAGGGAGGAGTTTGATGTGCCATCTCTTCTTCAATAAGTATGTCAGCAATAAGTGAACGCAGTTGCGCAGCTGTGAGAGTGCGTTTATAGGGAATGCCAATGGAACGAGCAATTTGCCAACAACGCTGTAGGGACAATTTAGGTAGGTTATGCAAAGTATATGCCGACACCAGGCGTCTGACTCGTCTAGGTGGCATAAGTTATTCGCTATGCACAGTACGAATACCCCAACGTAACACGTTAATTTGCAGAACACGCTTAGCTATGCACAGTACGATTGCAGAATACGCATACAAGCAAAGCCGACTGTACACAAGATTGACCGTAGCGAAGCGAGCACACTGAACAAGCTAGTAGCGAGCTGTTGAACGATCACCCAATAGCAAGGCTGATCATAAGCAACTGACACGCAAAATTTGTAAAGCGAAGCGAAACAGCAAGCTACACAATGTTCCTGCTACAAGCTTCACCCTAAGCTCAACCGTTTCTCTAAGTCCAGCTCTCGGACAGGCTACCCATATTACAACCTAGGATTTCAAATGGCCTGTTATCCCAGGTGTAATGGGAGCAAATAAACACAGTAGAAAAAGTTTAGACTTATATTATCCTTCACCAATTATAACAGCAATATGTACACTATGTACAGTGATAAATATAGTGCACTCCACGGTAAGCAAGGCAGAAATAGAAGCCACAAGATAGCAGACCATGCTTCAACCAGCTCTAGAATGGGAATGACAAGGGCAGACAGGAGAGCGGTATCCACATAACCTCTGCGATTGTCAATCCCACCTTCTTATTGGCTAGAACCTGGTCACTAGTTGAACGATGGGGCCCCATCATCAACTCTTAGCAACCTGGTTCGCTGGTTGGGGGAGATAGCCTGTAAATGAGGGTGTGTCCATGCGCCGAATAAAGGTTACGTACTCTTTGCATGCCACAGTCGGACTTGAGTCCTGGAAATGGGAAGTACAATGCCTGTACTTTAAAGGAGGGGTTTGGGATATTGGCAGTTTGGAGGGATATGTTGTGTATCTTTATATGTGTATGCTTCTAAACTGTTGTATCCTGAGCACCTCTGCAAAAACAGTGATAATGTGTGAGTGTGGTGAAAGTGTTGAATGATGAAAGTATTTTCTTTTTGGGGATTTTCTTTCTTTTTGGGTCACCCTGCCTCGGTGGGAGACGGCGGACTTGTTGAAAAAAAAAAAAATTTACTTGTTTTTCTTTTCTGGATGTAAGTCTATAATTAAGCTAAAAAAAAAAAAAATTATTAACCCTTTCAGGGTCCATGCCATAGATCTACGGCTTTACGTTCAGGGTCCAAACCGTAGATCTACGCCATGAGCTCAGCTCACTCTGATAAGCTGTGAGTGGTAAATTTGGGCCTAGATATGAGAGAATACATCTATGTGGTATGTGTGCCCCACATAAAACAAATCCTACAGCACACAGTGTATAATGAGAGAAAAAAACTGAGACCATGATTTTTTATTAAAACAGCGACTTTGCAGTGTTTTTTCGTATTTTTTTATTTATTTATTTATTTAGAAATTTTAGCATACATACAGAGGTACAAAAAAAATACAGGTAAGAGCAGCATGCCAAAGCCACTTATATGCATAGCATTACGGGCTGGCTTAAAATTAACTTAAGATTAACTAAGCAATGATGAAATCAGTGATAAGACATTATTGTAAACAGATAACTATAAAGCACAAATGAGTATTACAAAGACAGGTCATATGGTTGCATGCATTGCTGTTCATTCAGTAGAATGGAGTATTCTGTTAGGTAGTGTATTTAAAAAAATAACAAAGTTAGATTGGGTCCTAGGTTTAACATTTATGTGATATAATTGTGAGTAACATTTTGGATATACAATTTATAAGGTTCAGTTATTCAGTATTTATTTGGTTTTGAGTGAGTAAGTGAACTTTGAGAAGAGACTTGAATTTATAAACAGGTAGTGTTTCTTTTATATTTACAGGTAATGAATTCCAGATTTTAGGGCCTTTTATGTGCATTGAGTTTTTGCATAGCGTGAGATGGACACGAGGAACATCAAAGAGTGATCTGTGCCTTGTGTTATGGTCATGTGTTCTGTTGAGGTTGGCAAGGAGATGTTTGAGGGGAGGGTTAATATCGGAGTTAAGTGTTCTATGTGTGTAATAGGTGCAATAATAAGTATGGATGTTTTGTATGGTGAGTAGGTTGAGTGTTTTGAATATTGGTGGAGTGTGTTGCCTGTAGTGAGAATTTGTTATCATTCTAACTGCAGCCTTTTGTTGGGTAATTAGTGGTCTGAGATGGTTAATTGTTGTTGAGCCCCATGCACAAATTCCATAGGTGAGATAGGGGTAAATAAGAGAGTGATAAAGGGCCAGGAGGGCTGACTGTGGAACATAGTACCGTATCTTCGATAGTATGCCTACAGTCTTGGAAATTTTCTTAGAAATTTGTTGTATATGTGTATGAAATTTGAGTCTATTATCGAGGTGGATTCCTAAGAATTTTCATTCTGTTAGCTTTGTGATAGTTGATCCGTTTATCGTTATGTTAAGAGGTACATCTGTAGCTCTGTTACCAAACTGAATGAAGTAGGTTTTGTCAATGTTTAGTGTAAGTTTGTTAGTCCTCATCCAGGTAGATATTTTCTGTAATTCGGTGTTTACAGTATTGGCTAGCGTGACTGGGCTTGGGTGAGAGAAGACGTATGTAGTGTCATCTGCAAAAAGTGTGGGTTTGAGTAATTGCGAAGCATTTGGTAGGTCATTTATGTATAGGAGAAAGAGAAGAGGGCCAAGTTGTATTTGCGATTTCTTAGTCTCATTTGATAGAATGGAAGACATATTACAGAATTAGAGATGATTTTTATTGGTTTTAGCACTGGAAATGGCTTGAAACTGAGCTCAAATTAGAGGAAATGTTAAATTTTTGCCGATGTTCAAGAATAAACAAACGACCTCACACGTCTAATACACACCAGCTGGTGGGTCTAATATACATTCACAAATGTGGTGATGATATTTATGCAATTATTACAATATTGCATAACAGTAAATCTTCTATTTTTTGGTTTGAATAAAAATTCATTATGTGAATAAAAAATCAAAATGGAATTCATTTGTAAAACCTGAAAATGTAACTAATGAACAGAGGAAATGTTAGTTTAGTGCTAGGAATACCTACATTGTTTATTCTGGACCCTATTTTGAAATTGGAATATTTTGAACTTTGTGTTATATTGGCCAAATTACCAATTTCCAATCACTATTTTGTAGTTGAAACAGTTGACTTGGCGATTTCTTGTGCTCAGTCGATAGAATAGAAGTAATACTAGTGAAATAGCTAAGAATTTGGTCGACTGGAATAATGTAATTGGCCTAAAATGGGAGTCAAATTCGACAAAATTGCCGATTCGTAAATATCACTGACACATCAGAATTCACGAGAGCATAATTTCGTCAATTTTTCATCAAATTTCATACTTTTTGTTTTATTACCTTCAGAAAAAGATTCTCTACCATTTCATAAGAAAAAATAAATTTTTTTTTTTTTTAAAATTCTTGGACCCTGGTGCACACTTTGAAATTTGGCCTCTGGACCCTGAAAGGGTTAATACTTCTGGGTGTCTGAAACGGATTAATTGGATTTACATTATTTCTTATAGGGAAGATGGTTTCAGTTTTTGCTGATTTTGGGTTTTGCCACTCTCTCTGGAATGGATTAATGATGAAAAGGAAGGGTCCACTGTATTCTGTTCCACAGACATTAACCCTTTAACCCTTTCAGGGTCCGTCCCGTAGATCTACGGCTTTACGTTCAGGGTCCAAACCATAGATCTACGTCATGAGCTCAGCTCACTCTGATAAACTGTGAGTGGTACATTTGGGCCTAGATATGAGAGAATACATCTGTGTGGTATGTGTGCACCACATAAAACAGATCCTGCAGCACACTGTGTATAATGAGAGAAAAAAAACTGAAATCATGATTTTTTATTAAAACAGCGACTTTGCAGTGTTTTTCGTATGTTTTTTATAGTTTTATTTGCGATTTCTTGGTCTCATTTGATAGAATGGAAGACATATTACAGAAATAGAATGATTTTGATTGGTTTTAGCATTGGAAATGGCTTGAAACTGAGCTCAAAGTAGCGGAAATGTTAAATTTTTGCCGATATTCAAGAGTAAACAAACGACCTCACACATCTAATACACACCGGCTGGTGGGTCTAATATACATTCACAAATATGGTGATGATATTTATACACTTATTACAGTATTGCATAACAGCAAATCTATTTTTTGGTGTGAATAAAAATTCATTATGTGAATAAAAAATCAAAATGGAATTTATTTGTAAAGCCTCAAAACATAACTAATGAACAGAGGAAACGTTAGTTTAGTTCCAGGAATACCTACATTGTTTATTCTGGACCCCATTTTGAAATTGGAATATTTTGAACTTTGTGTTAAATTGGCCAAATTAACAATTTCTGATCACTTTATTTTGTAGTTGAAACAGTTGACTTGGCGATTTCTTGTGCTCAATCGATAGAATAGAAGTAATACTAGTGAAATAGCTAAGAATTTGGTTGCCTGGAATAATGTAATTGGCCTAAACTGGGAGTCAAAGTTGGCAAAATCGCAGATTCGGAAATATCGCTGACACATCAAAATTCGCGAGAGCATAATTTCGTCAATTTTCCATCAAATTTTGTACTTTTTGTTTTATTACCTTCACAAAAAGATTCTCTACCATTTCATAAGAAAAAATAACAAATTTTTTTTTTAAATTCTTGGACACTGGGGCACCACTTCAGATTTGGTCCTTGGACCCTGATGGGGTTAACTGTTGCAACCCCAAATCCTGAATTGTCTCCTGGTGTTGAAAAATTTTTGGAAAAAAAAAATTATGTTTTCTTATGGAATGATAGAGAATCTTTTCCCGATGGTAATGACACCAAAAGTACAAAATTTGATCGAAAACTTACGGAATTACACTCCCGCGAAGTTAACTATCTCGGCAATATATACGCATTGGCGATTTCGCTGACTTTGAGCCCTATTTTCGGCCAGTTCCATTGTTCCACGCGACCAAACTCATAGCTATTTCTTTAGAACTCCATTTTTTCTATCAATTGAGTACAAGAAACCACCTATTTACTGATTTCAACTACCTAATAAAGTGGTCAGAAATTGGCAATTTGGCCAATTTCACGCAAATTAAAAAAGATGCCAATTTCAAAATAGGGTCCAGAATAAACAGTGCAGACATTCTCGGCACTAAAATAACATATCCTCTGTTCGTTAATCACATCTCCAGGCCCTTCTTATATTACTCTTGCTTTCTATTTTTATTTTTTATTCACACATAAAATAGAGTTACTGTTGTGCAGACTACTGCATTATTGTAAAAATAGTATAAATAATATCAGTGCACTAGTGAAACAATATTAGACTCCCCAGTTGAAGTGTATTGGACTTGTTGTGTGATTTGCTTACTCTTGAACATTGGTAAAAATTGAACATTTCCCCTACTTTGAGCTCTGTTTCAAGGTCGTTTTCATTGTGAAACTAATCAAAATCATCTCTATTTCTGTAATATGTTTTCCATTTTATCAAATGAGACCAAGAAAACGAGAATACAACCATAAATACTATAGGAAAACACACCTCAAAGTCGGCTACCAAAAACTCGGTTGGATTTTTTTTTCTCTCATTATGCACTGTGTGCTGCAAGATTTTTTTTATACAGTGCACACTGACCACACAGACCCATTCTCTCACATGTGGGCCTACCAGCTTTCTCCTGCTTGATTTGAAGCCACTAGAATTTTTTTTTTTTTTTTTTTTCAACAAGTCGGCCGTCTCCCACCGAGGCAGGGTGACCCAAAAAAGAAAGAAAATCCCCAAAAAGAAAATACTTTCATCATCATTCAACACTTTCACCACACTCACACATTATCACTGCTTTTGCAGAGGTGCTCAGAATACAACAGTTTAGAAGCATATACGTATAAAGATACACAACATATCCCTCCAAACTGCCAATAGAATTATTGACTATATATACGTCCGAAACACTGGCTCGTAACACGTATATATATGGCTAAAACAGTCAGAGGGTTAAATATTCACATGTGCAACACTTGGGTATCTTTATTGCAGAGGCACTTCACTAATCAGTAGTGCCTTTGTCAATCCAGTACATCCATTACATCTACATATCTGGTTTGTATATAATTAATATAGTAGTTAAATATTCAATCAAAATGGTAAAAGCTCACACACACTAACTCTGATGTACATCCATTCTATAATGGAAATCTGTTACTGCTTGTGCTAAAGTCTCTGTCTCACCACTTGCATTCAGAAATTACCTTTTTTTCTTTCCAGGGTGCACTTTCAATGCTTCTACGTGGCCATGAATTGGAGCTAGTAGTTGCTGTAGGTCGTTTGTTAGGCCATGAGAATTCAGATTCTGAAAGTTCACGTATTTGTAAGACTGATACTCCAGAAATCAAGGGTCTGGTGGAGACGTCGTTGCGTTACCTCACTTATCGTGCCATTCGACTTTCATTGTGGGAACTAGCAATTGATCTTGCCAAAACTCTGCCAGAGGTAAATGAAAAAGTTTTTGCATAGTTTATATCCTTGTTATTTGAGCTCAAGCTGTTATGTTACGGTGTAGTATTAATTGTTTGTCCTATTTGCATAAATATGCTGGATAAATGGAAATGCATTGCTGTACTATATTTATAATACATTATGTAGTCATGTGAATACATGCTTACATTCCTTGTTTTCATTATATAGGGAATAGATCAAACTGTTCTGCTAGCTGAGGTGGTGTTATCGTTTATTGGTGGACACGAAGAACAAGAAGCACTGTATGCTTATGCTGGATTCCCACCATCTGCAGAATGTCCCGAGAAGGCACTTGGATCAGTGCTGGACCAAGTGCTTTATATGCTACTGTCAGCACAGCCACACAAAGGACTTTCCAAGGGACTAGAATTTTTACAAGGTAATGTTTTGTTATTATACAGGCTCTCCTTGACTTACGTTGATTCGACTTAAGATATTTTCAGTTTATGATGGTGCAAATACAATTACTTTGGAGATGAAACTAAAGATAAATACCCAGCATGAAGGTGGCAAGTCTATAACTTTTTTTTTAAACACACTGGCCATCTCCCACCAAGGCAGGGTGACCCAAAAAAAAAGAAATTTCACCATCATTCACACTATCACTGTCTTGCCAAAGGTGTGCAGATACAACAGTTTAGATATTACTCTAAACAGCAGATATCCCAAACCCCTCCTTTAGAGTGTAGGCACTGTGCTTCCTACCTCCAGAACTTAAGTCCAGCTAATCAGTTTCCCTGAATCCCTAACAAAATATTACCCTGTTCACACACCAACAGCTCGTCAAGTCCCAAAAACCATTTGTTTCCACTCAGTCCTAACATGCTCATACATGCCTGCTTGTATTCATTTATTTACTTTTCAGTAATGGTATTTAGTTAGTTACAGTAATAATTTGTGACAGTAGTTATTTAGCATATCATATTCATATTCGACTTACAATATTTTCAACTTAGGATGGGTTCGTCAGAACATAACCCCAGCATAAGTTGAGGAGCCCCTGTATTAAATTTTCTTAGTAGATAACCTCATTAAAGGCTATAAAGACTATAAGGCCTTCTGTTATTTGTCTAGGAAGACCCAGGTTCAAGTAAATATTTTCCATACTATATTGCCATATCATTTTAACCCTTAAACTGTCCAAGCATAGAGTTAGGTTTTCACTGCCAGCGCTTCGAATATTTTAATTTTTTTTTAAATTAAAGAGGGCAATTTTCTGTGTGTTATAAGACCAAAAAAAAAAAATTAGGGTCAGTACTTGCCTAGATATAAGGCCGTGAAGTTGGCATTGGATGCTCACCTGATGGCAACATGGAGTCCTGCTATTTGCAGAAGTGTTGCTGATATACCTTTTTTCTCATTTTTATTTTAATTTATATAATTTTTATAGTCTGATAATTACAATTTGTAGTAATTCTTGTGATTTCATAAGCATTCAAATAGTCACAAACACACTGACAAGCCAACATTTTCACCTGTTTTGGTCACATACTATTGTCTACAATTATATACAAAGTATTTATAGGTCCCAGCAATGTTTTAGACATGCTGGAGTATATATGAAACTCCTTGAAGTACTGTGTAAAACAAGTGTCAATCCACTGCTGACAGTGCAGCAGTGAAGTGACACTTGATGATCAAACACTGCTCCAGGGAACCGTGGCTTTATTTGTTTACACATAAACATGTCTGTCTCTCTGTGTGTATCTGTCTGTCTCTAGCTCTGTCTGCTTATGTCTTTCTGTCTACCTGTGTGTCTCTGTCTTCCTGTCTCTTTCTGTTTGTTTCTTTGTCTCAGAGAGAGCCAACAAGTACTACACACAATGCAGAGTCATCACATCTGATTCCAGATCAAGTGAAAATGTGTATTACTTGCCAGTCATGCTTATTATGCCTTAAATCTACAAGCACCCTAGGTAGTAGGTTGGTAGACAGCAACCACCCAGGGAGGTACTACCTTCTGCCAAGTGAGTGTAAAACGAAAGCCTGTAATTGTTTTACATGATGGTAGGATTGCTGGTGTCCTTTTTTCTGTCTCATGAACATGCAAGATTTCAGGTACGCCTTGCTACTTCTACTTACACTTAGGTCACACTACACATACATGTACAAGCATATATATACACACCCCTCTGGGTTTTCTTCTATTTTCTTTCTAGTTCTTATTCTTTATTTCCTCTTATCTTCATGGGGAAGTGGAACAAAATTCTTCCTCCGTAAGCCAAGTGTGTTGTAAGAGGCGACTAAAATGCTGGGAGCAAGGTGCTAGTATCCTCTTCTCCTGTATATATTACTAAATGTAAAAGGAGAAACTTTCGTTTTTTATTTTGGGCCACACCGCCTTGGTGGGATACGGCCGGTGTGTTGAAAGAAGAAGAAAAGATCTACAAGCACAGTATAGCACTGTGTCTGGATTTTTGGGGTTATCCTAGGTAATTTACAGTATGTATGATAACTGTACTTATGTGTACCTGTGAGATAGAGACAGACAGAGACAGAGATAGACAGAGACAGAGATAAACAGAGACAAACAGAAACAGAGACAGACAGAAATAGACAGAGAAAGAGACAGATACAGACGGAGAAACAGCCAAAGTTAATCAACCAGCCAACCGGCCAGCCAGCCAGCCAGCCAACCGGCCATCCAGCCACCCAGCCTGCCGAATACGTATTACACGTTCCGGAATTGTTTCTCTTTACTTAGGGCATAGGTTATAGGACAGGTTGACACTACCAGTGGTATCAAAATTGAAAGGATGTTGCACATGTGTTATTATCGAGGTTTTTGATATTTCCTTGACCACTTGTGGCCACATCCATCTCAAAGCCACTAAACTCAGGTTCAACATCACTTTCCTCTTAAAAGGGAGTGTTAATACAACATGGCATGAGTGAATCCCTGGTGTTTGCCACTCTGTTGGCTCGAGCTGGCACTCAGTTGAACTGGTGCTCCCACAAGGTACTAAGTGGTCCCAAATTTTTTTAATACTGCACACACCGAGTGTTAAGACCCATTCTATACTGAACAGGCATCTCAGGCCAATCGTGCCAAATTTGGAGGCAGGATAAATAAAACGTTGATCTATGTGTGGAGTGCTAACGGTAACAAGGTAGATCTACATTTGAACAGTTTAAGGGTTAAAAAGTAAAAAGTTACATAAACTTTCTGCATACTAATTGTCTCCCAGGACAGCTGTGGACATTTCATATATTAATATGACAAATCTAATGTGAACAGGGAGAAATCATACAAATCATTGAATATTTTTTCATTAGAAAAAGGCATCAGTAATATAAAACAAACTGAAGCTCTTACCAGTTTCTATTCTGTTAGTATTTCACTCATTCCCTCCCTTAGCATTTGCTTTGCTCCCAGTATTTCAATACAGTTGTCATATATGGGATGTAATTTTTCAACAGATCAGATAATTGGTGGTAACCTTGATCGATCAAGTGTGTGGTATGTTCTTCGCCTAGTTCAAGCTGTCCCTTTAATTTACACTGATGGGAAGTGGGTAATTCGAGGCAGCCAGCGAGGAGGACTTCTTGCTATTTCTGCTTACCTTGGAGCAGTGAAAGCTGCTGTTTTAGATTATCGCCCTGTTGTGCTGCATCTTTTAAGTCATGCAAGGTATGTTTTATTCATGTGTTACCTGATGGTATCTGTGTTGAAAAGGCTTAGACACTTAATAAATAATACAGTGATCAGTTAGTAATGCTGTATCATTCATGCATTTTATTTTACACTTCTTTTTAATTCTTATTATTATATGCAAAAATATTCATTAACAATTATAGTATATGTTTTTTATTAGTTATTTACAACTGTTTTACCTGTCAGGATTGAGATCCAAAAGTCACTTCTGAGTATTCTTTTTCAGCTGAAAATAATAAAGACACCCACTGTACACAAGACTTACCAACCTCTCAGATTATAACCTTTTTTTTAACAAGTGTCTAGACTTTAGGTAGTAGGTTGGTAGGCAGCAACCGCCCAGGGAGGTACTACCGTCCTGCCAAGTGAGTGTAAAACGAAAGCCTGTAATTGTTTTACATGATGGTAGGATTGCTGGTGTTCATTTTTCTGTCTCATAAACGTGCAAGGTTTCAGGTACGTCTTGCCACTTCTACTTACACTTAGGTCACACTACACATACATGTACAAACATATATATACACACCCCTCTGGGTTTTCTTCTATTTTCTTTCAAGTTCTTGTTCTTATTTCCTCTTACCTCCATGGGGAAGTGGAACAGAATTCTTCCTCCGTAAGCTATGCGTGTTGTAAGAGGCGACTAAAATGCTGGGAGCAAAGGGCTAGTAACCTCTTCTCCTGTATATATTACTAAATGTAAAAGGAGAAACTTTCGTTTTTCCTTTTGGGCCACCCCGCCTCGGTGGGATACGGCCGGTGTGTTGAAAGAAAGAAAGAAGTCTAGACTTTACTTCCACTTTTAACTCAGCCCACTTCTGCTTCTGTTTTCTTTTGTTATCCTATGGCACTAGCAGTTTGTGAACCCCCTCTCTCCAAGAGTAGATAATCATTGTATCTTTTCATTTCACTTCTCAGTTATATACAGGACTTAGATGGAAGTGAGATTTTTCAGTCACTATACAGTTTTTTTTTTCATGAACTTAGTGTCCCGTAGCTTGGATGGTAGCACACTCAGCTCACACACTGAAGTCCGAGGTTCAATCCCCTGTACAGGTGTAAACATTAATTTGCCCAAAATGCTCTTCATAGCAAGAGTCTTTTTATATAGTATGTCTTTGATATCGGTTAGGTCTGTATACAGTGTGCATGTACTTGAAGAAATAAAGATTTTTATTATTATTATTACACTATTATTATTATTTCAACGTACCAGCCGTATCCCACTGAGGCGGGGTGGCCCAAAAGAAAAAACGAAAGTTTCTCCTTTTAAATTTAGTAATATATACAGGAGAAGGGGTTACTTGCCCCTTGCTCCCGGCATTTTAGTCGCCTCTTACAACACGCATAGCTTACAGATGAAGAATTCTGTTTCACTTCCCCATGGAGATAAGAGGAAATAAACAAGAATAAGAACTAGAAAGAAAATATAAGAAAACCCAGAGGGGTGTGTATATACTATATGCTTGTACATGTATGTGTAGTGTGACCTAAGTGCAAGCAGAAGTAGCAAGATGTACCTGAACTCTTGCATGTTTATGAGACAAAAATGACACCAGCAATCCTACCATCATGTAAAACAATTACAGGTTTCCATTTTACACTCACTTGACATGATGGTAATACCTCCCTGGGCAGTTGCTGTCTGCCATCCTACTACCTACAATTATGTATTATTATTATTATTATTATTATTATTATTATTATTATTATTATTATTATTATTATTATTATTATTATTATTATTATACATAGAAAAGAGTAAGGTGATGAGGGTATCAAATGATTTAGATAAAGAAAAATTGGATATCAAATTGGGGAGGAGGAGTATGGAAGAAGTGAATGTTTTCAGATACAGTACTTGGGAGTTGACGTGTCGGCGGATGGATTTATGAAGGATGAGGTTAATCATAGAATTGATGAGGGAAAAAAGGTGATTGGTGCGTTGAGGTATATGTGGAGTCAAAAAACATTATCTATGGAGGCAAAGAAGGGAATGTATGAAAGTCTAGTAGTACCAACACTCTTATATGGGTGTGAAGCTTGGGTGGTAAATGCAGCAGCGAGGAGACGGTTGGAGGCAGTGGAGATGTCCTGTCTAAGGGCAATGTGTGGTGTAAATATTATGCAGAAAATTCGGAGTGTGGAAATTAGGAGAAGGTGTGGAGTTAATAAAAGTATTAGTCAGAGGGCAGAAGAGGGGTTGTTGAGGTGGTTTGGTCATTTAGAAAGAATGGATCAAAGTAGAATGACATGGAAAGCATATAAATCTATAGGGGAAGGAAAGAGGGGTAGGGGTCATCCTCGAAAGGGTTGGAAAGAGGAGGTAAAGGAGGTTTTGTGGGCGAGGGGCTTGGACTTCCAGCAAGCGTGCATGAGCGTGTTAGGAGTGAATGGAGACGAATGGTACTTGGGACCTGAGGATCTGTTGGAGTGTGAGCAGGGTAATATTTAGTGAAGGGATTCAGGGAAACCGGTTATTTTCATATAGTCGGACTTTAGTCCTGGAAATGGGAAGTACAGTGCCTGCACTTTAAAGGAGGGGTTTGGGATATTGGCAGTTTGGAGGGATATGTTGTGTATCTTTGTATGTGTATGCTTCTAAACTGTTGTATTCTGAGCACCTCTGCAAAAACAGTGATAATGTGTGAGTGTGATGAAAGTGTTGAATGATGATGAAAGTATTTTCTTTTTGGGGATTTTCTTTCTTTTTTGAGTCACCCTGCCTTGGTGGGAGACGGCCAACTTGTTGAAAAAAAAAAAAAAAAAGGTAGGTAGGTAGTAGGTTGGTAGACAGCAACCATTTGGGGAGGTACTACCGTCCTACCAAGTGAAAGTGAAAAGGTAGCTTATATTAGTTTTACATGATGGTTGGATTGCTGGTGTCTTTTTTTCTGTCTCATAAACATGCAAGAATTCATGTACGTGTTGCTACTTCTGCTTACACTTAGGTCATACTACACATACATGTACACATTTATGTATACACACTCATTTGAGTTTTCTTTGATTTTATCTTAATAGTTCTTGTTCTTATTACTTTTCCTTTTATATCCATGAGGAAGTGGAAAAAGAATCTTTCCTCCGTAAGCCATGCGTGTTGTAAAAGTCAGCTAAAATGCTGGGAACAATGGCCTAGTAACCATCAAAGTGGGATGTTTGAATGTGAATGGATGTTGTGCAAATGATAAGAAAGAGATGATTATGGATGTTATGAATGAGAAGAAGCTGGATGTCCTGGCTTTAAGTGAAACAAAGTTGAAGGGGGTAGGAGAGTTTCAGTGGGGAGAAATAAATGAGATTAGGTCAGGGGTTTCAAATAGAGTTAGAGTTAAAGAAGGAGTAGCAATAATGTTGAAGGATAAATTATGGCATGAAAAGAGGGAATATAAATGTATAAATTCAAGGATTATGTGGTGTAAAATAAGGGTTGGATGTGAAAAGTGGGTTATAGTAAGTGTTTATGCACCTGGAGAAGAGAGAAGTGTAGATGAGGGAGAGAGAGATTTTGGGAAATGTTGAGTGAGTGCATGAGGAGTTTTGAACCAAGTGAGAGAGTATGTGTGGTTGGGGATCTCAATGCTAAAGTGGGTAAAAATGTTGTGGAGGGAGTAGTAGGTAAATTTGGCTTGCCAGGGGTAAATGAAAATGGGGAGCCTTTAATTGAGCTATGTATAGAAAGAGGTTTGGTAATAAGTAATACATATTTTATGAAAATGAGGATAAATAGGTATACAAGGTATGATATAGCACATAATGAAAGTACATGTAGTTTGTTAGATTATGTATTGGTAGATAAAAAGTTGATGGGTAGGCTTCAGAATATACGTTTATAGAGGGGCAACAGATATATCAGATCATTATTTAGTTGTAGCTATAGTTAGAGTAAGAGATAGATTTATTTATTTATTTATTTATTTAATAATTTGAATATACATACAGAGGTACAAAAAATACAGATAAGAGCAGCATGCCAAAGCCACTTGTATGCATAGCATTACGGGCAGGCTTAAAATTAACTTAAGATTAACTAAGCAATGATGTAATCAGTGATAAAACATTACTGTAAACAGATAACAATAAAGCACAAATGAGTATTACAAAGACAGGTCATATGGTTGCATGCATTGCTGTACATTCAGTAGAATGGAGTATTCTGTTAGGTAGTGTATTTAAAAAATAACAAAGTTAGATTGGGTCTTAGGTTTAACATTTATGTGATATAATTGTGAGTAACATTTTGGATATACAATTTATAAGGTTCAGTTATTCAGTATTTATTTGGTTTTGAGTGAGTAAGTGACCTTTGAGAAGAGACTTGAATTTATAAACAGGTAGTGTTTCTTTTATATTTACAGGTAATGAATTCCAGATTTTAGGGCCTTTTATGTGCATTGAGTTTTTGCATAGCATGAGATGGACACGAGGAATATCAAAGAGTGATCTGTGCCTTGTGTTATGGTCATGTGTTCTGTTGAGGTTGGCAAGATGTTTGAGGGGAGGGTTAATATCAGAGTTAAGTGTTCTATGTATGTAATAGGTGCAGTAATAAGTATGGATGTTTTGTATGGTGAGTAGGTTTAGTGTTTTGAATATTGGTGGAGTGTGCTGCCTGTAGTGGGAATTTGTTATCATTCTGACTGCAGCCTTTTGTTGGGTAATTAGTGGTCTGAGATGGTTAATTGTTGTTGAGCCCCATGCACAAATTCCATAGGTGAGATAGGGGTATATAAGAGAGTGATTTAGGGCCAGGAGGGCTGACTGTGGAACATAGTACCGTATCTTCGATAGTATGCCTACGATCTTAGAAATTTTATTAGAAATTTGTTGTACAGTGGACCCCCGCATAACGATTACCTCCGAATGCGACCAATTATGCAAGTGTATTTATGTAAGTGCGTTTGTACGTGTATGTTTGGGGGTCTGAAATGGACTAATCTACTTCACAATATTTCTTATGGGAACAAATTCGGTCAGTACTGGCACCTGAACATACTTCTGGAGTGAAAAAATATCGTTAACCGGGGGTCCACTGTATATGTGTATGAAATTTGAGTCTATTGTCAAGGTGGATTCCTAAGAATTTTCCCTCTGTTAGCTTTGTGATAGGTGATCCGTTTATCATTATGTTAAGAGGGACATCTGTAGCTCTGTTACCAAACTGAATGAAGTAGGTTTTGTTAATGTTTAGTGTAAGTTTGTTAGTCCTCATCCAGGTAGATATTTTCTGTAATTCGGTATTTACAGTATTGGCTAGCATGACTGGGCTCGGGTGAGATAAGACGTATGTAGTGTCATCTGCAAATAGTGTGGGTTTGAGTAATTGTGGAGCATTTGGTAGGTCATTTATGTATAGGAGAAAGAGAAGAGGGCCAAGGACACTTCCCTGTGGGACACCAACTGTAATTGGTTGTGCGGAAGAGTTTGCCCCATTTGTGTACACATATTGGCTTCTGTTGCTGAGGTATGACTTGAGGTAGTTGAGGGAGTGCCCTCTTATACCATAGTGTGACAATTTTATGTGGAGCAAGTCATGGTCAACTGTATCAAAAGCTTTACGTAAGTCAATGAAGATACCCAGTGGGACTTCTTTTTTCTCTATTGCAGTGTATATATGTTCTAGCATGTGTATAATAGCATCATCAGTATTTTTATTAGGCCTGAATCCAAATTGGCAGGGGTTGAGTATGTTTTGGGAGATGAGGTAAGAGTAGATTCGTTTATGAATTAATTTTTCGAAGATTTTTGAGAGAGGGTGTAAGTTGGATATTGGCCTATAGTTATTCAACTCTGTTTGGTCTCCTCCTTTATGGATCGGGGTGACCCTTGCTATTTTGAGAACTGTAGGGAAGGTAGAGGATTCAGTGGATTTGTTAAAGAGTGTTGCAATGATTGGTGATAGCACTTGTGACACTATTTTGTATATAATGGGTAGTAAGGTATTTAAATCTCCTGTCTTGTTTTTTAGTGCGTTGATAATAAGGGAGACTTCGTATGGGTTAGTCGGAGCTAGGAACAGTGTGTTCGGGTAATTGCCAGTGCGGTAGTCATTTGGTGGGGTATCTGAGCTTGGGATTTTATTGGCTAGGTTTTTTCCTATAGTGGAGAAGAAATCATTGAGTCTGTTTGCTCTTTCTGTTGGTGGGAGTTGGGGTTCATCTGATTTTGCTAATTTAATTTTGCTATTTCATGATATCTTTTTTGTTCCTAGAATTTCTGATAGGGTTTTCCAGGTCTTTTTTATATCACCTCATAAGTTGGATAATCTGTTCTCATAATACAATTTTTTTTGCCCTTCTTATCAGGCTGGTTAGATTGACAAGTAATGTTTTGTTTGGTCTCTGGTTATGTGACCCATTCTGTACTGTTTTTCATATGGGTGTTTTGTATTTATGGATTTGAGAATGCTGAGTGTTAGCCAGGGACTGTTCAGTCTCTTAGCTGTCATCTGTTTAGTTTTTTTAGGGCAGTGCTTGTTATAGAGGTATTGGGTCTTTTTTAGAAAATTATTAATACATTCGTCAATATCTGTATAGATTTCTAGCTCAGTGTGCCAGTCAGTGTTTGTTACTGCTGTTATGAAGTTATTAATGGCTGCCTCATTGTGAAGTCTGAAGGTGACTTTAGTGGTGTCTTGGAGTAATTTACCAAGAATTGTTATGAGGAAAGTAGGGTAGTGGTCTGTGGTAGAAAAGGAAAATGGCAACAGCAAGTAAGAGAGGTGAAAGTGTATAAACTAAGGGAGGAGAAAGTTCGGGTGAGATATAAGCAGCTATGGCAGAAAGGTGGGCTAATGCAAGTATGAGTAGTCGGGAGGTTGAAGAGGGTTGGGATAGTTTTACAAATGCAGTATTAGAATGTGGGGCAGAAGGTTGTGGCTATAGGAGGGTGGGTGGAGGAGGAAAGAGGAGTAATTGGTGGAATGAAGAAGTAAAGGGTGTGATAAAAGAGAAAAAGGTAGCTTATGAGAGGTTCTTACAAAGCAGATGTGTTGTACAAAGAGCAGAGTATATGGAGAGTAAAAGAAAGGTGAAGAGAGTGCAAAAGGAGAGCAGATGAAAGAGTGGGAGAGGCACTGGCAAGAAATTTTGCTGAAAATAAGAACAAAATTTGGAATGAGATAAGCAAGTTAAGAAAGCCTAGGGAATGACTGGATTTGTCAGTTAAAAACAGAGTAGGGGAGTTAGTAGATGGGGAGCTGGAGGTATTGAGTAGATGGTGGGAATATTTTGAGGAACTTTTAAATGTCGATGATGAAAGGGAGACGGAAATTTCGTGCACTGGTCAGGGAGGTATAACATCTTTTAGGAGTGAAGAAGAGCAGGATGTGAGAGTGGGGAAGGTGCATGAGACATTACATAGAACGAAAGGGGTAAAGCAGCAGGAACTGATGGGATCATGACAGAAATGTTAAAAGCAGGGGGGATATTGTGTTGGAGTGGTGGGTATTCTTGTTTAACCCTTTGACTGTTTCGGTTGTATATATATGTCTTACGCGCCACTGTTTCGGACGTATTTATACGCGTAAATTCTAGTGGCTTCAAATCAAGCCAGAGAAAGCTGGTAAGCCTTCATGAGAGAGAATGGGTCTCAGTGGTGGGTGTGCACCCTGTGAAAAAAATCTGGGACTCAGTGGTGCATTGTGGGAACGCCATCTTGGTAGTCCATTTTCACCATGCATCGCGGTGAGAAGTACCTCACTCCTCGGCGTATTGGCGGTCTACTGTTCCCAGGTGATAGTTCTAACAGTGATGGAAGTGCCAGTGAAAGTGAATTTCATGGTTTTGGAGAGGGTGTGACTGAAAGCAGTGCCCAGGATTATGTAATTAGTGATGAAAACCCCGATGACCCACAACCGTCCACCTCTGGGGCTGGCACATCTCATTCACGTTCACCTGTACCAGGACGAAAAAGGAAACTATTTCCCTGTTTACAGGACTCAGATCTGAGCAGTGAAAGTGATAATGATAGTGATTTCAAAGTTATTGACAGCAGCTCGAGTAACAACAGTGAGGGGGAATATTCACTAGTGAAATGGCAATATGTTCGACACAGCATGCTTTCTGGTAGTGTGCCTTATGCCTTTCCAAGGCAAAGGAGTAAATCTGGGAGTACATCCCGTGGCCCTACACCAAGACCTGACAGTGAAGATGACGATATTGTTACAGTGGGGATGTGTAATGTGCATGGGGAAGAAGGTGATGGTGGTGGTGGTGTTGGCAGTGGCATGAGTCATGTGGCACCAGCAGCGGGTCACGTTACTACTGACGCTGCCGACTCTGCACAACTACAGCCAGCCTCACCCAACCCCACACTCCCACAACAACCACAACCACAACCTGTACAGCCACAACCATGTTTCAATATCCAGAACCCACCAGCAGACTACATCTGGGATTGGCAGCAAGGTGACGATTTTATTCCCAGTCCCCATGACTTTGATGAAACACAAAGTGGAATACGGCCATCGTGTACACTTGGGAACAATGCCACTGAACTAGAATGCTTTCAGTTATTCTTTGATGAACCCCTGATGGCCATTATTGTCAGGGAAACCAACACATACTATGAGTACACCATGGCAAATACAATTCTTTAACCAAGATCACAGTTATACCATTGGAAGGACACAACTGTGGCAGAGATGTACCTGTTCTTCGCCACAATAATGCTTATGCCACGTGTATAAGCACACTGTCACCACATACTGGTCAACAGAACGCCTGATTTCAACCCCAAGTTTTAGTGACGTTATAGGAGTAAATTGTTTTTTGATACTGTTACGTATGTTACACTTTTCAGACAAAACAAGGCCTGATAGAACCGGCAGGTTATATAAGATCAGAAATGTGTTTATGTACCTGAAACAAAAGTGTTGCATGTATTTTTATCCCTTCAGGAAGCTTGTTATTGACGAGTCTGATTTTATTCAAAGGAAGACTCTCATTCAGGTAGTACATACCAAGCAAGAGGAAATGCTTTGGTATAAAGTTATTTGTACTGTGTGATTGCAAAAGTGGTTTTGTTTTGGATATCATTGTGTACACTGGCAGTAATACATTGAGAGATACCAGGAAGTTATTGGGTATCTCTGGTGATGTGGTTCGAACAATGATGGAACCATATCTTGGAAAGGGGCATATATTGCATACTGATAACTGGTACACAAGCCCCATACTCAGTGATTTCTTGCGAGTGAACATGACAGACGTGTGTGGCACAGTGTGTGGTAATCATAAGCATATGCCAAGGTTCGATGCTGGCACTCGCAGAGGTGACGTGCAGGCCTTTGCTGCCAATGACATCATGGCATTTCAGTGGCAGGACAAACGTGATGTCACATTCTTGACATCAGTCCACCGAAACGAAATAGCACACACTGGCAGGCACAATAGAGAGACCAATGAACCCATTCTAAAACCTGCAGCCGTCATGGACTACAACCTCAATATGTCCTTAGTGGACAAATGTGACATGCAGATTGGGTTTGCTGATTGTGTACGCAAGAGTTATAAGTGGTGTATAAAACTTTTTTTTCCCATCTTCTTGATATTTCCATGCTAAATGCTTATAACATACACAAGTTGAAGACCAACATCAAACCAAAATATGGTGAATTTTGTTTGTCAATCATCAGACAAATAATCGTCAAGTACTAAGGAGCAACACCTGCAATAGACCAGTGCCCACGAAATTACCAACATATGCCATCTCGTTTGAGGCCTGGTGATCACTACCCTATACAACTGCCTCCTACTGCTTTCAGAAAAGTGCTCAGAAGAGGTGTTATGTATGTGGACATACCACAAAATGCCCACAAACATGCAGAGACACTCACTTTGTGTGAGGAGTGTCAAGTACCTCTCTGCATATATCCATGTTTCAAAGAGTTCCACAAGCTGCAGCAGTTCTAGGAAAGTGTTCGGTGACTGTACATATGTATATATATTATGGAACAATAGTAATAAACAATGTTTTGTATTGTTTGTTTGTGTAAACAAGTTTTATATACAATCTATTAGTGATAATGTTTGTTCAGTTATTGTGTTGTAAACAATGAGCGCATATTTGAACAATGCACCTTACTTCGGTCTCACAGGCCACATAAGTTACTTAGAAAAGAAAAATATTGGAAAATACAGTGGACCCCCGGTCCGCGATATTAATCCGTTCCTGAGAGCTCATCGTAAACCAAAATTATCGGAAAGCGAATCAATTTTCCCCATAAGAAATAATGGAAATCAAATTAATCTGTGTAAGACACCCAAAAGTGTAAAAAAAAAACTTTTACCACATGAAATATTAAGTTTAATGCAATAGAATAATTACAATAACAACAATAACAATAGAATAATAACAATAGAATAATTGACACTTACCTTTAATGAAGATCTGGTGATGATTGATGGGATGGGAGGAGGGGAGAGTGTTGAACCTATTGTTTAGAAGGGGAATCCCCCTCCATTAGGACTTGAGGTAGCAAGTCCTTTTCCGGGGTTGCTTCCCTTCTTCTTTTAATGCCACTAGGACCAGCTTGAGAGTCACTGGACTTCTGTCGCACAGCATATCTGTCCATAGAGGCCTGTACCTCTTGTTTCTTTATGACTTTCCTAAAGTGGTTCACAACATTGTCAGTGTAATAGTCACCAGCACGGCTTGCAATAGCTGTGTTAGGGTGATTTTCATCCATAAAGGTTTGCAGTTCAACCCACTGTGCACACATTTCCTTAATTTTTGAAGTAAGCACAATGGATTCCACAACTGGCATAGGCTTCTCAGGGTTAGCCCCAAACCCTTCAAAATCTTTCTTAATTTCCATACTAATTCTCACCCCTTTTACCACAGGGTTGGCACTAGAAGCTTTCTTGGGGCCCATGGTGACTTATTTTGCAGAAACAAGCACCAAAAACAGTGATAATATGGATAATATAGAATGTACTGAATGTATCCTTAGATGTGCCACACTGGCTGGCTTGTAAACACTGGCACACACGGGGCAGTTCAGGCCACACGTGGACACGTCTTGTATGAATCGTATCGCATACCGGGTTTTGTAACGGGAACCGAGGCAAATTTTTTGCGATATAGTGCATCGGATACCGGATTTATCGGATACCGATTGCATCGCGAACCGGGAGTCCACTGTACAAGAAACCTTCAAATTGGAGTAAATAAAAGAATACTGGGTGGGCGGCACTCGCCACTGTTGCCATACGCCGCTCATTTTCTGCCAACTTTGCACTTTTATATCTCAGTAAGTACTGATAGCAGAAATTTTTTTTAGGCTTAAAATGCTCATTAAAATAATCCTAACATTTTGGTAAGAAAAATCATTTTTTTTTTTTTCAAATATTTTGTGACAGAATGACAGTTTCAGAAAGGGGCCTGTGATGGTCAAAGGGTTAATAAATGTATGAAAAAGGCAAAGGTACCTAGGGCTTGGCAGAAAGCATGTATAGTTCCTTTAAATAAAGGGAAGGGGGACAAAAGAGATTGTAAAAATTATAGGGGAATAAGCTCACTGAGTATACCAGGTAAAGTGTACGGTAGGGTTATTGAAAGAATTAGAGGTAAGACAGAGAGTAGGATCGCAGATATGCAAGAAGGCTTTAGAGTAGGTAGGGGATGTGTAGAGCAAGTGTTTACATTGAAGCATATATGTAAACAGTATTTAACCCTTTGACTGTTTTGGTCGTTTATATACATCTTACGAGCCAGTGTTTCAGATGTATATACAGTGGACCCCCGCCTTACGAACGCATCGTGTTACCTTAAATTCGCCATACGAAGCATTTGAACGCAAAAATTATGCCTCACCTCACGATAAAAAACTCGCCTTATGTGAGTCGTCTGGGACACGTCCCACGTGTGGCCTCAGCTGCCCCATGGGTGCCAGTGTTTACAAGCCAGCCAGTGTGGTCACATCTAAGCATACATTCGGTACATTTCATATTATCACAGTGTTTTTAGTGCTTGTAACTGCAAAATAAGTCACCCTGGGCCCCAAGAAAGCTTCTAATGCCAACTCTGCTAAAAAGGGTGAAAATTACTATGGAAATGAAGAAAGAGATAATTGCTAAGTATGAAAGTGGAGTGTGTGTCTCGGAGCTGGCCAGGTTGTATACCAAACCCCAATTAACCATCGCTACTATCTTGGCCAACAAAACGGCAGT
This sequence comes from Cherax quadricarinatus, assembly GCF_038502225.1. NCBI lineage: Eukaryota > Metazoa > Arthropoda > Malacostraca > Decapoda > Parastacidae > Cherax > Cherax quadricarinatus. Next base: position 18,639,181 of record NC_091318.1, read on the forward strand.
CAAGGAAACTGTTCTTGCAAAAGGTGCAAGTTTGTTTTCGAAACAGAGATCGCAAGTGATAGAAGATGTTGAGAGACTGTTATTGGTGTGGATAAACGAAAAACAGATAGCAGGAGATAGCATCTCTCAAGCGATCATATGTGAAAAGGCTAGGAAGTTGCATGACGATTTAATTAAAAAAATGCTGCAACTAGTGGTGATGTGAGCGAATTTAAGGCCAGCAAAGGTTGATTTGAGAGATTTAAGAATCGTAGTGGCATACATAGTGTGATAAGGCATGGTGAGGCTGCCAGTTCGGACCAAAAAGCGGCTGAAAAATATGTGAAGGAATTCAAGGAGTACATAGACAGTGAATGACTGAAACCTGAACAAGTGTTTAATTGCAATGAAACAGGCCTGTTTTGGAAGAAAATGCCAGGCAGGATCTACATTACTCAGGAGGAAAAGGCACTCCCAGGACATAAGCCTATGAAAGATAGGCTTACTCTTTTGATATGTGCTAATGCTAGTGGTGATTGCAAAGAGAAGCCTTTATTGGTGTATCAATCTGAAGCTCCCAGAGCGTTCAGGCAAAACAATGTCCTCAAGGCTAATTTGTGTGTGCTGTAGAGGGCAAACAGTAAGGCATGGGTCACTAGGGACTTTTTCTATGACTGGTTACACCATGCATTTACCTAATGGAAAAGAAGTTGGACCTAAAGTGCCTCCTGGTATTAGACAATGCTCCTGGCCATCCTTCAGACTTGGCAGAGTGATTTTCTGGGGACAAGAGCCTCATTAAGGTCAAGTTTTTGCCTCCTAATACCACTCCACTCCTCTCCTCTCCTCTCCTGCAGCCCATGGACCAGCAGGTCATTTCAAACTTCAAAAAACTCTACACAAAAGCTATGTTTCAAAAGTGCTTTGAAGTGACCTCAGACACTCGATTGACTCTAAGAGAGTTTTGGAAAGATCACTTTAGTATCCTCAGTTGTGTAAACCTTATAGGTAAGGCTTGGGAGAGAGTGGCTAAGAGAACCTTGAACTCTGCTTGGAAGAAACTGTGGCCACAATGTGTAGAAGAAAGGGATTTTGAAGGGTTTGGGGCTAACCCTGAGAAGCATATGCCAGTTGTGGAATCCATTGTGGCATTGGGGAAGTCCTTGGGGTTGGAGGTTAGTGGGGAGGATATAGAAGAGTTGGTGGAGGAGGACAATGAAGAACTAACCACTGATGAGCTGAAAGATCATCTTCAACAGCAAGAGGCCAGACCTGAGGAAACTGCTTCAGAGGAGGGGAGAGAGAAATTGAGGAAGTTGCCTACTTCAAAGATTAAGAGAAATGTGTGCAAAGTGGGTTGAACTGCAAACCTTTACGGATGAAAATCACCTTGAAACAGCTACTGCAAGCCGTGTTGGCAACCTGTACAATGACAGTGTTATGGCCCATTTTAGGAAAGTCTTAAAGGAACGGGAGGTACAGAGCTCTATGGACCAATTTGTTGTGCGACAGAGGTCCAGTGACTCTCAAGCTGGTCCTAGTGGCATTAAAAGAAGAAGGGAAGTAACCCCGGAAAAGGACTTGCTACCTCAAGTACTAATGTAAGGGGATTTCCTTTATAAACAATAACTTCCACACTCTCCCCTCCTCCCATCCCATCAGTCATCACCAGATCTTCAATAAAGGTAAGTGTCATGTATTCTATTCTTAGTAGAGTAGTAACTGTGCATGTCTTCTTCAGTTTGTGTGTATTAAAATTAATATTTCATGTGATAAAAAAAAATTTTTTTTTTCATACTTTGGGGTGTCAGGAATGGATTAATTTGATTTCCATTACAGTGGAACCTCAAATATCGAACTTTCTTCGGTCCAGAAGGCTGTTCGAGTGCCTTTACCGAATGAATTTATTCCCATCAGGAATAATGTAAATTAGATTAGTCCATTTCAGACCCTCAAAAATACACTTATAAAACCACTTACAAAAATACACTCACATAAATGGTTGTTTTGGGAGCAGTTCGATTTTTGAGGTTCCACTGTATTTCTTATGGGGAAAATTAATTCAGCTAATGATAATTTCAGCTTACGATGAGCTCTCAGGAACGGATTAATATCGTAAGGCGGGGGTCCACTGTTTACTCAATAATTCTAGCGGCTTCAAATCAAGCAGGAGAACGCTGGTAGGCCCACATGTGAGAGAATGGGTCTGTGTGGTTAGTGTGCACCACATAAAAAAATCATGCAGCACGCAGTGCATAATGAGAAAAAAAACTGACCATTTTTTTGGATTAAAATGCCGACTTTGGGTGTATTTTCGTATAGTATTTATCGTTGTATTCTCATTTTAATGGTCTCACGTGATAGGAAAACATATTGCAGAAATAGAGATGATATTGATTAGTTTCACGATGAAAACGACCTTGAAATTGAGCTCAAAGTAGCGGAAATGTTCGATTTTTACCAATGTTCAAGAGTAAGCAAATAACACCACACACATTCAATACACATCAACTGGGGAGTCTGATATTCTTTCACTAGTGCACTGATATTATTTATACCATTTTTACAATAATGCAGTAGTCTGCATAACAGTAAGTTTTGTATTTTTTTGTATTAATAAAAAATCTAAATAGAAAACAATAGTAATATAAGAGATGCCTAGAGACATAACTAATGAACAGAGGATATGTTATTTTAGTGCCAGGAATGTCTACATTGTTTATTCTGGACCCTATTTTGAAATTGGCATCTTTTTTAATTTGCATGAAATTGACCAAATTGCCAATTTCTGACCACTTTATTGGGTAGTTCAAATTGGTAAATGTCCGGTTTCTTGTACTCATTTGATAGAAAAAATGGAGTTATAAAGAAATAGCTATGAGTTTGGTCAACTGGAACAACGAAATTGGCCAAAAACAGGGCTCAAAGTCGGCAAAATTGCCGATGCGTATGTCACCAAGACAGCTAACTTTGCGGGAGCGTAATTCCATGAGTTTTCAACCCAATTTCATACTTTTGGTGTCATTACCGCCGGGAAAAGATTCTCTACCATTTCATGAGAAAAAAATAATCTTTTTTTTTTTTTTTTCCAAAAATTTTGCAACATAGAATGACAGTTTCAGAAAGGGGCTTGCGACAGTCAAAGGGTTAATTAAAGGTAGGGAAGTTTTCATTGCATTTATGGATTTAGGAAAGGCATATGAAAGTAAATGCTAGGGTGTTGGGGAGAGGGGTGGATTAAATTATAGGGAATCAAGTACAAAATGGGAGTTGACACAGTTACTTTTTGCTGATGATACTGTGCTTACGGGAGATTCTAAAGAAGTTGCAAAGGTTAGTAGATGAGTTTGGGAGGGTGTGTAAAGGTAAAGTTTGAAAGTGAACATAGATAAGAGTAAGGTGATGAGGATATCAAATGATTTAGATAAAGAAAAATTGGATATCACATTCGAGAGAGGGAGTATGGAAGAAGTGAATGTTTTCAGATATTTGAGAGTTCACTTGTCAGCGAATGGGTTTATGAAGAATGAGGGTAACCATAGAATTGATGAAGGAAAAAAGGTGAGAGGTGCATTGAGGTATCAGTGGAGACAAAAAAACATTATCTATGGAAGCAAACTAGGGAATGTATGAAAGCATAGTGGTACCAACACTCTTATATGGGTGTAAGCTTGGGGTGTAAATGCTGCAGCGACTAGGCAGCTGGAGGCAGTGGAGATGTCCTGTCTAAGGGCAATGTGTGGTGTAAATATTATGCAGAAAATTTGTAGTGTGGAAATTAGGAGGAGGTGTGGAGTTACTAAAAGTATTAGTCAGAGGGCTGAAGAGGGGTTGTTGAGGTGGTTTGGTCATTTAGAGAGAATGGATCAAAGTAGAATGACTCGGATAACTTAGATAACCAGTTCAGTGACTACTTTGCTCTCCAAGAAGATAAAACTGAGCAAGATAAACTATCGGACGCAGTAATAGTTAACAGTCCACTTTTTCCCAGTGATATGAACCAAACAAACAGTAAAGAAATTACTCTGCAGATCATAAAGGACCAAACAAGTGTTATTGTACCAGAGTCAGAAATAAAAGAAGCCAGGTTACTAGGATCCCATGGTAGAAAAAGTGTTATGCTTCGATTCCACTCACATGACAGGAAAAAAGACTTAATTATTGCATCTATTAAAGTAAAGAAAGAGGTATACATAAACGAGTGTCTTACCAAAAAACGTCAGAACCTCCTTTATAGAGTCAGAAAACTTAAGCGGGAGAATAATGACACAATACACCAATGCTTCACACGAGATGGGAAAATTCTTGTTAGGAAAACAAATGTAGGTCAACTGTACACAATAACGAATGAGAATGATCTATCACGATTTCTCAGGGATACTAATCTTACAGAGAATAACTAAACAATGTCCAACCTAAAAGCCTACGTAGTGTAGTGAATGTTTTGCTCCATTATTGTTCAAATTTCATTGTACAATCTCTTAGTAATTAAATAATCAACTACCTCATTTTGTGATTTTACTAGTAAGCATAAGTCACCTTATGTAATTTTCTTATTTACTATTGTTTGCTTAAACATTAGCTGAATTGATACTTTCTCTGTCCATATTATTACCTCATATTTTTTAAATACTATCAATTGATATTACTTACTAAAATTAATAATTATCATTTTTACTATAATTTCAATTTACTCTTAACATTTTTGACATTTAATAACCATTACTTGTCTAATTACCTTTACCTGTTTTAATACCATATTTACTATCTTAGAGTACTCTTAATTACCTTGTGCTGCCATATAACCTCTAGTATAACTACCAGTTCAATATTGAATGAAATAAACATTACTTTTTCACTTTTTTGTAATCATTATTACTTTCTAAAATTTTATTAAACACCATATTTACTACCAGTCAATTTTACTTTTGTACATTAAACATTATTTTATACTTCCCATAACATTTTGTTGCCAAATTTTCAAGTTTGTATATTCAACTCCAACCTTTATATTATCCTTTGTACCTGTGTACCTGTCTATCATCTTACTATCATATTATAACCAAGACATTACCCTTGTTATTTTTTTACTATTATTCTTTTGGTACTTTAATTGAGAATTATGTTTTGTCAATTTAAATCTAGTTATACTCCTGATCTTGTCAACAACCTATACCAGACTCTAGTGCAATTGCAAGTACCATTTCAATTTGTATTTTTATATTATAAGTTTGTATTATAATTCCTACTCTAAGATTGTTTTCATATCTTAGTGACTCTATTGTGTGTGCAATTATTGTATTTTTCAATTATATTATTGTTCAAGGCCCTTAACTATCTTTTGCTAACTAGTACCAACTACCTCATATATTTTTTTTTTCTACTTTTTTTATTCTTTTGCTACCTTAACTTGTATATTTTATCTTGTCAATTTAAATCTAGTTATACTCTAATTCTTGTAAACAACTTATATAACACCTTAGTGCAATTACAATTGAGAGTCTTGTGCCTTTTTTATATTATTAGATTAAACTCAGTTGTACTATAGTCAATACCAAATTCATTATATTAGACCATATTGCAATTACTAGTGAGAGACTGGTGCTATTTTTAATTTGTATTGTTATATTATTAGATTAAATCTAGTTGTACTATAGCTCATTCTAGCTCAAAACATAGACTCCACAAAAGTCATTATATTAGACCTTAGTGCAATTATTTGATTACCACTTTATTGTTCACCACAACTTATATTAGTCCCTTTTATATTATAATTTTATATTATAATTCTAACTTTAAAGAATTACCTTTAAAGTACTACCTACTATCATATTCCCAAGCTCCATTATTTGATCATCACTTTATTTGTTCACCACAAATTATTTTAGTCCCTTTTATATTGTCTCCTTTATTTTAGCTTTAAAAAACTACCTTAGCTCATTATTTTTACATTTGTTAAATAATTCAGGTGCTATTTTTTTTAGCTTTAGAATATTTACTTTGTTTTATACTTAATTCTAACTTTAGATTCACTACAAATCTTATGATTACAAGCATTGATCCTGATACCAACCTCTTATTTAATGACTTAAATGATTCAAACAGTTACTGTAATTACTACACAGCAGAACAATCAAAGGCACTTCTCAGAGCCAACAACAACATAACTATCTTTAACTACAATATCAGATCTTTAAGCAAGCATTACGATGACCTCCTAGCATTACTAAATTCCTTGCATGCCAATATGTCCATCATTACACTAACTGAAACCTGGCTAAAGCCTGATACTACAGATGTCTATGCCATTCCTGGTTACACAGCCATACACAACTGTAGGCCAGACAAACAAGGGGGTGGCACAGCTATATACTACTCAGACCAACTAGAATGTATCACTAATACTTGCACAAGGGATGAACATGGGGAATATATAATAGCTAAATTCAAATCCAAATACCTACAAAAACCTCTCACAGTGATAAACATCTACAGAGTTCCACAATCAAACATTAGCCAATTTAGTCAAAACCTAGGAAGTATGATAACTGATGCACGCATGAACAAAGATCACTTACTACTCTCAGGTGACTTCAATATAAATCTCCTGCAAGACCAGGACCCACACGTTATTGAATTCACAAACACAATGAGTAACTGCATGTTGCTACCAACAGTAACAAAACCTACAAGAGTTACGGAGACTAGTGTTTCCCTACTTGACCACATCTGGACCAACACCATATCCCCTTTAAAATCAGGCATAATTACAGATAATACCACAGACCACTACCCTACTTTCCTCATAACAACTCTTGGTAAAATACCCCAAGACACTACTAAAGTCACCTTCAGACTTCACAATGAGGCAGCCATTAATAACTTCACAACAGCAGTAACAAACATTGACTGGCACACTGAGCTAGAAATCTATACAGATATTGACGAATGTTTTAATAATTTTCTAAAAAAGACCCAATACCTCTATAACAAGCACTGCCCTAAAAAAACTAAACAGATGACAGCTAAGAGACTGAACAGTCCCTGGCTAACACCCAGCATTCTCAAATCCATAAATACAAAACACCGATATGAAAAACAGTACAGAATGGGTCACATAACCAGAGACCAAACAAAACGTTACTCGTCAATCCTAACCAGCCTGATAAGAAGGGCAAAAAAACTGTATTATGAGAACAGATTATCCAACTTACGAGGTGATATAAAAAAGACCTGGAAGACCCTATCAGAAATTCTGGGAACAAAAAAGATATCACGAAATAGCGAAATAAAATTAGCAAAATCAGATGAACCCCAACTCCCACCAACAGAAACAGCAAACAGACTCAATGATTTCTTCTCCACTATAGGACAAAACCTTGCCAATAAAATCCCAAGCTCAGATACCCCACCAAATGACTACCTCACTGGCAACTACCCGAACACACTGTTCCTAGCTCCGACTAACCCATACGAAGTCTCCCTTATTATCAACACACTAAAAAACAAGGCAGGAGATTTAAATACCTTACCACCCTTTATATACAAAAAAGTGTCACAAGTACTATCACCAATCATTGCAACACTCTTTAACAAATCCATTGAATCCTCCACCTTCCCTACAGCTCTCAAAATAGCAAGGGTCACCCCGATCCATAAAGGAGGAGACCAAACAGAGTTGAATAACTATAGGCCAATATCCAATTTACACCCTCTCTCAAAAATCTTCGAAAAATTAATTCATAAACGAATCTACTCCTACCTCATCTCCCAAAACATTCTCAACCCCTGCCAATTTGGATTCAGGCCTAATAAAAATACTAATGATGCTATTATACACATGCTAGAACATATATACACTGCAATAGAGAAAAAAGAAGTCCCACTGGGGATCTTCATTGACTTACGTAAAGCTTTTGATACAGTTGACCATGACTTGCTCCACGTAAAATTGTCACACTATGGTATTAGAGGGCACTCCCTCAACTACCTCAAGTCATACCTCAGCAACAGAAGCCAATATGTGTACGCAAATGGGGCAAGCTCTTCCGCTCAACCAATTACAGTTGGTGTCCCACAGGGAAGTGTCCTTGGCCCTCTTCTCTTTCTCCTATACATAAATGACCTACCAAATGCTTCGCAATTACTCAAACCCACACTTTTTGCAGATGACACTACATACGTCTTCTCTCACCCGAGCCCAGTCACGCTAGCCAATACTGTAAACACCGAATTACAGAAAATATCTACCTGGATGAGGACTAACAAACTTACACTAAACATTGACAAAACCTACTTCATTCAGTTTGGTAACAGAGCTACAGATGTACCTCTTAACATAACGATAAACAGATCACCTATCACAAAGCTAACAGAGGGAAAATTCTTAGGAATCCACCTTGATAATAGACTCAAATTTCATACACATATACAACAAATTTCTAAGAAAATTTCCAAGACTGTAGGCATACTATCGAAGATACGGTACTATGTTCCACAGTCAGCCCTCCTGGCCCTTTATCACTCTCTTATTTACCCCTATCTCACCTATGGAATTTGTGCATGGGGCTCAACAACAATTAACCATCTCAGACCACTAATTACCCAACAAAAGGCTGCAGTTAGAATGATAACAAATTCTCACTACAGGCAGCACACTCCACCAATATTCAAAACACTCAACCTACTCACCATACAAAACATCCATACTTATTACTGCACCTATTACATACATAGAACACTTAACTCTGATATTAACCCTCCCCTCAAACATCTCCTTGCCAACCTCAACAGAACACATGACCATAACACAAGGCACAGATCACTCTTTGATGTTCCTCGTGTCCATCTCACGCTATGCAAAAACTCAATGCACATAAAAGGCCCTAAAATCTGGAATTCATTACCTGTAAATATAAAAGAAACACTACCTGTTTATAAATTCAAGTCTCTTCTCAAAGATCACTTACTCACTCAAAACCAAATAAATACTGAATAACTGAACCTTATAAATTGTATATCCTATATGTTACTCACAATTATATCACACAAATGTTAAACCTAGGACCCAATCTAACTTTGTTATTTTTTTAAATACACTACCTAACAGAATACTCCATTCGACTGAATGTACAGCAATGCATGCAACCATATGACCTGTCTTTGTAATACTCATTTGTGCTTTATAGTTATCTGTTTACAATAATGTTTTATCACTGATTTCATCATTGCTTAGTTAATCTTAAGTTAATTTTAAGCCAGCCCGTAATGCTATGCATATAAGTGGCTTTGGCATGCTGCTCTTACCTGTATTTTTTGTACCTCTGTATGTATGCTAAATAAATAAATAAATAAATAAATAAATTACTAAATAAATAAATAAATAAATAAAGTGTGTGAGCATGTTAGATAGGAGTAAATGGAGATGAATGGTTTTTGGGACTTGACGAGCTGTTGGAGTGTGAGCAGGGTAATATTTAGTGAAGGGATTCAGGGAAACCGGTTATTATAGGTTTAACCAGACTTGAGTCCTGGAAATGGGAAGTTCAATGCCTGCACTTTAAAAGAGGGGTCTGGGATATTGCCAGTTTGGAGGGACTTCTAAACTGTCGTATCTGAGCACCTCTGCAAAGACAATGATTATGTATGAGTGAGGTGAGAGTGTTGAATGATGATGAAAGTATTTTCTTTTTGGGGATTCTCTTTCTTTTTGGGTCACCTTGCCTTGGTGGGAGACGGCCAACTTGTTGAAAAAAAATTATTATTATGTATTATTATTATTAACCCTTTCAGGGTTCAAAGGCCAAATTTCAAAGTGTGCACCAGTGTCCATGAATTTTCAAAAAATAATTTTGTTATTTTTTCCTACGAAATGGTAGAGAATCTTTTTCTGAAGGTAATAAAACAAAAAGTGTGAAATTTAATGGAAATCTGACGAAATTATGCTCTCGCGAATTTTGTGTCAGCGATATTTACTCATTGGCGATTTTGCCAACTTTGTCTCCCACTTTAGGCCAATTACATTATTCCAGTCAACCAAATTCTTAGCTATTTCACTAGTATTACTTCTGTTCTATCGACTGACCACAAGAAATCACCAAGTCAACTGTTTCAACTACAAAATAAAGTGATTGGAAATTGGTAATTTGGCCATTTTAATTCAAAGTTCAAAATATTCCAATTTCAAAATAGGGTCCAGAATAAACAATGCAGGCATTCCTGGCACTAAACAAACATTTCCTCTGTTCATTGGTTATGTTTTCAGGCTTAACAAATGAATTCCATTTTGATTTTTTATTCACATAATGAATTTTTATTCAAACCAAAAAAAAATTAGAAGATATACTGTTATGCAATATTGTAATAATTGTATAAATACATCACCACATTTGTGAACATATATTAGACCCACCAGCTGGTGTGTATTAGACGTGTGAGGTCATTTGTTTACTCTTAACCCTTAAACGGTCCAAACATATATATACGTTCATGTGCGTAGCGCCCCAAACGTATATATACGTTTTCTTTGTCATTCATTCAACATTGCCACAATAAGCCTGAGTCACCTAGACATGAGAGAATGGGTGTGCGCACTCACTGTGCGCCATATTAAAATAATTGGGGATGCCTGGGTACCATATGCTCTTTTTTCCTTTTAAAAGAAAAGATTTTTTTCCCTCAAAAAATTTGGGGCGCTATGCGAGTGAACGTATATATACATTTGGACCGTTTAAGGGTTAAACATTGGCAAAAATTTAATATTTTCGCTACTTTGAACTCAGTTTCAAGCGATTTCCAGTACTAAAACCAATCAAAATCATTTCTATTTCTGTAATATATCTTCCAATCTTTCAAATGAGACCAAGAAATCGCAAATACAACTATAAAAAACATACAAAAAACACTGCAAAGTCGCTGTTTTAATCGAAAATTACGGTCTCAGTTTTTTTCTCTCATTATGCACTGTGTGCTGCAGGATTTGTTTTATGTGGTGCACACATACCACATAGATGTATTCTCTCATATCTAGGCACAAATTAACTGTTCACAGCTTATCAGAGTGAGCTGAGCTCATGGCGTAGATCTACGGCATGGACCCTGAAAGGGTTAATATTACCATCCACATACCTTGTTCACTGAGCTTAATAATTTTTTAGGCTGCCATGAGACACAGAGAATGTAATAATAATGTAGTAATAATAATTAATAATACACCTACCATCCAACTTACGACTGAGCTTGGTTTCGACTAACCAGTTGTAAGTCAAAATGGATGTAAGTCGAACCTTACTACTGAATATCAGCATCACTCTCTGTAATGATTTTATTTTAGTGTTTTATTTTGGTAGTATTTCATTTTTTGCTTTACTTTTCATGCTGTTAGTAGTGTATTTTATACTGTAAGGTTTAGGAGAAACACTGTGTACAACACAAACAGTTGATTATTTCCCAGAACATCTGCATACAAAACATGGTCGTAAGTCAAGTGGTCGTATGTCGAGTAGGTCGTAAGTCAGATGGTAGCTGTAATTAATAATAATAACAATTGCTCTGGAGTGCTTTAAATGTCAGATACCAAACCTATACGAAATATACTGTATGACATTTAACCCCTTCAGGGTCCAAGGCCCAAATCTGAAGTGGTGCCCCAGTGTCCAAGAATTTTCAAAAAAAATATTTGTTATTTTTTCCTATGAAATGGTAGAGAATCTTTTTGTGAAGGTAATAAATCAAAAAGTACGAAATTTGATGGAAAATTGACGAAATTATGCTCTCGTGAATTTTGATGTGTCAGCGATATTTACGAATCGGCGATTTTGCCGACTTTGACTCCCATTTTAGGCCAATTACATTATTCCAGTCAACCAAATTCTTAAGCTATTTCACTAGTATTACTTCTATTCTATCGATTGAGCACAAGAAATTACCAAGTCAACTGTTTCACCTACAAAATAACGTGATCGGAAATTGTTAATTTGGCCAATTTAACACAGTTCAAAATATTCCAATTTCAAAATAAGGTCCAGAATAAACAATGTAGGTATTCCTGGAACTAAACTAACATTTCCTCTGTTCATTAGTTATATTTTGAGGCTTTACAAATAAATTCCATTTTGATTTTTTATTCACAATGAATTTTTATTCACACCAAAAAACAGAAGATTTACTGTTATGCAATACTGTAATAATTGTAAAAATATCATCACCATATTTGTGAATGTATATTAGACCCACCAGCTGGCGTGTATTAGACGTGGGAGGTCGTTTGTTTACTCTTGAATATCGGCAAAAATTTAACATTTCCGCTAATTTGAGCTCAGTTTCAAGCCATTTCCAGTGCTAAAACCAATCAAAATCATCTCTATTTCTGTAATATGTCTTCCAGTCTTTCAAATGAGACCAAGAAATCGCAAATACAACTATAAAAAACATACAAAAAAACACTGCAAAGTCACTGTTTTAATTGAAAAATCATGATTTCAGTTTTTTTTCTCTCATTATACACAGTGTGCTGCAGGATCTGTTTTATGTGGTGCACACATACCACATAGATGTATTCTCTCATATCTAGGCCCAAATGTACCACTCACAGTTTATCAGAGTGAGCTGAGCTCATGACGTAGATGTATGGTTTGGACCCTGAACGTAAAGCCGTAGATCTACGGGACGGACCCTGAAAGGGTTAAAGTGCCCCAGAGTAATTAATTATATTTTATTATTATTATTATTATTATTATTATTATTACTATCATTACTATCATTATTATCACCACTGACATCTTGTTCACTGAGTTTAATCATTTCTTACTTAAGCTGCCATAAGAGACACTGAGAATGTAAACACACACAGACTAGCACACCAGCTAATCCCTTAACTGTGAACTTCTTTTGTACTTCTTCCATTTTCCTCTCTTTCCTCTTCCAAGTGCTGCTGCACTTCTATCTTGTACTATGGGGTGCACAGTCAGGTACAAATTTATACAAATATGTAGTCTTGGAGACTTTAAAAGCTAGTGTACTGAGTGGGTGTAAGAAGGAGATTGAGATTCTTGATGTTGAGACACTGCACTGCCCGTTTCCATGACGCAAGTTCTCATATGGCATATAATACTGACTCATCAGAGAGCCCATTGTAACTCTGAGTTGTCGGTAAACGAGTACGTCGGTAAGTGAGGAGAGGGTGTATTAACCCTTTGACTGTCGAAGGGCCCAATCCTGAAGTGTCTCCTGGTGTCGCAAAATATTCGAAAAAAAAAAAAATTATTTTTTCTTATGAAAATGTTAAGATTATTTTTCTGATTGTTTTAGTCCCCCCAAAAAAATTTTCCCATCAGTACTTACCGAGATATATAGGCATATAGAGATATAGTTTGCAGAAAATGAGCCGCGTATGGCAACAGCGGCGACTGCCGCTCACCCGGTAAACTTTAGTTTACTTGTATTTGAAGGTTTGTTGTTTTTTTCACTATTTTATTTTTTCACATAACTTATGTGGCCTGTGAGACCAAAGTAAGGTGCAATGTACATATATACACTCGTTGTATACAACACAATAAGCACACAAACATAATTATCAATATATTGTTTACAAAACTTGTTTACAAAAACAAACAATACAAAAAATTTTTTATTACTATTGTTCTATAATATATATACCAATATACAGTCACTGAACATACTCCTAGAAGTTCTGCAGCTTGTGGAACTCTGTGAAACATGTGTCATACACAGTGGTGTTTTACACTCCTCAAACATAAAACATGGTGTCATACACAGTGGTGTTTTACACTCCTCAAACATAAAACATGGTGTCATACACAGTGGTGTTTTACACTCCTCAAACATAAAACATGGTGTCATACACAGTGGTGTTTTACACTCCTCAAACATAAAACATGGTGTCATACACAGTGGTGTTTTACACTCCTCAAACATAAAACATGGTGTCATACACAATGGTGTTTTACACTCTCACACATAAAATCAGTGTGTGTGCATTTTTGTTGAATTTTTTTTTTATGTGCAAAGACAAAATACCTCGTCTGAGCAGTTTTCTTCAAAGTATTAGCAGGCAGTTGTGTTATGTAGTTATCCTAGGTAAATGGTCGTGTGTCATCATTCCTTCCTTCCTAATTTCCTTCATTCCTTTCCTACCTGGAGGCTACCTGGAGGGCATTCCACCTCTCTTCCTACATTCCTTCATCTGTCCTTCATTACTTTTTTCCTTCCTTTCATCTAGTCCTTCCTTCATTCCTGCCTTCCCTTCTTGCTTCTGGTTTCTATAATATATATACACATATATAGTCACTAGATACTTTCATAAAACTGCTATTATCACCCTTCAGCAAGCTTGTCTTGTGTGCGAGTGTGTGGCTTATAATTGTTTTGAGTCAGGAGTCGGCAGCTGTCAAAATGACATATTGTCTCATTAGTCACTCCCCCTACTGCCTGTCAAAACAATGGGGTCGGATGCTGCTTCCCCCTCCATTCTATCTAATTATCTTTCTCCCTCATTCTATCTCTTTCAATCTGTCTCTCTTTCTCTCTCTCTGTCTATCTCTGTCTCACAGGTACACATAAATACAACTATACATAGTGTAAATTACCTAGGATAACCCAAAAAATCCAGACAAAGTGCTATACTCTGCTTGAAGATGTGAGTAAACGTGATGATGACACAGTCTTGTGGCTCTCTCTGAGACAGAGCTTGATGGATAGACAGGGAGTTTGGCAGACAGACAAATAGACAGACAGACAAATGTTTGTTCATCGTCATCTTCTCCTCCTCCTTCTCCTCCTTCTCCTCCTCCTTCTCCTTCTCCTTCTCCTTCTTCTTCTCCTTCTTCTCCTTCTCCTCCTCCTCCTTCTCCTTCTCCTCCTCCTCCTCCTCCTTCTCCTCCTCCTCCTCCTCCTCCTGGCTCTTGACAGATGGACAGCTGCCCCCCTCCCTCCACCCTCGTTTACGCTCATCAAAGGTCAGCTCTTATCAGATGTTATCTCCCCTTATCTTGTCACTGTCATGGATGGCAATATAAACACAAATGCAGTATAATGTGATCCTTTATTGACTACGTTTCGCCCACACAGTGGGCTTTTTCAAGTCACAAACAGAACTACCTGGGGTGGAAGGAACGCGAGTATTTATAGTCCGGCTGAGGTCAGGTGAAGAATGCTGCATCTGATGATGTACCGAGTTGGGTTGTAGAGTCTAAAAACTTGGGTAGCTTGGAAAGGAGACTGGACAAGTTGGTGAGCAGACCTTCTACAGTGTTCTTATGTGGGATAGCGATGAAGAAGTTTCTTGGCAAGTGGTTCAGCTATGTTATAGAAGCCACTATTCTGGTTGAAGTTGTCGGATATAGAAATAAGTGATGATTCCAGGATTCTTCGGTATTGAGTGTTGTCTTCTGTGGCGATAAGTCTTGAGTTTCTGTAGTTTATCAAGTGGTTGTGTGAATTACGGTGTTGTACGCAGGCATTCCTTGTGTCGTCAGACCTGCTTGCGTATTGGTGTTCTGAAATACGTGTTTGGAGGTCCCTTGATGTTTCGCCCACGTATAACTTGTTGCAGTCATTACAAGGGATTATGTATACCCCTGCAGAGGATGGAGGCTTGTCCTGCCTACTACTGGTGATGTCCTTGATGGTCGTGGTTGTGGAGGTAGATACTTGGAATGATGTTTTGGCAAAGATGTTGGAAACATGTTTGGCAATGGAGTTGGTGGGAAGGACTATGTATCTCTTCTCGGCAGTGTCTTCTCTGGGTGTGTTGAAGATGTTTAGTGCTCGCCGTCTGCAGTCTCTGATGAAGTGACGAGGATAGTGGAGTTTGGAAAATACCTGTTCAATTATAGTGCATTCTTCCTCAAGGAACTCGTTGCTGCAGATTCTGAGTGCACGCAGGAAGAAGCCTATAATTACACCACGTTTGGTTTTGGTGTCGTGGTGAGAGTAGAAGTGGAGAAGATCGTTTTGGTTGGTGGGTTTTCGATAGACTTTAAAACGAAGTTCGTGGTCAGCTTTGCAGATTAGAACATCAAGGAAAGGAAGAGTGTTGTCGACCTCTTCTTCAAGTGTGAACTGCATTAGAGGCTCGACCTGGTTGAGCTTGTCTTGGAGAGCTTGAACGTTGAAGCGTTTAGGAGTTATGAGGAGAATGTCGTCAACATAACGGAGCCAGGTGACAGACGAAGGAATAGTGGTGGAGAAACGTTCGGCTTCTAGATGTTCCATGTATAGGTTCGCTAGGACTGCACTGAGTGGCGAACCCATGGGTAGTCCAAAAGTCTGCTGAAAGAGGTGATTTTCAAAAGAGAAACACGTAAAGCCAACACATAGTTCAACCAGAACAAGGGAAGAAACTTCTGCACACCATGCCCAGCAACCCCAGACCTGCCAGAATGTACGGCCTGCCAAAGACTCACAAGCCTGGTATCCCACTGAGGCCCATATCCTCGGGAATAGGCAGTGCTCCCCACAAGCTCTCAGGAATTCTCGCCAAACACCTCTCGAAACTCTTGGGCACTATCAGTCCAGCACATCTCAAACACTCAGGTGATCTTCTCAATCGCATTCGCAACATCAACATCAGGAACAAGAAACTTTCCAGCCTTGACGTGACTTCCCTATTCACTAAAGTACCTACTAAACAAGCCATCGATCTCTTGCGCAAGAAAATTGACGATTCACTTGATCTTCCCATTCCAGCCAGCGACTTCATCGACCTGGTTGAACTATGTGTTGGCTTTACGTGTTTCTCTTTTGAAAATCACCTCTTTCAGCAGACTTTTGGACTACCCATGGGTTCGCCACTCAGTGCAGTCCTAGCGAACCTATACATGGAACATCTAGAAGCCGAACGTTTCTCCACCATTATTCCTTCGTCTGTCACCTGGCTCCGTTATGTTGACGACATTCTCCTCATAACTCCTAAACGCTTCAACGTTCAAGCTCTCCAAGACAAGCTCAACCAGGTCGAGCCTTCAATCCAGTTCACACTTGAAGAAGAGGTCGACAACACTCTTCCTTTTCTTGATGTTCTACTCTGCAAAGCTGACCACGAACTTCGTTTTAAAGTCTATCGAAAACCCACCAACCAAAACGATCTTCTCCACTTCTACTCTCACCACGACACCAAAACCAAACGTGGTGTAATTATAGGCTTCTTCCTGCGTGCACTCAGAATCTGCAGCAACGAGTTCCTTGAGGAAGAATGCACTATAATTGAACAGGTATTTTCCAAACTCCACTATCCTCGTCACTTCATCAGAGACTGCAGACGGCGAGCACTAAACATCTTCAACACACCCAGAGAAGACACTGCCGAGAAGAGATACATAGTCCTTCCCACCAACTCCATTGCCAAACATGTTTCCAACATCTTTGCCAAAACATCATTCCAAGTATCTACCTCCACAACCACGACCATCAAGGACATCACCAGTAGTAGGCAGGACAAGCCTCCATCCTCTGCAGGGGTATATATAATCCCTTGTAATGACTGCAACAAGTTATACATGGGCGAAACATCAAGGGACCTCCAAACACGTATTTCAGAACACCAATACGCAAGCAGGTCTGACGACACAAGGAATGCCTGCGTACAACACCGTAATTCACACAACCACTTGATAAACTACAGAAACTCAAGACTTATCGCCACAGAAGACAACACTCAATACCGAAGAATCCTGGAATCATCACTTATTTCTATATCCGACAACTTCAACCAGAATAGTGGCTTCTATAACATAGCTGAACCACTTGCCAAGAAACTTCTTCATCGCTATCCCACATAAGAACACTGTAGAAGGTCTGCTCACAAACTTGTCCAGTCTCCTTTCCAAGCTACCCAAGTTTTTAGACTCTACAACCCAACTCGGTACATCATCAGATGCAGCATTCTTCACCGGACCTCAGCCGGACTATAAATACTCGCGTTCCTTCCACCCCAGGTAGTTCTGTTTGTGACTTGAAAAAGCCCACTGTGTGGGCGAAACGTAGTCAATAAAGGATCACATTATACTGCATTTGTGTTTATATTGCCATTCCCTCCTTCTTCCTTCTTCCTCCTCCCTCCTTCTTACTCCTCCCTCCTTCCTCCTCCTCCCTCCTTCCTTCCTCCTCCTCTTCTTCCTCCTCCTCTTCTTCCTCCTCCTCTTCTTCCTCCTCCTCTTCTTCCTCCTCTTCTTCCTCCTCCTCCTCCTCCTCCTCCTCCACCTCCTCCATTGCTTTTGGTCTCAAACTCCTCGAAATCATGAAATTGATCTTCATTGACACTTCCATCTGTGTTAGAGCATCACTTGGGAAGAGAAGAGTCCCAGATTTGCAGGGAAGTCACATATTTCTTACCGCTAGACATGCTGAAAAAGGACGACTGAAATGGTATTCCCACAATGCACCACTGGCTCCCCGATTTTTTTTATATGGTGCACACTGACCATGGAGACCCATTCTCTCACATGTGGGCCTACCAGCTTTCTCCTGCTTGATTTGAAGCCCCTAGAATTTATGCGTATAGATACGTCAAACACGGTATCTCCTATGACGTACATATACGACCGCGACAGTCAAAGGGTTAATAATACTGTTTCCTCCTCTCATTCCATTACTCTCGGCCCTGCCTTCTTTCTGATATACAGTGGACCCCGGTATTCGATATTAATCCGTTCCTGAGAGCTCATCGAATACCGATAATATCGAAAACCGAATCAATTTTCCTCGTAAGAAATAATGAAAATCAAATTAATACGTGCAAGACACCCAAAAGTATGAAAAAAAATTTTACTACATGAAATATTAAGTTTAATGCAATAGAATAATTACAATAACAATAAAATAATTGACACTTACCTTTAATGAAGATCTGGTGATGATTGATGGGATGGAAGGAGGGGAGAGGTTTTAGTGTTTAGAAGGGGAATCCCCTTCCATTAGGACTTGAGGTAGCAAGTCCTTTTCCAGGGTTACTTCCCTTCTTCTTTTAATGCCACTAGGACCAGCTTGAGAGTCACTGGACCTCTGTCGCACAACAAATCTGTCCATAGAGCTCTGTACCTCCCGTTCCTTTATGATTTGTCTAAAATGGGCCACAACATTGTCATTGTAATAGCTGTGTTAGGGTGATTTTCATCCATAAAGGTTTGCACTTCGACCCACTGTGCACACATTTCCTTAATTTTTGAAGTAGGCACAACTGGTATAGGCTTCTCAGGGTTAGCCCCAAACCCTTCAAAATCTTTCTTAATTTCCATTCTAATTCTCACCCTTTTTACCACAGGGTTGGCACTAGAAGCTTTCTTGGGGCCTATGGTGACTTATTTTGCAGAAACAAGCACCAAACACAGTGATTAAATGGATAATATGGAATGTACCGAATGTATCCTTAGATGCGTGCACACTGGCTGGCTTGTAAACACTGGCACACGAGGGGCAGTTCAGGCCACATGTGGACAGGTCTTGTACGAATCGTATCGAATACCGGGTTTTCAATCGAATACCGAGGAAAATTTTTTGCTATGTAATGCATCGAATACCGGATTTATCGAATACCGATGCCATCGAATACCAGGGGTTCACTGTATAAAGGCTCCCTTCCCTTCATACTTCTGTGTGACTAATTAATGGTGCAAGGTGGACCAAAACATCGTCATAAGTTTTAGTCTCCTGTGTGCAGGTTATTTGTGTATGTGCATAATATTTATGGTATGTCAGTATTGGGCATAAATAATCATAACAGACATGATTAGGCAAGTTGTGATTTGGCATGCTGTAAATCATGTTAAAACTTATGGAGGATTGTTCAGTGAATAAAAGTTATTTATCAATAATAGTTAGCAACACTTAGTCACCTTTTGCTAATACTGTACAGAAATTGTGATTTCAAATTTAGTAAGTGCAAACATCCTGGGCTCTCACCTTATCCACCTCTTATGGGTAACTACTCCAGCAGCATTAGGCCCTCCAATCTCCCCTTACTAACAGGGACTGATGACAAATGGAATGAAAGAGGTTTTCTTTGATATTGGGCTTAGGTTGCCTTTTCTTGATAAAAGACTTTGAACATTGGGGGTTTTCCTGAATAGATTAAGGTTCTAGAAAAGGTTATACATATCTTGTGGGACCCTGATGACCCAACACAATCTGGACTATGAAACCTTTTTTCTTTGTTTATCACACTGACTGTCGGGCCTGATGTAACACATTCATCATCATTCATTCAATACCTTGAATATAGACATATCAGTTCAGTTGAGCCTCTGATCTGCAATATCCACACCCTTCTTCCAGACTACAGGCACGGTACTTTCCACCTCTAGGACTCTAATCTAGCTAACCAGTTTTCCTGCAAAGACAGTGATTATGTATGAGTGATGGTGAAACTGTTTTTCTTTCTTTTGGGTTTTTCTTCCTTTTGGGTCACCCTGCCTTGGTGGGAAAACGGCCAGCGTGTTAAAAAAAAAAAAGATAAGAATGAAGGAACACTGCAACAGGCCTACCAGCCCATACTGGGAAAGTCCTTCTCAAACCCAAGCCCTGTAACAAAAATTTATCCAACTCATTCTTAAGGCTACCCAAGCAATAAACTTTGATAACCCTCCTTACTCTTACTGTGCAAGTTCCACTCAAATGCAACCCTTCTCACTCTTACCTGCTGTTACTCCAACAGCATGTCAAGCCATAAACCCACTTGTCTCCGTTTGATCTCATATGCTTACACATGTGGCGGATGCTAAAGCCCCTACCACCCAAAACTTCCTTTACCCCCCTTCCACCAACCTTTCCTGGGATGACTCCTATACCACTTTTTTCTTCTGTTCTAAACCTTTATACCCTTTTGGTCATCCTATTCTGCTTCATCCCCTAAATGCTTAAACCATCATTCCTCTGCTTTCTAAATTATACCTTTCATATCTCTGCTTAATACTCACACTACACATGCTCTCAAGCATGTCTCCACTAGTTCCAACCTCCTCTTCCTCCTCCCTCCTCCCTCCTCCCTCCTCCTCCTCCCTCCTCCTCCTCCTCCCTCCTCCTCCTCCCTCCTCCTCCTCCCTCCTCCTCCTCCCTCCTCCTCCTCCTCCTCCTCCTCCTCCCTCCTCCTCCTCCTCCCTCCTCCTCCTCCCTCCTCCTCCTCCATCCTCCTCCTCCCTCCTCCTCCTCCCTCCTCCTCCTCCCTCCTCCTCCTCCCTCCTCCTCCTTCCTCCTCCTCCCTCCTCCTCCTCCTTCCTCCTCCTCCTTCTCCTTCCTCCTTCTCCTTCCTCCTTCTCCTTCCTCCTTCTCCTTCCTCCTTCTCCTTCCTCCTTCTCCTTCCTCCTTCTCCATCCTCCTTCTCCTTCCTCCTTCTCCTTCCTCCTTCTCCTTCCTCCTTCTCCTTCCTCCTTCTCCTTCCTCCTTCTCCTTCCTCCTCCTTCCTCCTTCTCCTTCCTCCTCCTCCTTCCTCCTCCTCCTTCCTCCTCATCCTTCCTCCTCCTCCTTCCTCCTTCTCCTTCCTCCTTCTCCTTCCTCCTTCTCCTTCCTCCTCCTTCTCCTTCCTCCTTCCTCCTTCTCCTTCCTCCTTCTCCTTCCTCCTTCTCATTCCTCCTTCTCCTTCCTCCTTCTCCTTCTCCTTCCTCCTTCTCCTTCCTCCTTCTCCTTCCTCCTCCTCCTGCTCCTTCTTCCTCTTCCTGCTCCTTCTTCCTCTTCCTTTTCCTTCCTCCTCCTTTTCCCTCCTCCTCCTCCTCCTCCTCCTCCTCCTCCTCCTCCTCCTCCTCCTCCTCCTCCTCCTCCTCCTCCTCCTCCTCCTCCTCCTCCTCCTCCTCCTCCCCCCCCCCTTCCACCTTCCTCCTCCTCCCTCCTCCTCCCTCCCTCCTTCCTCCTCCTCCCTCCTTCTTCCTCCCTCCCTCCTTCCTCCTCCCTCCCTCCTTCTTCCTTCTTCCTCCTCCCTCCTTCTTCCTCCTCCCTCCTTCCTCCTCCTCCCTCCTTCCTTCCACCTCCTCTTCTTCCTCCTCCTCTTCTTCCTCCTCCTCTTCTTCCTCCTCTTCTTCCTCCTCCTCCTCCTCCTCCTCCTCCACCTCCTCCATTGCTTTTGGTCTCAAACTCCTCGAAATCATGAAATTGATCTTCATTGACACTTCCATCTGTGTTAGAGCATCACTTGGGAAGAGAAGAGTCCCAGATTTGCAGGGAAGTCACATATTTCTTACCGCTAGACATGCTGAAAAAGGACGACTGAAATGGTATTCCCACAATGCACCACTGGCTCCCCGATTTTTTTTATATGGTGCACACTGACCATGGAGACCCATTCTCTCACATGTGGGCCTACCAGCTTTCTCCTGCTTGATTTGAAGCCCCTAGAATTTATGCGTATAGATACGTCAAACACGGTATCTCCTATGACGTACATATACGACCGCGACAGTCAAAGGGTTAATAATACTGTTTCCTCCTCTCATTCCATTACTCTCGGCCCTGCCTTCTTTCTGATATACAGTGGACCCCGGTATTCGATATTAATCCGTTCCTGAGAGCTCATCGAATACCGATAATATCGAAAACCGAATCAATTTTCCTCGTAAGAAATAATGAAAATCAAATTAATACGTGCAAGACACCCAAAAGTATGAAAAAAAATTTTACTACATGAAATATTAAGTTTAATGCAATAGAATAATTACAATAACAATAAAATAATTGACACTTACCTTTAATGAAGATCTGGTGATGATTGATGGGATGGAAGGAGGGGAGAGGTTTTAGTGTTTAGAAGGGGAATCCCCTTCCATTAGGACTTGAGGTAGCAAGTCCTTTTCCAGGGTTACTTCCCTTCTTCTTTTAATGCCACTAGGACCAGCTTGAGAGTCACTGGACCTCTGTCGCACAACAAATCTGTCCATAGAGCTCTGTACCTCCCGTTCCTTTATGATTTGTCTAAAATGGGCCACAACATTGTCATTGTAATAGCTGTGTTAGGGTGATTTTCATCCATAAAGGTTTGCACTTCGACCCACTGTGCACACATTTCCTTAATTTTTGAAGTAGGCACAACTGGTATAGGCTTCTCAGGGTTAGCCCCAAACCCTTCAAAATCTTTCTTAATTTCCATTCTAATTCTCACCCTTTTTACCACAGGGTTGGCACTAGAAGCTTTCTTGGGGCCTATGGTGACTTATTTTGCAGAAACAAGCACCAAACACAGTGATTAAATGGATAATATGGAATGTACCGAATGTATCCTTAGATGCGTGCACACTGGCTGGCTTGTAAACACTGGCACACGAGGGGCAGTTCAGGCCACATGTGGACAGGTCTTGTACGAATCGTATCGAATACCGGGTTTTCAATCGAATACCGAGGAAAATTTTTTGCTATGTAATGCATCGAATACCGGATTTATCGAATACCGATGCCATCGAATACCAGGGGTTCACTGTATAAAGGCTCCCTTCCCTTCATACTTCTGTGTGACTAATTAATGGTGCAAGGTGGACCAAAACATCGTCATAAGTTTTAGTCTCCTGTGTGCAGGTTATTTGTGTATGTGCATAATATTTATGGTATGTCAGTATTGGGCATAAATAATCATAACAGACATGATTAGGCAAGTTGTGATTTGGCATGCTGTAAATCATGTTAAAACTTATGGAGGATTGTTCAGTGAATAAAAGTTATTTATCAATAATAGTTAGCAACACTTAGTCACCTTTTGCTAATACTGTACAGAAATTGTGATTTCAAATTTAGTAAGTGCAAACATCCTGGGCTCTCACCTTATCCACCTCTTATGGGTAACTACTCCAGCAGCATTAGGCCCTCCAATCTCCCCTTACTAACAGGGACTGATGACAAATGGAATGAAAGAGGTTTTCTTTGATATTGGGCTTAGGTTGCCTTTTCTTGATAAAAGACTTTGAACATTGGGGGTTTTCCTGAATAGATTAAGGTTCTAGAAAAGGTTATACATATCTTGTGGGACCCTGATGACCCAACACAATCTGGACTATGAAACCTTTTTTCTTTGTTTATCACACTGACTGTCGGGCCTGATGTAACACATTCATCATCATTCATTCAATACCTTGAATATAGACATATCAGTTCAGTTGAGCCTCTGATCTGCAATATCCACACCCTTCTTCCAGACTACAGGCACGGTACTTTCCACCTCTAGGACTCTAATCTAGCTAACCAGTTTTCCTGCAAAGACAGTGATTATGTATGAGTGATGGTGAAACTGTTTTTCTTTCTTTTGGGTTTTTCTTCCTTTTGGGTCACCCTGCCTTGGTGGGAAACGGCCAGCGTGTTAAAAAAAAAAAAGATAAGAATGAAGGAACACTGCAACAGGCCTACCAGCCCATACTGGGAAAGTCCTTCTCAAACCCAAGCCCTGTAACAAAAATTTATCCAACTCATTCTTAAGGCTACCCAAGCAATAAACTTTGATAACCCTCCTTACTCTTACTGTGCAAGTTCCACTCAAATGCAACCCTTCTCACTCTTACCTGCTGTTACTCCAACAGCATGTCAAGCCATAAACCCACTTGTCTCCGTTTGATCTCATATGCTTACACATGTGGCGGATGCTAAAGCCCCTACCACCCAAAACTTCCTTTACCCCCCTTCCACCAACCTTTCCTGGGATGACTCCTATACCACTTTTTTCTTCTGTTCTAAACCTTTATACCCTTTTGGTCATCCTATTCTGCTTCATCCCCTAAATGCTTAAACCATCATTCCTCTGCTTTCTAAATTATACCTTTCATATCTCTGCTTAATACTCACACTACACATGCTCTCAAGCATGTCTCCACTAGTTCCAACCTCCTCTTCCTCCTCCCTCCTCCCTCCTCCTCCTCCCTCCTCCTCCTCCCTCCTCCTCCTCCTCCCTCCTCCTCCTCCCTCCTCCTCCTCCCTCCTCCTCCTCCTCCCTCCTCCTCCTCTCCTCCTCCTCCTCCCTCCTCCTCCTCCCTCCTCCTCCTCCCTCCTCCTCCTCCCTCCTCCTCCTCCCTCCTCCTCCTCCCTCCTCCTCCTCCCTCCTCCTCCTCCCTTCTCCTCCCTCCTCCTCCTCCTTCCTCCTCCTCCTTCTCCTTCCTCCTTCTCCTTCCTCCTTCTCCTTCCTCCTTCTCCTTCCTCCTTCTCCTTCCTCCTTCTCCTTCCTCCTTCTCCTTCCTCCTTCTCCTTCCTCCTTCTCCTTCCTCCTTCTCCTTCCTCCTTCTCCTTCCTCCTTCTCCTTCCTCCTTCTCCTTCCTCCTTCTCCTTCCTCCTTCTCCTTCCTCCTCCTCCTTCCTCCTCCTCCTTCCTCCTCCTCCTTCCTCCTCCTCCTTCCTCCTTCTCCTTCCTCCTTCTCCTTCCTCCTTCTCCTTCCTCCTTCTCCTTCCTCCTTCCTCCTTCTCCTTCCTCCTTCTCCTTCCTCCTTCTCCTTCCTCCTTCTCCTTCCTCCTTCTCCTTCTCCTTCCTCCTTCTCCTTCCTCCTTCTCCTTCCTCCTCCTCCTGCTCCTTCTTCCTCTTCCTGCTCCTTCTTCCTCTTCCTTTTCCTTCCTCCTCCTTTTCCCTCCTCCTCCTCCTCCTCCTCCTCCTCCTCCTCCTCCTCCTCCTCCTCCTCCTCCTCCTCCTCCTCCTCCTCCTCCTCCTCCTCCTCCTCCTCCTCCTCCCCCCCCCTTCCACCTTCCTCCTCCTCCCTCCTCCTCCCTCCCTCCTTCCTCCTCCTCCCTCCTTCTTCCTCCCTCCTTCTTCCTCCCTCCCTCCCTCCTTCTTCCTTCTTCCTCCTCCCTCCTTCTTACTCCTCCCTCCTTCCTCCTCCTCCCTCCTTCCTTCCTCCTCCTCTTCTTCCTCCTCCTCTTCTTCCTCCTCCTCTTCTTCCTCCTCTTCTTCCTCCTCCTCCTCCTCCTCCTCCACCTCCTCCATTGCTTTTGGTCTCAAACTCCTCGAAATCATGAAATTGATCTTCATTGACACTTCCATCTGTGTTAGAGCATCACTTGGGAAGAGAAGAGTCCCAGATTTGCAGGGAAGTCACATATTTCTTACCGCTAGACATGCTGAAAAAGGACGACTGAAATGGTATTCCCACAATGCACCACTGGCTCCCCGATTTTTTTTATATGGTGCACACTGACCATGGAGACCCATTCTCTCACATGTGGGCCTACCAGCTTTCTCCTGCTTGATTTGAAGCCCCTAGAATTTATGCGTATAGATACGTCAAACACGGTATCTCCTATGACGTACATATACGACCGCGACAGTCAAAGGGTTAATAATACTGTTTCCTCCTCTCATTCCATTACTCTCGGCCCTGCCTTCTTTCTGATATACAGTGGACCCCGGTATTCGATATTAATCCGTTCCTGAGAGCTCATCGAATACCGATAATATCGAAAACCGAATCAATTTTCCTCGTAAGAAATAATGAAAATCAAATTAATACGTGCAAGACACCCAAAAGTATGAAAAAAAATTTTACTACATGAAATATTAAGTTTAATGCAATAGAATAATTACAATAACAATAAAATAATTGACACTTACCTTTAATGAAGATCTGGTGATGATTGATGGGATGGAAGGAGGGGAGAGGTTTTAGTGTTTAGAAGGGGAATCCCCTTCCATTAGGACTTGAGGTAGCAAGTCCTTTTCCAGGGTTACTTCCCTTCTTCTTTTAATGCCACTAGGACCAGCTTGAGAGTCACTGGACCTCTGTCGCACAACAAATCTGTCCATAGAGCTCTGTACCTCCCGTTCCTTTATGATTTGTCTAAAATGGGCCACAACATTGTCATTGTAATAGCTGTGTTAGGGTGATTTTCATCCATAAAGGTTTGCACTTCGACCCACTGTGCACACATTTCCTTAATTTTTGAAGTAGGCACAACTGGTATAGGCTTCTCAGGGTTAGCCCCAAACCCTTCAAAATCTTTCTTAATTTCCATTCTAATTCTCACCCTTTTTACCACAGGGTTGGCACTAGAAGCTTTCTTGGGGCCTATGGTGACTTATTTTGCAGAAACAAGCACCAAACACAGTGATTAAATGGATAATATGGAATGTACCGAATGTATCCTTAGATGCGTGCACACTGGCTGGCTTGTAAACACTGGCACACGAGGGGCAGTTCAGGCCACATGTGGACAGGTCTTGTACGAATCGTATCGAATACCGGGTTTTCAATCGAATACCGAGGAAAATTTTTTGCTATGTAATGCATCGAATACCGGATTTATCGAATACCGATGCCATCGAATACCAGGGGTTCACTGTATAAAGGCTCCCTTCCCTTCATACTTCTGTGTGACTAATTAATGGTGCAAGGTGGACCAAAACATCGTCATAAGTTTTAGTCTCCTGTGTGCAGGTTATTTGTGTATGTGCATAATATTTATGGTATGTCAGTATTGGGCATAAATAATCATAACAGACATGATTAGGCAAGTTGTGATTTGGCATGCTGTAAATCATGTTAAAACTTATGGAGGATTGTTCAGTGAATAAAAGTTATTTATCAATAATAGTTAGCAACACTTAGTCACCTTTTGCTAATACTGTACAGAAATTGTGATTTCAAATTTAGTAAGTGCAAACATCCTGGGCTCTCACCTTATCCACCTCTTATGGGTAACTACTCCAGCAGCATTAGGCCCTCCAATCTCCCCTTACTAACAGGGACTGATGACAAATGGAATGAAAGAGGTTTTCTTTGATATTGGGCTTAGGTTGCCTTTTCTTGATAAAAGACTTTGAACATTGGGGGTTTTCCTGAATAGATTAAGGTTCTAGAAAAGGTTATACATATCTTGTGGGACCCTGATGACCCAACACAATCTGGACTATGAAACCTTTTTTCTTTGTTTATCACACTGACTGTCGGGCCTGATGTAACACATTCATCATCATTCATTCAATACCTTGAATATAGACATATCAGTTCAGTTGAGCCTCTGATCTGCAATATCCACACCCTTCTTCCAGACTACAGGCACGGTACTTTCCACCTCTAGGACTCTAATCTAGCTAACCAGTTTTCCTGCAAAGACAGTGATTATGTATGAGTGATGGTGAAACTGTTTTTCTTTCTTTTGGGTTTTTCTTCCTTTTGGGTCACCCTGCCTTGGTGGGAAACGGCCAGCGTGTTAAAAAAAAAAAAGATAAGAATGAAGGAACACTGCAACAGGCCTACCAGCCCATACTGGGAAAGTCCTTCTCAAACCCAAGCCCTGTAACAAAAATTTATCCAACTCATTCTTAAGGCTACCCAAGCAATAAACTTTGATAACCCTCCTTACTCTTACTGTGCAAGTTCCACTCAAATGCAACCCTTCTCACTCTTACCTGCTGTTACTCCAACAGCATGTCAAGCCATAAACCCACTTGTCTCCGTTTGATCTCATATGCTTACACATGTGGCGGATGCTAAAGCCCCTACCACCCAAAACTTCCTTTACCCCCCTTCCACCAACCTTTCCTGGGATGACTCCTATACCACTTTTTTCTTCTGTTCTAAACCTTTATACCCTTTTGGTCATCCTATTCTGCTTCATCCCCTAAATGCTTAAACCATCATTCCTCTGCTTTCTAAATTATACCTTTCATATCTCTGCTTAATACTCACACTACACATGCTCTCAAGCATGTCTCCACTAGTTCCAACCTCCTCTTCCTCCTCCCTCCTCCTCCTCCCTCCTCCTCCTCCTCCCTCCTCCTCCTCCCTCCTCCTCCTCCCTCCTCCTCCTCCTCCCTCCTCCTCCTCCTCCCTCCTCCTCCTCCCTCCTCCTCCTCCTCCCTCCTCCTCCTCCCTCCTCCTCCTACCTCCTCCTCCCTCTACCTCCTCCTCCCTCCTCCTCCTCCCTCCTCCTCCTCCTTCCTCCTCCTCCTCCCTCCTCCTCCCTCCTCCTCCTCCTTCCTCCTCCTCCTTCTCCTTCCTCCTTCTCCTTCCTCCTTCTCCTTCCTCCTTCTCCTTCCTCCTTCTCCTTCCTCCTTCTCCTTCCTCCTTCTCCTTCCTCCTTCTCCTTCCTCCTTCTCCTTCCTCCTTCTCCTTCCTCCTTCTCCTTCCTCCTTCTCCTTCCTCCTTCTCCTTCCTCCTTCTCCTTCCTCCTTCTCCTTCCTCCTCCTCCTTCCTCCTCCTCCTTCCTCCTCCTCCTTCCTCCTCCTTCCTCCTTCTCCTTCCTCCTTCTCCTTCCTCCTTCTCCTTCCTCCTTCTCCTTCCTCCTTCCTCCTTCTCCTTCCTCCTTCTCCTTCCTCCTTCTCCTTCCTCCTTCTCCTTCCTCCTTCTCCTTCCTCCTTCTCCTTCCTCCTTCTCCTTCCTCCTTCTCCTTCCTCCTCCTCCTGCTCCTTCTTCCTCTTCCTGCTCCTTCTTCCTCTTCCTTTTCCTTCCTCCTCCTTTTCCCTCCTCCTCCTCCTCCTCCTCCTCCTCCTCCTCCTCCTCCTCCTCATCCTCCTCGTCCTCCTCGTCCTCCTCGTCCTCCTCCTCCTCCTCCTCCTCCTCCTCCTCCTCTTCCTCCTCCTCTTCCTCCTCTTCCTCCTCTTCCTCCTCTTCCTCCTCTTCCTCCTCCTCCTCCTCCTCCTCCTCCTCCTCAACATTTGAAGTTTGTGCTTTGCACTTACAGGAAAGTGTTTGATACCATTTCCCTGTTTTTTCCTTTCTAGATAAACTTCCTTTTTCAGATGCCTCAACACTACAACTTTCTTTTACCCCTGATCTATCTGTGGTTCACTTACAGTCTCTATCTGACCTTCCTGCTGATA
The DNA here is from genome assembly GCF_038502225.1 of Cherax quadricarinatus. Lineage (NCBI taxonomy): Eukaryota > Metazoa > Arthropoda > Malacostraca > Decapoda > Parastacidae > Cherax > Cherax quadricarinatus. Next base: position 18,668,878 of record NC_091318.1, read on the forward strand.
TATCCACTCCTAAATATGTAAATATATATTCACATCTTCCATACTCCCTCTCAGCAATCTGTTATCCAATCTTTCATTGCCTAGACATTTTTGTCATCAACATTTAATAACTTGTCAAAATATTCTCTCCGTCCTTCCACTACCTCCACCTCCTTATTTCATATCTTTCTTCTTTTTCTATTAAATGCCAGGTTCATTTGCTATCCAGACTTTTTCAACTTGTTAATTTCTCCAAAACTGTTTTTTATTCTCAGCAGAAGTTTTTGATACACACCAGTTTTCTCATTGGTTCCTCTTTTGCACTCCCTTACTGCTTATTTAATCGTTCTCTTTTTCCATTTACTGTATGTGTTCACACTGTAAAAACTTATCATATATACTTACTTTTTCTTCCTTACCTCCCTGATATAAGAGCTATCTACAAGAGAGAATGGAAGGAGGAAGGTATGTAATTAATCAAAAATTCATAGGGAAATCCAGATACTGGAAAAAGAGGTATACAGTAATTTGGAAGGTTCATAATTCCTACATTATTCATTAAGCTCTACTAAAAAAAAAAAAAACTGTAGTGTTTTCTTGTGTAAAGTATACTGTATTTTTTTTTTTTCCAGTTATATTCTAGAGAAGCACAGGCCATCTGGCTGTGAGTTTCTTGCTGAGCACATATCTGCAGCAAAAGCTAAGTAAGGTCAACAAAAATTATAAACTACTACTGCTATTGTGTAGTTACCTTGTGCAATTATACATTTGTGATTACCCTCTGTATTTGTAGTATGTGATTGTTGTTAAAGCTTGTGTGTAATTACAGGTTGGCCATCACTAATCCGGCATCATTGGGACCTGTAGTGTGCCGGATTAGTGAGTTTGCCGGATTACAGAGTGGTTAGGTTAGAATACACTTAATTAACCTATCAATTGAGACTTTCTGCTACATCTTCCTCATTTTCATCACTGCTTTCTCCTCCACTGGCTTGCTGCTGTAGAGTTACAACCCTCTGTGCAATTTCTGAGTCAGTATAATGATGAAATTTGAGTCAGTATAATGATAATGGTTACAGGAAAGTGGGTGCAGGAGGGAAGAGGAGCGATTGGTGGAATGATGATGTAAAGAGAGTAGTAAGGGAGAAAAAGTTAGCATATGAGAAGTTTTTACAAAGTAGAAGTGATGCAAGGAGGGAAGAGTATATGGAGAAAAAGAGAGAAGTTAAGAGAGTGGTGAAGCAATGTAAAAAGAGAGCAAATGAGAGAGTGGGTGAGATGTTATCAACAAATTTTGTTGAAAATAAGAAAAAGTTTTGGAGTGAGATTAACAAGTTAAGAAAGCCTAGAGAACAAATGGATTTGTCAGTTAAAAATAGGAGAGGAGAGTTATTAAATGGAGAGTTAGAGGTATTGGGAAGATGGAAGGAATATTTTGAGGAATTGTTAAATGTTGATGAAGATAGGGAAGCTGTGATTTCGTGTATAGGGCAAGGAGGAATAACATCTTGTAGGAGTGAGGAAGAGCCAGTTGTGAGTGTGGGGGAAGTTCGTGAGGCAGTAGGTAAAATGAAAGGGGGTAAGGCAGCCGGGATTGATGGGATAAAGATAGAAATGTTAAAAGCAGGTGGGGATATAGTTTTGGAGTGGTTGGTGCAATTATTTAATAAATGTATGGAAGAAGGTAAGGTACCTAGGGATTGGCAGAGAGCATGCATAGTTCCTTTGTATAAAGGCAAAGGGGATAAAAGAGAGTGCAAAAATTATAGGGGGATAAGTCTGTTGAGTGTACCTGGTAAAGTGTATGGTAGAGTTATAATTGAAAGAATTAAGAGTAAGACGGAGAATAGGATAGCAGATGAACAAGGAGGCTTTAGGAAAGGTAGGGGGTGTGTGGACCAGGTGTTTACAGTGAAACATATAAGTGAACAGTATTTAGATAAGGCTAAAGAGGTCTTTGTGGCATTTATGGATTTGGAAAAGGCGTATGACAGGGTGGATAGGGGGGCAATGTGGCAGATGTTGCAAGTGTATGGTGTAGGAGGTAGGTTACTGAAAGCAGTGAAGAGTTTTTACGAGGATAGTGAGGCTCAAGTTAGAGTATGTAGGAAAGAGGGAAATTTTTTCCCAGTAAAAGTAGGCCTTAGACAAGGATGTGTGATGTCACCGTGGTTGTTTAATATATTTATAGATGGGGTTGTAAGAGAAGTAAATGCGAGGGTCTTGGCAAGAGGCGTGGAGTTAAAAGATAAAGAATCACACACAAAGTGGGAGTTCTCACAGCTGCTCTTTGCTGATGACATTGTGCTCTTGGGAGATTCTGAAGAGAAGTTGCAGAGATTGGTGGATGAATTTGGTAGGGTGTGCAAAAGAAGAAAATTAAAGGTGAATACAGGAAAGAGTAAGGTTATGAGGATAACAAAAAGATTAGGTGATGAAAGATTGAATATCAGATTGGAGGGAGAGAGTATGGAGGAGGTGAACGTATTCAGATATTTGGGAGTGGACGTGTCAGCAGATGGGTCTATGAAAGATGAGGTGAATCATAGAATTGATGAGGGAAAAAGAGTGAGTGGTGCACTTAGGAGTCTGTGGAGACAAAGAACTTTGTCCTTGGAGGCAAAGAGGGGAATGTATGAGAGTATAGTTTTACCAACGCTCTTATATGGGTGTGAAGCGTGGGTGATGAATGTTGCAGCGAGGAGAAGGCTGGAGGCAGTGGAGATGTCATGTCTGAGGGCAATGTGTGGTGTGAATATAATGCAGAGAATTCGTAGTTTGGAAGTTAGGAGGAGGTGCGGGATTACCAAAACTGTTGTCCAGAGGGCTGAGGAAGGGTTGTTGAGGTGGTTCGGACATGTAGAGAGAATGGAGCGAAACAGAATGACTTCAAGAGTGTATCAGTCTGTAGTGGAAGGAAGGCGGGGTAGGGGTCGGCCTAGGAAGGGTTGGAGGGAGGGGGTAAAGGAGGTTTTGTGTGCGAGGGGCTTGGACTTCCAGCAGGCATGCGTGAGCGTGTTTGATAGGAGTGAATGGAGACAAATGGTTTTTAATACTTGACGTGCTGTTGGAGTGTGAGCAAAGTAACATTTATGAAGGGATTCAGGGAAACCGGCAGGCCGGACTTGAGTCCTGGAGATGGGAAGTACAGTGCCTGCACTCTGAAGGAGGGGTGTTAATGTTGCAGTTTAAAAACTGTAGTGTAAAGCACCCTTCTGGCAAGACAGTGATGGAGTGAATGATGGTGAAAGTTTTTCTTTTTCGGGCCACCCTGCCTTGGTGGGAATCGGCCGGTGTGATAATAAAAAAAAAAAAATATAATGATGAAATTTGAAATTATGCTAGCTGATATTAGTGCTGGATTACTGATGGAGCCAGATAACTGATTGCCGGATTAGTGATGGCCTACCTGTACTTGCATGAGTGTGTGTGAACTGAGCTCTAGCTCTTGGTTAGTTTGGTTTCAGTTACTGTAGACTTGAGATTGCCCTCCCCATCTATGTCTGTGAGATTACCCCTTCTATGTTTATGAGATTGTTCCATCTTTATTTGTGAGATTGTTCCATTTTTTTGCAAGATTATGGCTTATCATACAAGAGATGATAACATTATTCTCTTCATTCCTGAAGATAATAGGTAATTTAAAATATCAAAATTTTCAAAACTTTCTGCCTAATGCCAAGACTTTTGAAAGGTTTACTGTAATTTCTTTCAGTAGTTCTTATGAGTATTTAGAGCCTTTGTTGTGAATCTCTTATTAGTTCTACCATGTTGCTGCTCTGTAATATTTAATATTTGTCATTGCTCAAAAAATTTACAATAACTTATAAAATTGTAGTGTTGTACTGTTAACTGACTTTTTTTTACCTTATTATCACGTAGTTTTGTAAATTGAAAGCTGAGTGTTAACAGATACAATATTTTATAGTCTCAAATGGAAGCACACTTTTCTTAATTCAGGGGGAAACATTCTTATCCCCCCAAAATACTAGATTTCAATTTGTTTAAAATTTGACAGCTGGAATATCACATAAAAATACTATATATTGTACCTGTATTTATAAATATTGCCAAACTCAAAATGGAATTTGCTGCTTTGCTCATAAATTTTGTGAGATGGAGTGAAATTATATATCTTCAGTGAAAACAAAACCACTGTAACTCCACCACCGACCTTGGGGAGACCATCACCAGGTTGTCCCAGGCTTGGTCTCTATACACCCATCTGAATTAAGAAAAATGCATTTTAATTATTTCCATTATAATAATAATAATTCATACTATTCTTGCACCATAAGTGATATATGACCTTATTGAATCCCAAATTGTTATGTGTACATTTTTATGGAGAGTTAGAGGTATCGGGAAGATGGAAGGAATATTTTGAGGAATTGTTAAATGTTGATGAAGATAGAGAAGCTGTGATTCCATTTATAAGGCAAGTAGGAATAACATCGTGTTGGAGTGAGGAAGAGCAAGTTGTGAGTGTGGGGGAAGTTTGTGAGGCAGTATGTAGAATGAAAGGGGGTAAAGCAGCTGGGATTGATGGGATAAAGATAGAAATGTTAAAAGCAGGTGGGGACATAGTTTTGGAGTGGTTAGCATTTTTATTTAATAAATGTATGGAAGGGGGTAAGGTACCTAGGGATTGGCAGAGAGCATGCATAGTTCCTTTGTATAAAGGCAGTGGGGACAAAAGAGAGTGTAAAAATTATAGGGGAATAAGTCTGTTGAGTATAACTGGTAAAGTGTATGTTAGTTATTATTGATAGAATTATGAGTAAGATGGAGAGCAGGATAGTAGACAAACAAGGAGGCTTTAGGAAAGGTAGGGGGTGTGTAGACCAAGTGTTTGCAGTGAAACACATAGGTGAACAGTATTTGGATAAGGGTGGAGAGGTTTTTGTGGGATTTATGGATTTGGAAAAGGCATGTGATAGGGTGGATAAGGGGGCAATGTATCAGATGTTGCAAATGTATGGAATAGAAGGTAGGTTATTGAAGGCAGTGAAAAGTTTTTATGAGGATAGTGAGGCTCAGGTTAGAGTATGTAGGCAAGAGGGGGATTATTTCCCAGTAAAAGTAGGCCTTAGAAATGGATGTGTGATGTCACTTTGGTTGTTCATTTATAGATGGAGTAGTAAGAGAAGTGAATGCTTTGGTGTTGGCAAGAGGTGTGGGGTTAAAAGATAAAGAATCTAACACAAAGTGGGAGTTGTCACAGTTGCTCTTTGCTGATGACACTGTGCTTTTGGGAGATTCTGAAGAGAAGTTGCAGAGGTTGGTTGATGAGTATGGTAGGGTATGTAAAAGAAGGAAGTTAAAAGTATATATAGGTAAGAGTAAGGTGATGAGGATAACAAAAAAATTAGGTAATGGAAGATTGGATATCAGATTGGAGGGAGAGAGTATGGAGGAGGTGAATGTGTTCAGATATTTGGGAGTGGACGTGTCAGGAAATGGGTCTGTGAAGGATGAGGTGAATCATAGAATTGACGAGGGGTGCACTGAGGAGTCTGTGGAGACAAAGAACTTTATCCATGAAAGCAAAGAAGGGAATGTATGAGAGTATAGTTATACCAATGCCCTTGTATGGTTGTGAGGCATGGGTTGTGAATGTTGCAACAAGAAGGCTGGAGGCAGTGGAGATGTCATGTCTGAGGGCAGTGTGTGGTGTGAATACATGTAATGCAGAGAGTCAGTAGTTTTGAGATTAGGAGATGTGGGATTACCAAAACTATTATCCAGAGGCCTGAGGAGGGGTTATTGAGATGCTTTGGACATGTAGAGAGAACAGAACGAAATAGAATGACTTCAATAGTATACAGATCTGTAATGGAGGGAAAGGGGGGTAGGGGTCGGCCTAGGAAAGGTTGGAGGGAGGGGGTAAAGGAGGTTTGGACTTCCAGCAAGCGTGCATGAGCTTGTTAGACAGGAGTGAATGGAGACAAACGGCTTTTAATACTTGATGTGCTGTTGGAGTGTAAGCAAGGTAGCATTTATGAAGGGATTCAGGGAAACCGGCAGGCTGGACTTGGGTACTGGAGATGGGAAGTACAGTGTCTGCACTCTGAAGGAGGGTGTTAATGTTGCAGTTTTATAGCTGTAATGTAGGCATGCCTCTGGCAAGACAGTGATGGAGTGAATGATGAAAGTTTTTCTTTTTTGGGCCACCCTGCCTTGGTGGGAAATGGCCAATGTGTTAAAACTAATACATGTAAAATAACATTTTTATAGGTTTATGGATCATAAAATTAAGAAAATACTGTGGTACTACATTTGTTAAGTTAACATTGGGGCATTCAGAAAATAATGTTGGAAGAACAAAATTAATGTAATAAAATGAAGACAGGTTAATTTATGAGTGGTAGCACTGTAGGTTCGTGTATGTTGATGATGTATGTGAATCATTTTTATTTTTTCAGTCATAAATTAGTTAGAAAAATTGGATATCACATTGGAGGGAGGGAGTATGGCAGTGAATGTTTTCAGATATTTGGGAGTTGACTTGTCAGTGGATGGGTTTATGAAGGCTGAGGTTAATCATAAAACTGATGAAGGAAAAAGGTGAGTGATGCATTGAAGTATCTGTGGAGACAAAGAACGTTATCCATGGAGGCAAAGAAGGGGAATGTATGAATATAGTGATACCAGCACTCTTATATGGGTGTGAAGCATGAGTTGTAAATGCTGCAGTGATGAGGTGGCTGGAGGCAATGGAGATGTCGTGTCTAAGGGCAACGTGTTATGTAAATATTATGCAGAGAATTCATAGTGTGGAAATTAGGAGGAGGTGTGGAGTTACTAAAAGTATTAGTCAGAGGGCTGAAAAGGGGCTGTTGAGGTGGAACAAAGTAGAATGACTTGGAAAGCATATAAATCTATAGAGGAAGGAAGGCGGGGTAGGGGTCATCCCTGATAAAGTTGGAGGGAGGGGGTAAAGGAGGTTTTGTGCACGAGGGGCTTGGACTTCCAGCAAGCATGCGTGAGCATTTTTGATAGGAGTGAATGGCGATGAATGGTATTTGGGCCTGACGAGCTGTTGGAGTATGAGCAGGGTAATATTTTGTGAAGAAATTCAGGGAAATCTGTTAGCTGGACTTTAGTTCTGGAGGTGGGAAGTACAATGCCTGCACTTTAAAGAAGGGGTTTGGGATATCGGCAGTTTGGAGGGACATCTAAGCTGTCATATCTGAACGCCTCTTCAAAGACAGTGATTATGTATGAGTGATGGTGAAAGTGTTGAATGATGATGATAGTTATTTCTTTCTTTTGGGGTTTTTCTTTCTTTTCGGGTCACCCTGGAAAATGGCCAATGTGTTAAAAAAAAAAAAAATTGGTGTGTTATACAGTAATTTTTTCCTGCAACTTTTTTAGTAGATATTTAGAGCACTTTTCAGTAGAACAATTTTGTCTTTTCATTAATGTGAATTAGTTGAACATATTTTTACATAAGTTAATTTTTGCTTAAATTTCCTAATACACTGGCCATCTCAAACAACAACAACAACAATAACAAAAAAATTAACCATCATTCATTCACTTGCAAGGCAAAAGCACACAGACTTCACAATTCAAATGACCCTTTGAACTATAACATCCTAACCCCTTCTTCATAGTGCAGGCACTGTATTTCCTACATGCAGATCACTTCTGCTCTTTGTGTAATTGTTAAAAGATGAAGAATAAAATTCACAGTACCATGCCAGACAATAAAACAACACTTGTGAGTTGCTAATGATTCAGGATGGACTGAAAAGTGATCAAAGGTTTTTCTGTCCAATTGTCGATTAGCTTTGCATTAAATGCTTTTTATATTCAAATTATTTATAGCCTCTTATATGGAGGAAGTAGCAGTAGTCTTTATGTTCATTAAATTACAGATGGGAGGAAGGGAATTGTAACTGGAGTATAGACATCAGTGAAAGCTCTGAAATCTACAGTGACATCGGCATAACAAGAGTGAGCGGGTCTCATTTGCCTCGACACTCTGACTCACAAATTTGCTGTATAACAAACCAGATGATAAAGGTTAGTAATGATACATTGTTTTTCTGCTTTGTGAATTAGAGAATTGGAAACAGGAAGTAGATAGTTCTCAGTGAATCTGTTCCATCCTTACCTATAATACAAAAGTATTAAAATTTTCAAAAGTTGATATAAATATTTTTTAACTAGCATTGTAAGAGTGGAGTTGTAAAGAATAAAGATTTCATTTCTTTGTAAAGGATACAATGTGTAATTACAATTTTGGGTTGCTAGGCACAAAGAAAGCCACTATCGTGCTGGGGCATTTCAGGGAAACTAATCCTAGTATGTACATAATAACTACTTAAATGTAGACAAGATAAGAATGGTTAACTTTTATTAAATTTTTTATTTAATCTTAATAATAATGTAAGGTAGTCAAGGTGGAGGTTTATAAGAAGAATAATCTTGAAGGTGCACATAATTGAAACAATACATGTATTACAATTAACGGTTCAAGCAGTAATATTTCATGGATTGGCAGCTATTTAATAGACTAGAGGCCATATAATAAATATAATATAATAACTGATTTGAAGTTGTTTTGGTTGGTTTGGTTAGTATTGAGAGATGAGATGATTTTTAAGTAAAGTCCTAAATTTATAAGTACATGTAGTCAGGGGATCCTTTACCAGTTCAGGTAGTGAATTCCAGATCTTTGGGCCCTTTATGTGCATTTCATTTTTACATAGTGTGAGACTGACACGAGGGATGTCAAAGAGTGTCTTATGCCTTGTATTGTGACTGTGCATTCTGTTGTAGCTATCAAGGAAAAGCTTAAGTCGAGGGTTTATATTGGAGTTTAATGTTCTCTATATGTAGTAGGCACAATAATTTGAGTGTATGTCTTGTATATTTAGCAAGTTCAGGCTTTTGAAAAGTGGTGGAGTGTGCTGTCTAGCACAGGAGCTGGTAATCATCCACACAGCAGCTTTTTGTTGGGCTATTAAAGGTTTCAGGTGGTTGGCTGTGGTTGATCCCCAGTCACAAATAACATAGGTGAGGTAGTGATATATTAACCCTTTCAGGGTCCGTACTGTAGATCTACAGCTATATGTTAAGGATTCAAACTGTAGATCTATGCCAAAATTCTAGCGGTGTCAGATTTAGCACGAGAAGGCTGGTAGGCCTACATCTGAGAGAACGGGTCTGCGTGGTGTGTGTGCGCCGTAAGCAAACATTCTAGGCACCCACATGGCATTGTGGGAACGCCGCCTCAGTAACCTTTGTTCACCATGCCTCTCCGCATGGCAGCTCTCACTCGAGGCGAATTGGGACTCTCCTCTTCGTAAATAATAGTTCTGACTCTAATGGAAGTGGAAAAGAAGAATAATTCTATGGCTTTGATCAATTAGTGACCGAAAACAATGACCAGGATATCGAAAATAGTGCAGAAAATCCTGATGATCCTCAACCTTCTACCCCTGGTGTGAGCATGTCTCAGTCACATTCAGTTGTACCTCGTTGCAAGAGAAAACTAATATTTTCGCATGGCCAGGTCTCAGACTTCAGTATTGATGATCGTAGTGATGTGGACTGTGATTTATTGCTCTTGATGATCATTCGAGTAGTGATAGTGATGAATCATATTCACCAGTGAAGCGTTGGTACATACGCCGCCGCATGCACTCGGGTAGTGTTCCCTATGCAGTGCCCAGGGGATGGAGTACATCCTGGAGTACATCCCGTGGCCCTACACCAGGAATAGGAATAGACAGTGAAAATGAGGATGATGTGGCTACACTTGGCATGGATAGACCACAGGCATCAGTAGGTGGTGGTATTGGTGGTGATAGTGATAGTGGTGATGGTAGTGCCACGGCCATGCATGACTCACCAGCCCAGGCTGGGACCCCACGCCGCTGACTCCTCAGCTCAAGGACAAACCAGAGTGTCATCCACCACCACACCACAACTACAACTACAACCACAACCAGGGTATGATGTCCAGTATCCACCAGCAAACCACATCTGGGATTGGCAGCAAAAATCCCAGTTTTGTTCCCACTCCCCATCAGTTTGACGACTCTCAAAGTGGAATACTACCAGCTTGTTCCCTTGGAAACACTGCAAATGAACTGGAATTCTTTGAACTATTTTTTGACCAGCCCTTGATGGAAATTATTGTTAGGGAAAGTAACAAGTATTTTGAGTACACCATGGCAAATACGATCATATCACTACAGTCAAGACCACACCGGTGGAAAGAGACAACTGTGGGTGAAATGTATTTGCTTTTTTGCAACAATAATGCTTATGCCTCATGTCTGTAAGCATAATATAAAATCATACTGGTCCACAGATCGGCTAATTTGTACCCCGGCCTTCAGTGAAATCATCCCAGTGAACAGGTTTATCTTACTGTTACATATGTTATACTTCTCTGACAAAACCAGGCCTGACAGAAGTGACAGGTTATACAAGATTAGAAATGTTTTTATGTATCTGAAACAAAAGTTCAACATGTACTTTTATCCATTCAAGAATCTTACAATTGATGAGTCTTTGATTATGTTCAAAGGTAGACTGTCGTTCAAGCAGTATATACCGAGCAAAAGGAAACTCTTTGGTATAAAACTGTTTGTACTCTGTGACTGTGACAGTGGCCTGGTATTGGATATTATTGTATACACAGGAAGTAAAACATTGAAAGATACCAGGATATTATTGGGTATCTCAGGTGACGTAGTGAGAAACATGATGGCACCTTATTTTGGTAAGGGGCATACATTATATACTGATAACTGGTACACAAGCTCTTTACTCAGTGATTTCTGGCGAGTGAACATGACAGATGTGTGTGGCACAGTGCGTTTTAATCGTAAACATATGCTCAGGTTCAACACAGGCACTAGTTGAGACACTTATGCAGCATATGGGAATCTTTATTCAGGAAACGTTTCGCCACACAGTGGCTTCATCAGTCCAATACAAAGAGGAAGGCGTAAGGAGAGGAGGAGAATGAGGTAATCAGTCCCTCAACCTGGAGTCGATGTGTTCAGTCCACATCTGATTACCTCATTCTCCTCCTCTCCTTACGCCTTCCTCTTTGTATTGGACTGATGAAGCCACTGTGTGGCGAAACGTTTCCTGAATAAAGATTCCCATATGCTGCATAAGTGTCTCAATCTTCAACTTGTCGGTTTTTCAAACCATTCATCACAGGCACTAGTGCTGGTGAGGTGCAGGTGTTTACTGCCAATGACATCATGGCATTATGGTGGCATGACAAACATGATGTCACATTGTTGACAACCATTCACCCTAACGAAATGCAAGAAAGTGGCAAAGTTGATAGAGTGACTAATGAACATATTCGAAAACCAGTGACAATAATTGATTATACACAAAATATGCATTTGGTTGACAAATGTGACATGCAGATAGGCTTTGTTGATTGTGTTCGTAAGAGTTACAAGTGGTACATGAAACTTTTCTTCCATCTCATGGACATTTTAATGCTCAGTGCATATAATACATGTATGTACCAAATAAAGACCGGCAACAGACCACCGTATGGTGAATTTTGTTTGTCTGTTGCCAGACAACTCATAGTGAAGTACCAGGTAACAACACCTGCTATACAAAACTGTCCTTGAACTCCTCAGGAAATACCCAAGCGTTTGAGGAGGGAAGGTGATCACTTCCTAATACAGCTTCCTGCAACTAAGAAGAAATTTGTCCAGAAGAGATGTGTTGTCTGTGCACAAACAAAACGACGTCAACAAAGACAGAAAGATACTCAGTTTATGTGCGAGGAACATAAGGTACTTCTGTGCATGATACCTTGTTTCAAGGACTTCCACAAGTTGCAGCAGTTCTAGAAACGTGTCCAGTGGCTGTATATATGTAAATACAGTGGACCCTCGCCTAACGATATTAATCCATTCCTGAGATCTCAACATTAAGCGAAATTATCGTTAGCCGAATTAATTTTCCCCATAAGAAATGATGAAAATCAAATTAATCCGTTCCTGACACCCCAAAGTATGAAAAAAAAAAAAATTTTACCACATGAAATATTAATTTTAATACACACAAACTGAAGAAGACATGTACAATTACATGACACTTACCTTTATTGAAGATCTGGTGATGATTGATGGGATGGGAGGAGGGGAGAGTGTGGATGGTGTTAATGTTTAGAAGGGGAATCCCCTTCCATTAGGACTTGAGGTGTCAAGTCCTTTTCTGGGGTTACTTCCCTTCTTCTTTTAATGCCACTAGTCACTGGACCTCTGCCGCACAACATATCTGTCCATAGAGGCCTGTACCTCCCGTTCCTTTATGACATTCCTAAAGTGTTTCACAACATTGTCAGTGTAATAGCCACCAGCATGGCTTGCAATAGCTGTGTGAGGGTGATTTTCATTAAAAAAAGGTTTGCACTTTAAGCCACATTGCACACATTTCCTTAATCTTTGAAGTAGGCAACTTCCTCAATTTCTCTATCCCCTCCTCCGGAGCAGTTTCCTCAGGTCTGGCCTCTTGCTGTTGAAGATGATCTTGCAACTCATCAGTGGTTAGTTCTTCATTGTCCTCCTCCACCAACTCTTCCACATGCTCCCCACTAACCTCCAACCCCAAGGACTTCCCCAATGCCACAATGGATTCCTCAACTGGCATAGGATTCCCAGGGTTAGCCTCAAACCTTCAAAATCCCTTTTGTCTACACATTCTGGCCACAGTTTCTTCCAAGCAGAGTTCAAGGTCCTCTTAGTCACTTCCTCCCAAGCCTTACCTATAATGTTTACACAATTGAGGATGCTAAAGTGATCTCTCCAAAACTCTCTTAGAGTCAATTGAGTTTCTGAGGTCACTATAAAGCACCTTTCAAACATAGCTTTTGTGTAGAGTTTTTTGAAGTTTGTAATGACCTGCTGGTCCATGGGCTGCAGGAGAGGAGTGGTATTAGGAGGCAAAAACTTGACCTTAATGAAGCTCATGTCCCCAGAAAGTTGCTCTGCCACGTCTGAAGGATGACCAGGAGCATTGTCTAATACCAGGAGGCACTTAAGGTCCAATTTATTTTCCAGGAGGTAATTTTTCACAGTGGGGGCAAATGCATGGTGTAACCAGTCATAGAAAAGGTCTCTAGTGACCCATGCCTTACTGTTTGCCCTCCACATCACACACAAATTAGCCTTGAGGACATTGTTTTTCCTGAACACTCTGGGAGTTTCAGAGTGATACACCAATAAAGGCTTCACTTTGCAGTCACCACTAGCATTAGCACACATCAACAGAGTAAGCCTGTCTTTCATAGGCTTATGCCCTGGGAGTGCCTTTTCCTCCTGAGTAATGTAGGTCCTGCTTGGCATTTTCTTCCAAAACAGGCCTGTTTCGTCACAATTAAACACTTGTTCAGGTTTCAATTCTTCACTGTCTATGTACTCCTTGAATTCCTTCACATATTTTTCAGCTGATTTGTCAGTTAAAAATAGGAGAGGAGAGTTATTAAATGGAGAGTTAGAGGTATTGGGAAGATGGAGGGAATATTTTGAGGAATTGTTAAATGTTGATGAAGATAGGGAAGCTGTGATTTCGTGTATAGGGCAAGGAGGAATAACATCTTGTAGGAGTGAGGAAGAGCCAGTTGTGAGTGTGGGGGAAGTTCGTGAGGCAGTAGGTAAAATGAAAGGGGGTAAGGCAGCCGGGATTGATGGGATAAAGATAGAAATGTTAAAAGCAGGTGGGGATATAGTTTTGGAGTGGTTGGTGCAATTATTTAATAAATGTATGGAAGAGGGTAAGGTACCTAGGGATTGGCAGAGAGCATGCATAGTTCCTTTGTATAAAGGCAAAGGGGACAAAAGAGAGTGCAAAAATTATAGGGGGATAAGTCTGTTGAGTGTACCTGGTAAAGTGTATGGTAGAGTTATAATTGAAAGAATTAAGAGTAAGACGGAGAATAGGATAGCAGATGAACAAGGAGGCTTTAGGAAAGGTAGGGGGTGTGTGGACCAGGTGTTTACAGTGAAACATATAAGTGAACAGTATTTAGATAAGGCTAAAGAGGTCTTTGTGGCATTTATGGATTTGGAAAAGGCGTATGACAGGGTGGATAGGGGGGCAATGTGGCAGATGTTGCAAGTGTATGGTGTAGGAGGTAGGTTACTGAAAGCAGTGAAGAGTTTTTACGAGGATAGTGAGGCTCAAGTTAGAGTATGTAGGAAAGAGGGAAATTTTTTCCCAGTAAAAGTAGGCCTTAGACAAGGATGTGTGATGTCACCGTGGTTGTTTAATATATTTATAGATGGGGTTGTAAGAGAAGTAAATGCGAGGGTCTTGGCAAGAGGCGTGGAGTTAAAAGATAAAGAATCACACACAAAGTGGGAGTTGTCACAGCTGCTCTTTGCTGATGACACTGTGCTCTTGGGAGATTCTGAAGAGAAGTTGCAGAGATTGGTGGATGAATTTGGTAGGGTGTGCAAAAGAAGAAAATTAAAGGTGAATACAGGAAAGAGTAAGGTTATGAGGATAACAAAAAGATTAAGTGATGAAAGATTGAATATCAGATTGGAGGGAGAGAGTATGGAGGAGGTGAACGTATTCAGATATTTGGGAGTGGACGTGTCAGCGGATGGGTCTATGAAAGATGAGGTGAATCATAGAATTGATGAGGGAAAAAGAGTGAGTGGTGCACTTAGGAGTCTGTGGAGACAAAGAACTTTGTCCTTGGAGGCAAAGAGGGGAATGTATGAGAGTATAGTTTTACCAACGCTCTTATATGGGTGTGAAGCGTGGGTGATGAATGTTGCAGCGAGGAGAAGGCTGGAGGCAGTGGAGATGTCGTGTCTGAGGGCAATGTGTGGTGTGAATATAATGCAGAGAATTCGTAGTTTGGAAGTTAGGAGGAGGTGCGGGATTACCAAAACTGTTGTCCAGAGGGCTGAGGAAGGGTTGTTGAGGTGGTTCGGACATGTAGAGAGAATGGAGCGAAACAGAATGACTTCAAGAGTGTATCAGTCTGTAGTGGAAGGAAGGCGGGGTAGGGGTCGGCCTAGGAAGGGTTGGAGGGAGGGGGTAAAGGAGGTTTTGTGTGCGAGGGGCTTCGACTTCCAGCAGGCATGCGTGAGCGTGTTTGATAGGAGTGAATGGAGACAAATGGTTTTTAATACTTGACGTGCTGTTGGAGTGTGAGCAAAGTAACATTTATGAAGGGATTCAGGGAAACCGGCAGGCCGGACTTGAGTCCTGGAGATGGGAAGTACAGTGCCTGCACTCTGAAGGAGGGGTGTTAATGTTGCAGTTTAAAAACTGTAGTGTAAAGCACCCTTCTGGCAAGACAGTGATGGAGTGAATGATGGTGAAAGTTTTTCTTTTTCGGGCCACCCTGCCTTGGTGGGAATCGGCCAGTGTGATAATAATAAAAAAAAATTTTCAGCTGCTTTTTGGTCCGAACTGGCAGCCTCACCATGCCTTATCACACTATGTATTCAATTCAGTTCAAGTTTATTCTCTGTAGTGGTGACAATGTGGGGTTTACAGGTTTTGGGTATTTTGTGGTTTACATGTTATAAATACTAATTACAGAGGGGGCCACTAGGACACCTAGCATGGCTAGGCATTTCGAGCAGACTTAGATTAATTCTTAACATTAAATCCTTACAGATTACAGTATTAAGGCTAAGTGACTACATCATAATTTGTGAGTTTAGCAATGTGAATGCTTTTGTTTTGGCACAATACAAGGTGTCTATATTTGAGTATCATAGGCAAACTTATGACTAGTTAGGATTTATTATTTTAAGATTAAGATTAGTATTTCTGGGTTTATAGTCAGTGGGTGAGTGAGTAATTTTGAACCACCAGGTGGTTATCATGTAGTTAGTTGTCGGGGTGGATCAGGGAGATAAGATGTTTTCTAACTGTAGTTTTGAAAGTAATGAATGTGTCTGCAGTTCTAGAGTTTTCAGGTAGGGTGTTCCAGATTTTAGGTCCTTTGAAATACAGTGGACCCCCGCATGACGATCACCTCCGAATGCGACCAATTATGTAAGTGTATTTATGTAAGTGCGTTTGTACGTGTATGTTTGGGGGTCTGAAATGGACTAATCTACTTCACAATATTCCTTATGGGAACAAATTCGGTCAGTACTGGCACCTGAACATACTTCTGGAGTGAAAAAATATCGTTAACCGGGGGTCCACTGTACATTGAATTTTTGTAAAGGTTTAGTCGAACACGGGGAATGTCATAGAGATGTTTGTGTCTGGTGTTATGCCTGTGGATCCTGTCACAACTATCAAGATAGCATTTTAGGTCAAGGTTAATATTGGAATTTAAGGTCCTGTAGATATAGATTGCACAGTAGTAAGTGTGGATGTTCTGAACAGGGAGTAGGTTTAGATCTATGAAGAGTGGGGGGGTGTGTTGCCAGGGATGGGATTTAGTGATTATTCTTACTGCGGCTTTTTGTTGGATTATTATTGGCTTTAGGTGTGTTGCTGCAGTTGAACCCCAAGCACAGATAGCATAGGTGAGGTATGGATATATGAGTGAATGGTATAGTGTGAGAAGGGCAGTTTGTGGTACGTAGTATCGTATCTTGGAGAGGATAACCATTACGATTCTTATATCTCTCAAACCAACCTTTGCTGGCCGTAAATTCACTCACATCACCACTAGTTGCAGGCATTTTTCTAATTAAATCGTCATGCAACTTCCTAGCCTTTTCACATATGATCGCTTGAGAGATGCTATCTCCTGCTATCTGTTTTTTGTTTATCCACACCAATAACAGTCTCTCAACATCTTCTATCACTTGCGATCTCTGTTTCAAAAACAAACTTGCACCTTTGGCAAGAACAGCTTCCTTGATTGCTGTTTTCTTGGCCTCAATAGTAGCGATGGTTGATTGGAGTTTTGTGTACAACCTGGCCAGCTCAGAGACATGCACTTCCCTTTCATACTTAGCAATGATCTCTTTCTTCATATCCATAGTAATTCTCACCCTTTTTGCTGTATGGTTTGCACTAGAAGCTTTCTTGGGGCCCATGGTGACTTATTTTGCAGGTGCAATCACTAAAGACGCTGTGATAATATGAAATGTTCTGATTGTATGTTTGGATACAACCGCGGTGGCTGGCTTGTAAACACTGGCACCCACGGGACAAGTGAGGTGCACTCAGGCCACACGTGGACACGTCTTGAACGGAACGAATCGCGTTGAGCGAGTTTTTTAGCGCTAGCCGAGGCAAAATTTTTGCGTTAAAATGTATCGCTAGGCGGATTTAACGTTATGCAATGCGTTCGTTAGGTGAGGGTCCACTGTATATAATAGAACAGTAGTATTATATAACATTTGTGCATGTTTATTGTAGTAAACAGTAGTGGCAGTTTGGAGGGATATGTTGTGTATCTTTATATGTGTATGCTTCTAAACTGTTGTATTCTGAGCACCTCTGCAAAAACAGTGATAATGTGCGAGTGTGGTGTAAGTGTTGAATGATGATGAAAGTATTTTCTTTTTGGGGATTTTCTTTCTTTTTTTTTGGGGGGTCACCCTGCCTCGGTGGGAGACGGCCGACTTGTTGAAAAAAAAAGAAAAAACTTTAGTGTGGCTATTGTGTTTAATTCAGTGAGTGTATATATATACATTATATACAGCATTGGTCTCACAGACCACAAATGTTACTATAAAAAGAAAAGAAAAAAGTATAAAAAACGTAAAATAAAGAAATGCGATTTTGCGGAAGTCGTTGATGTTACCGCCACCCGGACATTTTGGGTCAAATTTCCGCCTCTATACCTCGGTAAGTACTGATCAGAATTTTTTTGTTTTTGTTTTTTTACCTTCACAAAAATATTATCTTTAACCCTTAAATGGTCCAAACGTATATATACTCTTTTTCAACATCTGAAAGTATGTAAAAAAATGTAGATCTTTTTTTTTTGTTTTACATGTGAAAACATGTAAAAAAACTTTTATCTACATTTTTTTTTTTTTGTTATATATGAAAATATGTAAAAAAAAGTAGATCTACTTTTGTAGCACTACAAATTTGAATGTCGATTTGTTTGGACCGTTTACGGGTTAATTCTGTAAGATTTTTTTTTTTTTTTTTTTTTTTTTTTTTTCAAAATTTCTTGGACACTGGGGCACCCCTTGAAATTTTGCCTCTGGACCCTGATTGGGTTAAAGAGTGGTACAGTGGAACCCCAAATTTTGAACTTAATTCATTCCAGGAGCTAGTTCTAAATTCGAAAAGTTTGAAAAGCGAAGCAATATTTCCCATGAGAAATAATGGAAATACAATTAATCCGTTCCAGAAACCCAAAAATATTCCCCCCAAAAAATACATTTTATAGAGATTAATTAGTTTTACATACACACAACAAACACGTATAGTGTGCAATTATGTATTAATAAATTTAAGTAAACATATAAAATAACAGTCTCTTATAGAGGAATAAGTTTACTGAGTATACCAGGAAAAGCATACGGTAGGGTTATAATTGAAAGAATTAGAGGTAAGACAGAATGTAGGATTGCGGATGAGCAAGGAGGTTTCAGAGTGGGTAGGGGATGTGTAGATCAAGTGTTTACATTGAAGCATATATGTGAACAGTATTTAGATAAAGGTAGGGAAGTTTTTATTGCATTTATGGATTTAGAAAAGGCATATGATAGAGTGGATAGAGGAGCAATGTGGCAGATGTTGCAAGTATATGGAATAGGTGGTAAGTTATTAAATGCTGTAAAGAGTTTTCATGAGGATAGTGAGGCTCAGGTTAGGGTGTGTAGAAGAGAGGGAGACTACTTCCCGGTAAAAGTAGGTCTTAGACAGGGATGTGTAATGTCACCATGGTTGTTTAATATATTTATAGATGGGGTTGTAAAGGAAGTAAATGCTAAGGTGTTCGGGAGAGGGGTGGGATTAAATTTTGGGGAATCAAATTCAAAATGACAATTGACACAGTTACTTTTTGCTGATGATACTGTGCTTATGGGAGATTCTAAAGAAAAATTGCAAAGGTTAGTGGATGAGTTTGGGAATGTGTGTAAAGGTAGAAAGTTGAAAGTGAACATAGAAAAGAGTAAGGTGATGAGGGTGTCAAATGATTTAGATAAAGAAAAATTGGATATCAAATTGGGGAGGAGGAGTATGGAAGAAGTGAATGTTTTCAGATACTTGGGAGTTGACGTGTCGGCGGATGGATTTATGAAGGATGAGGTTAATCATAGAATTGATGAGGGAAAAAAGGTGAGTGGTGCATTGAGGTATATGTGGAGTCAAAAAACGTTATCTATGGAGGCATAGAAGGGAATGTATGAAAGTATAGTAGTACCAACACTCTTATATGGGTGTGAAGCTTGGGTGGTAAATGCAGCAGCGAGGAGACGGTTGGAGGCAGTGGAGATGTCCTGCTTAAGGGCAATGTGTCGTGTAAATATTATGCAGAAAATTCGGAGTGTGGAAATTAGGAAAAGGTGTGGAGTTAATAAAAGTATTAGTCAGAGGGCAGAAGAGAGGTTGTTGAGGTGGTTTGGTCATTTAGAGAGAATGGATCAAAGTAGAATGACATGGAAAGCATATAAATCTATAGGGGAAGGAAGGCGGGATAGGGGTCGTCCTCGAAAGGGTTGGAAAGAGGGGGTAAAGGAGGTTTTGTGGGCAAGGGGCTTGGACTTCCAGCAAGCGTGCATGAGCGTGTTAGATAGGAGTGAATGGAGACGAATGGTACTTGGGACCTGACGATCTGTTGGAGTGTGAGCAGGGTAATATTTAGTGAAGGGATTCAGGGAAACCGGTTATTTTCATATAGTCGGACGTGAGTCCTGGAAATGGGAAGTGCAATGCCTGCACTTTAAAGGAGGGGTTTGGGATATTGGCAGTTTGGAGGGATATGTTGTGTATCTTTATATGTGTATGCTTCTAAACTGTTGTATTCTGAGCACCTCTGCAAAAACAGTGATAATGTGCGAGTGTGATGAAAGTGTTGAATGATGAAAGTATTTTCTTTTTGGGGATTTTCTTTCTTTTTTGGGTCACCCTACCTCGGTGAGAGACGGCCAACTTGTTGAAAAAAAAAAATAAATAAAATAACATTTTTACTTACCTTTATTGAAGATTGGTGATGGCATCTAGAAGATAGGGAGGAGGAGAGAGGAAGTTGAGGTTAGTGTTTGGAAGGGAAATCCCCCTCCATAAGGGCTTAAGGTATCAAAGCCCTCTCTGGGGTTACTTCACTTCTCTGTCTTTTAATGCCACTAGGACCAGCTTGAGAGTCACTGGACCCCTGTCTCACAGAATAACTGTCCACAGTCTTCTGTTTCTGGCACTTCTTTAAGATTTCCCTAAAATGGGACATGGTTCTGTCACTGAACTTGTTGTAAAGGTGGCTTGTTTCAGCTTGCTCAGGGTGGTACTTCTCCACAAACATTTGGACATCATTCCATTTGGCGCAAATCTCCTTAATCTTTGAATCGGCATGCAACTTCCTTGCCTTTTCACAAATAATCGTCTCTGAAACACTATCACCTGCCATCTCTTTATCCTTGATCCACACCAGCAACAACTTCTCAACCTGATGGATTGTCTGTGGTCTTTTTTTGGTTAGCATATTAACACCCTTCACAACATCAGCTTCCTTGATTTGTTCTTTCTTTGCCAGGATAGAAGCGATGGTCGACTTGTTTTTCCCATACATCCTGGTAAGCTCAGCAAGTTTCACACAACTCTCATTACTTCTGTATTATTTCCTTCTTCACATCTATGGTGTTTCTCACTTTCTTTACCACAGGGGTACCACTAGCAAGTTTCTTTGGGCCCATGGTAGCTTATTTCACAGTCCCACAAGCACTAAACACAATGAATTAATTGTAAAATGTTTGAATAAGACCACAGGTTAGTGTTCACTCAAGCATCAACAAAACCAGACTGGCTCACAGTGCCTGCACGGGAACGCAGGCTGGCGGACAGGTCCGGTACCCCAGCAGTTCGAAAAAAAAGGGGGCAAGTTCAATAATGGGGACAAAGTTAGGTCAAAAAAAGCGGTCGATTTTCAAAGAGTTCGCTAAGCGATACGTTCGAAATTTGAGGTTCCACGTATAGGGTAAGGAGTGTCATTTGGGGTACATAGTATTATGTTTTGGAAAGGATGCCTACTGATTTGGAAATTTTCTTGGATGTATGCTGGATGTAGGAATGAAATTTAAGATTACAGTCAAGGAGAAGACCTAGAAATTTATCCTCAGTGTGTCTTGTAATATGGAAACCATTTATCGATATATTAAGTTGGATATTTAAGGCTATTTCCAAACAGCGTGAAGTATGTTTTGTCTATGTTGAGAGTGGACCCTCGAATTTCATCATCCCTTCTCTGTATGTAAAGCTATAGTTATTCTCTATAAAATGTATTTTTTGTTAATATTTCCCATAAGAAATAATGTAAATCCAATTAATCCATTCCAGACACCCAAAAATATTTTTTATTATCACACCGGCCGATTCCCACCAAGGCAGGGTGGCCCGAAAAAGAAAAACTTTCACCATCATTCACTCCATCACTGTCTTGCCAGAAGGGTGCTTTACACTACAGTTTTTAAACTGCAACATTAACACCCCTCCTTCAGAGTGCAGGCACTGTACTTCCCATCTCCAGGACTCAAGTCCGGCCTGCCGGTTTCCCTGAATCCCTTCATAAATGTTACTTTGCTCACACTCCAACAGCACGTCAAGTATTAAAAACCATTTGTCTCCATTCACTCCTATCAAACACGCTCACGCATGCCTGCTGGAAGTCCAAGCCCCTCGCACACAAAACCTCCTTTACCCCCTCCCTCCAACCCTTCCTAGGCCGACCCCTACCCCGCCTTCCTTCCACTACAGACTGATACACTCTTGAAGTCATTCTGTTTCGCTCCATTCTCTCTACATGGAGCGAAACACCCAAAAATATTAACAAAAAATACATTTTATAGAGAATAACTATAGTTTTACATGCAGTGCATTGTTTACAGTGTCTCTAAGTATAGCTGGGTTTGAGTGAGAGTAGATATAAGTAGTGTCATCTGCAAATAAAACTGGTTTAAAGGGGTTGGGATGCATTGGGAAGATCATTGATGTAGATCAGAAAGAGGAGTGGGCCTGGTCACTATCCTGGGGCACTCCAACAGCTACAGGCTGGATAGTGCAGTTGACCCCATTTGCGTATACATACTGGTGTCTATCGTTAAGATAAGATTTTAGGTAATCGAGGGACTGTCCTCTGATGCCGTAATGATTTAGTTTTAGGTGCAGGAGATTGTAGTCCATGGTATAAAATGCTTTCCATAGGTCATTGAAGAGTCCCAGAAGATATTCATTTTTATCGAGGGCTGTATATATTAGTTCAAGAATTTGTATAATAGCATTATTAATACTTTTTTTTGGTCTAAACCCAGACTGGCAGGGGTTAAGTATATGTTGGATATACGGTAGGAGCAAAGTCATTTGTGTATTATTTTTTCAAATATTTTAGAAAGTGAGGGCAAGTTTAATATAGGTCTGTAGTTGTTCAAATTAGTTGGATCACCTCCTTTGAGCATCGGGGTGACCCTTGTTGTCTTGAGTATGGATGGAAAGGTTGATATGACCACAGAGTTGTTAAGCAGTGTTGCAGTAATGGGTGACAGCACATGAGCAGCTTTTTTATATATGAATGGTGGAAAGTTATCTAGATCTCCTGCTTTGTTTTTTAATGATTTAATGATGAGTGATATTTCAATAGAATTAGTTGGAGGTAGATATGGAGTGTTTGGATAGTTGCCAATGAGGCAGTCTTGCAGCTGAGTATTTGTGCTAGGAATTTTGCTTACTAGCTTTGATCCTATAGTAGAGAAGAAGACATTAAATTTAATGGCCGTGTCTGTAGGCTGTATGTAAAGATTCATCTGGTTTAGTTTATCTGTTTCTAGACAATTTTTTAGAGCCCAAAATTTTGGAGAGGGTTTACCAGGTCCTTTTCATATCACCTTTTATTTCAGTTAATGTATTTTTGTAATATATTTACTTAGATTTTTGTATTAGTTTTGTGAGTATTGATGTGTATCATTTAGCCAATTCTTTAGTAATCAGGTCTAATCTGAACAGTTTTTCAAGTTGGTGATTTTTATCAATGGATTTGAGGATACTGTTTGTTAGCCATGGGCTGTTTAGTCTCTTTGCTGTGATCTGCTTCATTTTAATTGGACAGTGCATGTTATAGAGGTTTTGGGTTTTATGTAAAAAAAATTTGACATCTTTGTCAATATTATTGCTGTCAGCTAGCTCTCTCTGCCAATCAATGTCACCTAGTGCTAATATTAAATTATTTACCGATGGCTCGTCATGGAAGTGAAATAAGATCTTTCTCGAGTCTTGAGGCAGTTTACATAAGTTGGTTATGAGAAAGGTGGGGTAGTTGTTATCTGTAGTGTTGTCTGTGATTATACCTGCTTGTAGTGGAGATATTGTGTTGGTCCACATATGGTCAAGTAAGGAGGCACTTGTCTCAGAGATTCTTGTTGGCTTGGTTATAGAAGGTAGTAGGAAGTTTGAATGGAGGGTTTATATTTGCGTGTATTGTTCTGTTCTGTAGTATGTGAAAAGGCAAGGCAGTTGCATGATGATTTAATTAAAAAACAGCCTGCAACTAGTGATGATGTTAGTGAATTTAAGGCCAGCAAAGGTTGGTTTGAGAGATTTAAGAATCATAGTGGCATACACAGTGTGATAAGGCATGGTGAGGCTGCCATCATCAGCTAAACAAATGAAAACCACCCATGGGCCCCAAGAAAGCTTCTAGTGCCAACCCTGTGGTAAAAAGGGTGAGAATTATGATGGAATTGAAGAAAGAGATAATCACAAAGTATGAGAGTGGAGTGCATGCCTCCAAACTGGCCAGGTTGTATAACAAACCCCAGTCAACCATCGCTACTATTTTGGCCAAGAGAAAGGCAATCAAAGAACCTGTTGTTGCGAAAGGTGCAAGTATGTTTTCAAAACAGAGATCGCAAATACTCGAAGATGTGGAGAGACTGTTGTTGGTGTGGATAAATGAAAAACAATTATCAGGAGATATGTGAAAAGGCAAGGCAGTTGCATGATGATTTAATTAAAAAAAAACCTGCAACTAGTGGTGATGTTAGTGAGTTTTAGGCCAGCAAAGGTTGATTTGAGAGATTTAAGAATCGTAGTGGCATACACAGTGTGATAAGGCATGGTGAGGCTGCCAGTTCTGGCAAAAAAGCGGCTGAAAAATTATTTTTATTTTATTATTACACTGGCCGATTCCCACCAAGGCAGGGCGGCCCGAAAAAGAAAAACTTTCACCATCATTCACTCCATCACTGTCTTGCCAGAAGGGTGCTTTACACTACAGTTTTTAAACTGCAACATTAACACCCCTCCTTCAGAGTGCAGGCACTGTACTTCCAATCTCCAGGACTCAAGTCCGGCCTGCCGGTTTCCCTGAACCCCTTCATAAATGTTACTTTGCTCACACTCCAAATTTTTTTTTTTTTTTTTTTTTTTTTCTACAAGTCGGCCGTCTCCCACCGAGGCAGGGTGACCCAAAAAAGAAAGAAAATCCCCAAAAAGAAAATACTTTCATCATCATTCAACACTTTCACCACACTTGCACATTATCACTGTTTTTGCAGAGGTGCTCAGAATACAACAGTCTAGAAGCATACACATATAAAGATACACAACATATCCCTCCAAACTGCCAATATCCCAAACCCCTCCTTTAAAGTGCAGGCATTGCACTTCCCATTTCCAGGACTCAAGTCCGACTATATGAAAATAACCGGTTTCCCTGAATCCCTTCACTAAATATTACCCTGCTCACACTCCAACAGATCGTCAGGTCCCAAGTACCATTCACTCCTATCTAACACGCTCACGCACGCTTGCTGGAAGTCCAAGCCCCTTGCCCACAAAACTTCCTTTACCCCCTCTCTCCAACCCTTTCGAGGACGACCCCTACCCCGCCTTCCTTCCCCTATAGATTTATATGCTTTCCATGTCATTCTACTTTGATCCATTCTCTCTAAATGACCAAACCACCTCAACAACCCCTCTTCTGCCCTCTGACTAATACTTTTATTAACTCCACACCTTCTCCTAATTTCCACACTCCGAATTTTCTGCATAATATTTACACCACACATTGCCCTTAAACAGGACATCTCCACTGCCTCCAACCGTCTCCTCGCTGCTGCATTTACCACCCAAGCTTCACACCCATATAAGAGTGTTGGTACTACTATACTTTCATACATTCCCTTCTTTGCCTCCATAGATAACATTTTTTGACTCCACATATACCTCAACGCACCACTCACCTTTTTTCCCTCATCAATTCTATGATTAACCTCATCCTTCATAAATCCATCTGCCGACACGTCAACTCCCAAGTATCTGAAAACATTCACTTCTTCCATACTCCTCCTCCCCAAAATATGTGCAGGAATTCAAGGATTACATAGACACTGAAAAATTAAAACCCCAACAAGTGTTTAATTGTGACAAAACAGGCCTGTTTTGGAAGAAAATGCTAAACAGGACCTACATTACACAGGAGGAAAAAGCACTGCTAGGACACAAGCCTATGAAAGACAGGGTAACTCTCATGTTTTGTAGTAATGCTAGTGGGGATTGCAAAGTGAAGCCTCTACTCATGCATCACTCTGAAACTCCCAGAGTGTTCAAGAAACACAATGTCGTCAAGGCTAATTTGTGTGTGATGTGGAAGGCAAATAGTAAGGCATGGGTCACTAGGGACATTTTCTATGATTGGTTCTATCGTGTTTGGCCCCACTGTGAAAAATTACCTCCTGGAAAATAAATTGGACCTCAAGTGCCTCCTGGTATTAGACAATGCTCCTGCTCATCCTTCAGACTTGCCAGAACGAATTGTGGGGGACTTGAGCTTTATTGAAGTAAAGTTTTTGCCTCCTAACACCACTCCTCTCCTCCAGCCCATGGACCAGCAGGTCATTTCAAATTTCAAAAAACTGTACACCAAAGCAGTGTTTCAAAAGTGCTTTGAAGTGACCTCAGACACTCAGTTGACCCTAAGAGAGTTTTGGAAAGATCACTTTAGTATCCTCAGTTGCATAAACCTTATAGGTAAGGCTTGGGAGGGAGTGACTAACAGGACCTTGAACTCTGCTTGGAGGAAATTGTGGCCAGAATGTGTACAAGAGAGGGATTTTGAAGGGTTTGGGGCTAACCCTGAGGAGCCTATGCCAGTTGTGGAATCTATTGTGTCATTGGGGAAGTCCATCGGGTTGGAGGTTAGTGGGGAGGATGTGGAAGAGTTGGTGGAGGACAGTGATGAAGAACTAACCACTGATGAGCTGCAAGAGCATCTGCAACAGCAAGAGACCGCAACTGAGGAAATTGCTTCAGAGGAGGGGAGAGAGAAACGGAGGAAGTTGCCGTTTTCAATGATTAAGGAAATTTGTGCAAAGTGGATTGATGTGCAAACCTTTATGGATGAAAATCCCCCTGACACAGCTATTGCAAGCTGTGCTGGTGACTTTTACAGTGACAATGTTGTGGCCCATTTTAGGAAAATCTTAAAGGAACACCAGGTACAGAGCTCTATGGACAAATTTTTTTGTGCGACAGAGGTCCAGTGACTGTCAAGTTATTCCCGGTGGCATTAAAAAAAGAAGGGAAGTAACCCTGGAAAAGGACTTGGTACCTAAAGTCCTTATGGAAGGGGATTCCCCTTCCAAAAAATAATACACCTCCATCTCCCCTCCTCACATCTCATCACTCACCAATAAATCTTCAACAAAGGTAAGTGTCATTTATTCTTCATGTAGTATTTATTGTGCATGTATCTTTTTTTTTCTCTGTAGGGAAATGTATATTTCATGTAAAAAAAAAAAAAAAATTTCTTACTTTTGGGTGTCTGGAACAGATTAATTGGATTTCCATTATTTCTTATGGGGAAAATTAATTCAGCTAACAATAAATTCGGCTAAGGACAAGCTCTCTGAAACGGATTAATATTGTTGGTCGAGGGTCCACTGTACAGTGGTGCCCCGAGTTTCAGCCTCCTCCCAACTCAAACAGTTAGGTAAGTACATTATTGTAAGTGCTTTTATGAGTGTATTTTTGGGGGTTTGAAATGGACTAATCTAATTAACATTATTCCTTATGGGAACAAATTCATTCGGTAATGGCACTTGAACAGCCTTCTGGAACGAATTAAGGCTGAAACTCGGGGTTCCACTGTATCATGCCAAGATAATTTGAATCCCATTATTGAATGTACCATTTGTAATAATATTAAATAATTTGGACTACCTAACGTGTATGCACCTGGAGAAGAGAGGAATGCAGAGGAGAGAGAGAGATTTTGGGAGATGTTAAGTGAATGTATAGGAGCCTTTGAACCAAGTGAGAGAGTAATTGTGGTAGGGGACCTGAATGCTAAAGTAGGAGAAACTTTTAGAGAGGGTGTGGTAGGTAAGTTTGGGGTGCCAGGTGTAAATGATAATGGGAGCCCTTTGATTGAACTTTGTATAGAAAGGGGTTTAGTTATAGGTAATACATATTTTAAGAAAAAGAGGATAAATAAGTATACACGATATGATGTAGGGCGAAATGACAGTAGTTTGTTGGATTATGTATTGGTAGATAAAAGACTGTTGAGTAGACTTCAGGATGTACATGTTTATAGAGGGGCCACAGATATATCAGATCACTTTCTAGTTGTAGCTACACTGAGAGTAAAAGGTAGATGGGATACAAGGAGAATAGAAGCATCAGGGAAGAGAGAGGTGAAGGTTTATAAACTAAAAGAGGAGGCAGTTAGGGTAAGATATAAACAGCTATTGGAGGATAGATGGGCTAATGAGAGCATAGGCAATGGGGTCGAAGAGGTATGGGGTAGGTTTAAAAATGTAGTGTTAGAGTGTTCAGCAGAAGTTTGTGGTTACAGGAAAGTGGGTGCAGGAGGGAAGAGGAGCGATTGGTGGAATGATGATGTAAAGAGAGTAGTAAGGGAGAAAAAGTTAGCATATGAGAAGTTTTTACAAAGTAGAAGTGATGCAAGGAGGGAAGAGTATATGGAGAAAAAGAGAGAGGTTAAGAGAGTGGTGAAGCAATGTAAAAAGAGAGCAAATGAGAGAGTGGGTGAGATGTTATCAACAAATTTTGTTGAAAATAAGAAAAAGTTTTGGAGTGAGATTAACAAGTTAAGAAAGCCTAGAGAACAAATGGATTTGTCAGTTAAAAATAGGAGAGGAGAGTTATTAAATGGAGAGTTAGAGGTATTGGGAAGATGGAGGGAATATTTTGAGGAATTGTTAAATGTTGATGAAGATAGGGAAGCTGTGATTTCGTGTATAGGGCAAGGAGGAATAACATCTTGTAGGAGTGAGGAAGAGCCAGTTGTGAGTGTGGGGGAAGTTCGTGAGGCAGTAGGTAAAATGAAAGGGGGTAAGGCAGCTGGGATTGATGGGATAAAGATAGAAATGTTAAAAGCAGGTGGGGATATAGTTTTGGAGTGGTTGGTGCAATTATTTAATAAATGTATGGAAGAGGGTAAGGTACCTAGTGATTGGCAGAGAGCATGCATAGTTCCTTTGTATAAAGGCAAAGGGGATAAAAGAGAGTGCAAAAATTATAGGGGGATAAGTCTGTTGAGTGTACCTGGTAAAGTGTATGGTAGAGTTATAATTGAAAGAATTAAGAGTAAGACGGAGAATAGGATAGCAGATGAACAAGGAGGCTTTAGGAAAGG
This sequence comes from Cherax quadricarinatus, assembly GCF_038502225.1. Classification (NCBI taxonomy): domain Eukaryota; kingdom Metazoa; phylum Arthropoda; class Malacostraca; order Decapoda; family Parastacidae; genus Cherax; species Cherax quadricarinatus. The sequence continues at coordinate 18,697,622 of NC_091318.1, forward strand.
TAGGGGGTGTGTGGACCAGGTGTTTACAGTGAAACATATAAGTGAACAGTATTTAGATAAGGCTAAAGAGGTCTTTGTGGCATTTATGGATTTGGAAAAGGCGTATGACAGGGTGGATAGGGGGGCAATGTGGCAGATGTTGCAAGTGTATGGTGTAGGAGGTAGGTTACTGAAAGCAGTGAAGAGTTTTTACGAGGATAGTGAGGCTCAAGTTAGAGTATGTAGGAAAGAGGGAAATTTTTTCCCAGTAAAAGTAGGCCTTAGACAAGGATGTGTGATGTCACCGTGGTTGTTTAATATATTTATAGATGGGGTTGTAAGAGAAGTAAATGCGAGGGTCTTGGCAAGAGGCGTGGAGTTAAAAGATAAAGAATCACACACAAAGTGGGAGTTGTCACAGCTGCTCTTTGCTGATGACACTGTGCTTTTGGGAGATTCTGAAGAGAAGCTGCAGAGATTGGTGGATGAATTTGGTAGGGTGTGCAAAAGAAGAAAATTAAAGGTGAATACAGGAAAGAGTAAGGTTATGAGGATAAAAAGATTAGGTGATGAAAGATTGAATATCAGATTGGAGGGAGAGAGTATGGAGGAGGTGAACATATTCAGATATTTGGGAGTGGACGTGTCAGCGGATGGGTCTATGAAAGAAGAGGTGAATCATAGAATTGATGAGGGAAAAAGAGCGAGTGGTGCACTTAGGAGTCTGTGGAGACAAAGAACTTTGTCCTTAGAGGCAAAGAGGGGAATGTATGAGAGTATAGTTTTACCAACGTTCTTATATGGGTGTGAAGCGTGGGTGATGAATGTTGCAGCGAGGAGAAGGCTGGAGGCAGTGGAGATGTCATGTCTGAGGGCAATGTGTGGTGTGAATATAATGCAGAGAATTCGTAGTTTGGAAGTTAGGAGGAGGTGCGGGATTACCAAAACTGTTGTCCAGAGGGCTGAGGAAGGGTTGTTGAGGTGGTTCGGACATGTAGAGAGAATGGAGCGAAACAGAATGACTTCAAGAGTGTATCAGTCTGTAGTGGAAGGAAGGCGGGGTAGGGGTCGGCCTAGGAAGGGTTGGAGGGAGGGGGTAAAGGAGGTTTTGTGTGCGAGGGGCTTGGACTTCCAGCAGGCATGCGTGAGCGTGTTTGATAGGAGTGAATGGAGACAAATGGTTTTTAATACTTGACGTGCTGTTGGAGTGTGAGCAAAGTAACATTTATGAAGGGATTCAGGGAAACCGGCAGGCTGGACTTGAGTCCTGGAGATGGGAAGTACAGTGCCTGCACTCTGAAGGAGAGGTGTTAATGTTGCAGTTTAAAAACTGTAGTGTAAAGCACCCTTCTGGCAAGACAGTGATGGAGTGAATGATGGTGAAAGTTTTTCTTTTTCGGGCCACCCTGCCTTGGTGGGAATCGGCCAGTGTGATAATAATAACCTAACTATTTTAAACCTAATTATGTATGTACCTAACTGGGAATGTATCTAATCACGTACCTAATAATATGTTCAAATGTACTGCTCAAATATAACCTCTATCAAAATAGCATAAGAATTAGTATTAGTCTGCCCGAAGTGCCTAGGCACAGTAGTGGCCATCTTTGTCATTAAAATCTTATAACATGTAAACCACACATTGTAAGCTTTACAAGGAAATAAATATTTGCATTTGTATTTGTTCTTTGTTGATACTGTTCCAAAAATTCCTCTCCTTAAATTCTTTAATTATGGAATTGTGATTAATTCTGTATATTGATATATTAAAAATACAGTAATTATAAATTTTCTTTGCTCTAGAAAAGATTTTGTTATATCACACTTTGTTCTTGACACCTTGCCCCTCCATTTTGTGAAATTTAATCCTTAGAAACTTTTACTATTATTATTATTATTATTATTATTATTATTATTATTATTATATTAAAATATTAAATAATTCTTCACTTCTCAGGGTCCCAGTTATTTTCTGGAAAATGGAGAATCAGTGATGGGACAGAATGATGCACTCATGTGGGCTAAAGTTCATCCTTATTCACCTCTCGGCACAGGACATCGACTTAATCCATTTTGAGTTACATCTAGCCAACCTTCACAATTTTTCTTTAAAAAAGAACAAAAATGTCATTTTTTGTATTAGTATCTGAAGCACTTACCACATGCTAAATAGGTGTTCACATATATTTTTCTGCTAAGTTCAGCTCAGTAATGTTGTAAAGATATAATTACAATATTTAAACGCTACACTAACTGATTATATTGTTAAGGATAATATTTTGTAATTTTATAAGTATTTTACACATTTTTATTCTGCAAGTTTGTTGTCCTTAATGGCACAGGTTTTATAATCCCCCTTATACCTTGTCCAGTTGTCACAAATAGTAATTAATAGGCTTACAAACTTATGAGAAAATTTTAGAAAACTTTTAATAATTAACTTTTGTTTGCAGATGTATAATACATGTACTTGTGTAGAAAATTAACATTTATTTGCAGATATACAATACAATACTTTCATAGGATACCTAGCAGCTCATTTTTTTTTTTTTCACACAGATTAATTTTGCAGGCTAAGAGCTGTTGTCCTACCTCAGCTCATTTCAAAACCCAGCCCTGTCTAAGGTATACTACCACCCCTCAGGATGTGACCCACAACATTTGACTAACACCCAGGTACCTACATACTGCTAGGTGAACAGGGGCAGCAGATGTAAGGAAACATTCTCAACATTTCCACTCATGCCAGAAATCAGACCATGGTCACTCAGTATGTGAGCTGAGAGCACTACCAGCAGAGCCATGGGACACCATGTAAAACTAGCAAATCCAGTTACACCTTACTGAAACTGTTACTCTTTCAGTTTTCTTTATAATAAATATTATAGCAGCCTGCAAGCAGTAATGGCAATGTATTAATTTTTGAAGATATTGAAAAGAATCCATTACCATTTAAAAATCTATACATTCATACATACAGTAGACATCATAAATATGCACACACATGAACAGGTCATGCAGAAAACAAAACTCCTTGCTGTAACCTATTGTTTTAAATATGTAATACTGAAATATGCATATATTCCTCACTGCAACTAGTATATTGTACGATTACCCTTCCTCTGATGTACTCCTTAAGTCTCCTAGGCATTGATAAGATTAATTTATAGAGGATAGAAAAGTCGATACCCTCCCATATGTGCCTAATGTCACTTGAGATTTTGGGGTTAGGGGACATGTCCTTGCCACAAAAATAATGCTTTTGGCAGGATGGCAAGGGACACTTGTCTTCCATACAAAAGTTACCCTGGTACTTCTCAAATTTGTCAGGCAAAGTCTGCTAAAGGCATACTTATAGGCATGCAAATTTATGACACTTACTGTATGTTAGCCAACAAGCTTTGTTGTTGTCTGTCTCTGTTTTTCTGTCTATTTATATCTTTATCTCTCCCTTGCTCTAGCACACTCACTTATGCTCTCACTTACTGATTCTCACTTACATTTTTATTACAAAAAAATTGATGATTATAGCAAATCTTTTAGTTATTTTGAGTTTATGAATTTGATAAATGAATGAATTCAGAGATCAAAGCAGTTAAGAGTCATTATTTGAAGCTCTTCCTGTTAGTAATTATTTTAAGGAAAGAACATTTATACATGTTTTACAAGAATGTTGCCAGTGTCAAGCCAAGGCTTAACCCTCCTCCTCCTCCTCCTCCTCCTCCTCCTCCTCCTCCTCCTCCTCCTCCCCCTCCTACTCCTCCTCCTCCTCTTCCTCCTCCTCCTCCTCCTCCTCCTCCTCCTCCTCCTCCTCCTCCTCCTCCTCCTCCTCCTCCTCCTCCTCCTCCTCCTCCTCCTCCTCCTCCTCCTCCTTCTCCTCCTCCTCCTCCTCCTCCTCCTCCTCTTCCTCCTCCTCCTCCTCCTCCTCCTCCTCCTCCTCCTCCTCCTCCTCCTCCTCCTCCTCCTCCTCCTCCTCCTCCTCCTCCTCCTCCTCCTCCTCCTCCTCCTCCTCCTCCTCCTCCTCCTCCTCCTCCTCCTCCTCCTCCTCCTCCTCCTCCTCCTCCTCCTCCTCCTCCTCCTCCTCCTCCTCCTCCTCCTCCTCCTCCTCCTCCTCCTCCTCCTCCTCCTCCTCCTCCTCCTCCTCCTCCTCCTCCTCCTCCTCCTCCTCCTCCTCCTCCTCCTCCTCCTCCTCCTCCTCCTCCTCCTCCTCCTCCTCCTCCTCCTCCTCCTCCTCCTCCTCCTCCTCCTCCTCCTCCTCCTCCTCCTCCTCCTCCTCCTCCTCCTCCTCCTCCTCCTCCTCCTCCTCCTCCTCCTCCTCCTCCTCCTCCTCCTCCTCCTCCTCCTCCTCCTCCTCCTCCTCCTCCTCCTCCTCCTCCTCCTCCTCCTCCTCCTCCTCCTCCTCCTCCTCCTCCTCCTCCTCCTCCTCCTCCTCCTCCTCCTCCTCCTCCTCCTCCTCCTCCTCCTCCTCCTCCTCCTCCTCCTCCTCCTCCTCCTCCTCCTCCTCCTCCTCCTCCTCCTCCTCCTCCTCCTCCTCCTCCTCCTCCTCCTCCTCCTCCTCCTCCTCCTCCTCCTCCTCCTCCTCCTCCTCCTCCTCCTCCTCCTCCTCCTCCTCCTCCTCCTCCTCCTCCTCCTCCTCCTCCTCCTCCTCCTCCTCCTCCTCCTCCTCCTCCTCCTCCTCCTCCTCCTCCTCCTCCTCCTCCTCCTCCTCCTCCTCCTCCTCCTCCTCCTCCTCCTCCTCCTCCTCCTCCTCCTCCTCCTCCTCCTCCTCCTCCTCCTCCTCCTCCTCCTCCTCCTCCTCCTCCTCCTCCTCCTCCTCCTCCTCCTCCTCCTCCTCCTCCTCCTCCTCCTCCTCCTCCTCCTCCTCCTCCTCCTCCTCCTCCTCCTCCTCCTCCTCCTCCTCCTCCTCCTCCTCCTCCTCCTCCTCCTCCTCCTCCTCCTCCTCCTCCTCCTCCTCCTCCTCCTCCTCCTCCTCCTCCTCCTCCTCCTCCTCCTCAGTACTTTACTGAAGAAATAATCTTATGAAGATGAACTTAGACTACACCAGGGCCAAAGCTAATGCAAATCTTTTAATGTATTTTTTAGCTATTTTAAATGTTATATAGAGATATTAATAAAATCTTAGTCGTATGATAGTTTTTTCGCATTGCCAGTTTTATACACAGAGCCCTCGTTGCCTTAAGTGTTCTTTGAAATGTTCATTTTCATTATTTTTATAACACACTTTCTATCTTCCACCTTTGTAGGGTTATCATCCTCATTTGTTATCATCAGTAGTTGTCATCATCAATTGTTAGAGTCATTTTATATTGCACACATTAACTAAAGATGTCAGAGGAATATAATTTCATTAAGTTTCGGTATGTATATGCTACAGTGAGCAGAATAATCTTGCAGGTATCAGCACAGAGTAGAAATAATACCCTACCATAGTAGGTTTATCCCAAAGAAAGAAAATATATTTATCATTGCACATTCCTTACCTGTTTTTTTTTGGTTTTTGTTTTTTTTGAAGGAACACAGTATCACAATAAATTGTTACATAAATTGATTTGAATTGGCAAACCATGGATAGTGAATTTTTGCTACAGCTATTCTTGTCATTTTTCATGGTTGATATGAATGAATAACTTAATTGTACCCTTGAGTGGTAGTGTGATCAGTCATTTTAATGTAAATATGACAGATCTCTACACAACATAAAAACTTCTTAAACAATATTTATACAAAATAATGTAAATGATTAGCTAGTTACACAAAAGAATGTAAATGATTAGCTACACTTTATATAAGGACTATAAGAGATTTCATGAGCATATTACTTGAGATAATTCTATATGTTTATCAGTGTCAGTGCATGCAATTTTTAAAGATGTAGTGTAAGCTTTTTCCTGGTGGCAAGATAAAGTGGACAAAAACATGTGAAAGGACTGCAGACTTGAATAATAGGATATGTTTGTATCAGGTGACTTTGAGAACAATTAAAAAATAGCCCAGATTTAGATGAAAGTGTAGACAACAATTACTACAGCAACTGCTAAAATGACAACTTTGATGATGACTACTACTATAACAATGAGTATTACAACATCAAGATCCATAACGAGTACTACAAAAACAATGATGACATCTACTACAATGAAGACTACCACAAAAACAATTACTATGACAAAGACTAGTATGATGACTACTACGGCAGTGACTACTATTATGATGATGACTATAACAACTACAACAATGACTGCTGTGATGAACACTACTGCAACAACAACCAAGACAACTACGACGATGATGACTACTGCTGCTGCTGCCACCGCTGCTGCCAATGGCACAACCACTACCACAACAACAGCAACGTAGTTGTGTGGCTACATTGGTACATTTTGTCAGAGAGGTCTGGGGGATCAGTTCTCATATAATTTTTTTTTTCAACGAACTGGCAGGGTGGCCCAAAAAGAAAAACAAAAGTTTTTCTTTTTAAATTTTGTAATTTATACAAGAGAAGGGGTTACTAGCCCCTTGCCCCCGGCATTTTAGTCGCCTCTTACAACACGCATGGCTTACGGAGGAAGAATTCTGTTCCACTTCCCCACGGAGATAAGAGGTTGGTTATAGGTAGTAGGTTGGTAGACAGCAACCACCCAGGGAAGTACTACCGTCCTGCCAGATGACGGTGAAACAAAAACCTGTAACTGTTTTGCATGATGGTAGGATTGCTGGTTTCTTTTTCTGTCTCATAAACACGCTAAGATAACAGGGATATCTTGCTACTCCTACTTACACTTTGGTCACACTTCACAGACATGCACATGCATATATATATATACATACATCTAGGTTTTTCTCCTTTTTCTAAATAGCTCTTGTTCTTTTTTATTTCTTCTATTGTCCATGGGGAAGTGGAAAAGAATCTTTCCTCCGTAAGCCATGCGTGTCGTATGAGGCGACTAAAATGCCGGGAGCAATGGGCTAGTAACCCCTTCTCCTGTATACAATTACTAAAAAAGAGAAGAAGAAAAACTTTATAAAACTGGGTTGCTTAAATGTGCGTGGATGTAGTGCGGATGACAAGAAACAGATGATTGCTGATGTTATGAATGAAAAGAAGTTGGATGTCCTGGCCCTAAGCGAAACAAAGCTGAAGGGGGTAGGAGAGTTTCAGTGGGGGGAAATAAATGGGATTAAATCTGGAGTATCTGAGAGAGTTAGAGCAAAGGAAGGGGTAGCAGTAATGTTAAATGATCAGTTATGGAAGGAGAAAAGAGAATATGAATGTGTAAATTCAAGAATTATGTGGATTAAAGTAAAGGTTGGATGCGAGAAGTGGGTCATAATAAGCGTGTATGCACCTGGAGAAGAGAGGAATGCAGAGGAGAGAGAGAGATTTTGGGAGATGTTAAGTGAATGTATAGGAGCCTTTGAACCAAGTGAGAGAGTAATTGTGGTAGGGGACTTGAATGCTAAAGTAGGAGAAACTTTTAGAGAGGGTGTGGTAGGTAAGTTTGGGGTGCCAGGTGTAAATGATAATGGGAGCCCTTTGATTGAACTTTGTATAGAAAGGGGTTTAGTTATAGGTAATACATATTTTAAGAAAAAGAGGATAAATAAGTATACACGATATGATGTAGGGCGAAATGACAGTAGTTTGTTGGATTATGTATTGGTAGATAAAAGAGTGTTGAGTAGACTTCAGGATGTACATGTTTATAGAGGGGCCACAGATATATCAGATCACTTTCTAGTTGTAGCTACACTGAGAGTAAAAGGTAGATGGGATACAAGGAGAATAGAAGCATCAGGGAAGAGAGAGGTGAAGGTTTATAAACTAAAAGAGGAGGCAGTTAGGGTAAGATATAAACAGCTATTGGAGGATAGATGGGCTAATGAGAGCATAGGCAATGGGGTCGAAGAGGTATGGGGTAGGTTTAAAAATGTAGTGTTAGAGTGTTCAGCAGAAGTTTGTGGTTACAGGAAAGTGGGTGCAGGAGGGAAGAGGAGCGATTGGTGGAATGATGATGTAAAGAGAGTAGTAAGGGAGAAAAAGTTAGCATATGAGAAGTTTTTACAAAGTAGAAGTGATGCAAGGAGGGAAGAGTATATGGAGAAAAAGAGAGAAGTTAAGAGAGTGGTGAAGCAATGTAAAAAGAGAGCAAATGAGAGAGTGGGTGAGATGTTATCAACAAATTTTGTTGAAAATAAGAAAAAGTTTTGGAGTGAGATTAACAAGTTAAGAAAGCCTAGAGAACAAATGGATTTGTCAGATAAAAATAGGAGAGGAGAGTTATTAAATGGAGAGTTAGAGGTATTGGGAAGATGGAAGGAATATTTTGAGGAATTGTTAAATGTTGATGAAGATAGGGAAGCTGTGATTTCGTGTATAGGGCAAGGAGGAATAACATCTTGTAGGAGTGAGGAAGAGCCAGTTGTGAGTGTGGGGGAAGTTCGTGAGGCAGTAGGTAAAATGAAAGGGGGTAAGGCAGCCGGGATTGATGGGATAAAGATAGAAATGTTAAAAGCAGGTGGGGATATAGTTTTGGAGTGGTTGGTGCAATTATTTAATAAATGTATGGAAGAGGGTAAGGTACCTAGGGATTGGCAGAGAGCATGCATAGTTCCTTTGTATAAAGGCAAAGGGGATAAAAGAGAGTGCAAAAATTATAGGGGGATAAGTCTGTTGAGTGTACCTGGTAAAGTGTATGGTAGAGTTATAATTGAAAGAATTAAGAGTAAGACGGAGAATAGGATAGCAGATGAACAAGGAGGCTTTAGGAAAGGTAGGGGGTGTGTGGACCAGGTCTTTACAGTGAAACATATAAGTGAACAGTATTTAGATAAGGCTAAAGAGGTCTTTGTGGCATTTATGGATTTGGAAAAGGCGTATGACAGGGTGGATAGGGGGGCAATGTGGCAGATGTTGCAAGTGTATGGTGTAGGAGGTAGGTTACTGAAAGCAGTGAAGAGTTTTTACGAGGATAGTGAGGCTCAAGTTAGAGTATGTAGGAAAGAGGGAAATTTTTTCCCAGTAAAAGTAGGCCTTAGACAAGGATGTGTGATGTCACCGTGGTTGTTTAATATATTTATAGATGGGGTTGTAAGAGAAGTAAATGCGAGGGTTTTGGCAAGAGGCGTGGAGTTAAAAGATAAAGAATCACACACAAAGTGGGAGTTGTCACAGCTGCTCTTTGCTGATGACACTGTGCTCTTGGGAGATTCTGAAGAGAAGTTGCAGAGATTGGTGGATGAATTTGGTAGGGTGTGCAAAAGAAGAAAATTAAAGGTGAATACAGGAAAGAGTAAGGTTATGAGGATAACAAAAAGATTAGGTGATGAAAGATTGAATATCAGATTGGAGGGAGAGAGTATGGAGGAGGTGAACGTATTCAGATATTTGGGAGTGGACGTGTCAGCGGATGGGTCTATGAAAGATGAGGTGAATCATAGAATTGATGAGGGAAAAAGAGTGAGTGGTGCACTTAGGAGTCTGTGGAGACAAAGAACTTTGTCCTTGGAGGCAAAGAGGGGAATGTATGAGAGTATAGTTTTACCAACGCTCTTATATGGGTGTGAAGCGTGGGTGATGAATGTTGCAGCGAGGAGAAGGCTGGAGGCAGTGGAGATGTCATGTCTGAGGGCAATGTGTGGTGTGAATATAATGCAGAGAATTCGTAGTTTGGAAGTTAGGAGGAGGTGCGGGATTACCAAAACTGTTGTCCAGAGGGCTGAGGAAGGGTTGTTGAGGTGGTTCGGACATGTAGAGAGAATGGAGCAAAACAGAATGACTTCAAGAGTGTATCAGTCTGTAGTGGAAGGAAGGCGGGGTAGGGGTCGGCCTAGGAAGGGTTGGAGGGAGGGGGTAAAGGAGGTTTTGTGTGCGAGGGGCTTGGACTTCCAGCAGGCATGCGTGAGCGTGTTTGATAGGAGTGAATGGAGACAAATGGTTTTTAATACTTGACGTGCTGTTGGAGTGTGAGCAAAGTAACATTTATGAAGGGATTCAGGGAAACCGGCAGGCCGGACTTGAGTCCTGGAGATGGGAAGTACAGTGCCTGCACTCTGAAGGAGGGGTGTTAATGTTGCAGTTTAAAAACTGTAGTGTAAAGCACCCTTCTGGCAAGACAGTGATGGAGTGAATGATGGTGAAAGTTTTTCTTTTTCGGGCCACCCTGCCTTGGTGGGAATCGGCCGGTGTGATAATAAAAAATAATAAAAAAAAAAAAACAAGAACAAGAACTAGAAAGAAAATAGCAGAAAACCCAGAGGGGTGTTTATATATATGCTTGTACATGTATGCGTAGTGTGACCAAAGTGTAAGTAGAAGTAGCAAGACATACCTGAAATCTTGCATGTGTATGAGACAAAAAAAAAGACGCTAGCAATCCTACCATCGTGTAAAACAATTACAGGCTTCCGTTTTACACTAACTTGGCAGGACGGTAGTACCTCCCTGGGTGGTTGCTGTCTACCAGCCTACTACCTGTTCATATAAATATAGTAGCTAATGTGTTCTAACATTTAATTTAATTACCACCGCTACCATCACTACAGCTACTGCTACTACTTTACCACCATTATCTCCTCCTCCTCCTTCCCTCTTCCTGACCTGTCTTCTGATTTTGTTGTTCCTTGCTCACTTTTGACTTGATAATGGTCCAGGATGGACTGAAACATTGTCCAAAATTTCATCCCTGAGTGGAGGATGTTAGTGAAACTAATGAAAAAAGCAGTAAACCCACAGTAGCTACAAGTAAGTAATAGGATGAAAAAAAATTAAGACAGTGAGTAGATATGACAAATCAGCTAGTGAGAAATGCACTTGAAGTGACTGAAAATACCATTGGAGCCAGTTTGCTATTGTGGCGTTAATGATTAATTTTTTTTGCGTGAAGATTAATAGTTGATACTTTACTATTCACTGACACTGCTGAAATTCTACAGTATGTGTTTAGCTTAAGTTTAGCGATAACACACCAGTTTACTATAATTTTACCGAGTGTGAAAGATAGTATTTTATATAATGCAAGGTATGACTGAGAATGTCAAGTCAGGTGTCACTGAGTATCCTTTTATGGCTTTCATATACAGTGAAGGTCCTGTTATCTGATTTTCAACTTCATATTATTACTGCTGTGTCCCAGTTGTATTATAGTCACCACTTTGTAGGGATATAATCATTGTGTGGGCTACCAGTACTGATAAGCCATTCTGTTCAGGTAACCTAATTTTTTCATTATTCCAAGTACTTCAGGTCTCTCAGGGCCAGATAAGAGGTCCTATATTGTTTTGATTTCTGTGGTTTGTATATGATGTGTCAAATTCTCTCCAAACTCTCACTAGCTTTACACCTACTCTCATGACATTTCCACCTTTATAATGCTGCATTCATTAATAAATCATTTCATTGCATTTTATAAAAAAGTCACATAATGTAATATGCTCATTAAATCTCTGCTTTTAATTAACTATTTAGTCTAGTTGGTCTTTGTTAATGAAAACAGTTTTTGTCAGAGATACTTGCAAGGGGTAATGTTTACTATATTATTGTAATTATTACTGTAAGATTAGTAAACCTACTTAATTTTGAGCTTATGGTAGATGCCTAATTTTAGTGATCAGTTTGAGCTTTAGATGTACAGTTATATCTATTGATATAAAAGTGAGTAGCAAGTTCATGTTATCCAATTAAATGTATAATTAAATACTTATAAAATACAGTATAACAATATTTAACAAGTTCTTTGCATTGCTATTAAAATTGCATTAAAAGTAAATTGAAAAATACTGATTATGAAACATCTTTAATTCATAGAAGTTAAGTACATATAATTTTTAAGAATTGAGATAATTTTATTAAGAGAGTTATCCATATAAAAAAATATATTAGGATAAAATTTTTTTTTGGTGTATCAGGTTTAAGAACTAAATAAGTCTGCAGGGCATTTGTTTAGTTATTTGGCAAATAGTTACAATATTAATGTTATATTTTGTTGAACCTATTGTGGCATTTTCTAGGTAAATGCTCATCATTTTACTTTTATTAAGGATGAGCTTTCTTTAAACTAAATTTCAATAAGATTGTTTTTGTCATTTGGCAACCTGTCCAAACCATTCATGAAAAAATGTTTTGTTTTCAATGGCATAAACATTTTCAGGCACCACCACATAGCTAGAAGTTTTCTGCCAGTTAATGTAGTTTGCTTATTGACAGTTAACTATATATATACACACACACACACACACACACACACACACACACACACACACACACACACACACACACACACACACACACATGTATAGGTTAGGTGTCATTAAATTAATAAAACATAACCTAAAATGAAAAAAAAAAGAGGTTTGGAATGAGGACAGGTTGCAAATAGACTATTTTTGTTCAGATAATAATACAATAAAAGTAAACTAGTTGAGCTGTTTAAAATGCATTACAAAGTCTAAATGTAATATTTGTATGATAATCATTCATACCTAAAACTAATTGGGAAAGTAAATACAGTATGCATTATTCTGTGATTTACAGGAAAGCATATTGCTATTCAGATGTTAAATTTAATTTTCATTTAAAGAAAACTGCTTCCCAGCTGTAAAATAGTTGATAAGTATATATTTAGAAACAGTAATTTTAATTAGGATTAAGGGAAGAGTACCATAGCTTATTCCTGGCAACAAAAAACTTCAAAGATGGATACAGAGAGGAGCTTTTGTACCCCAAGGAAGTACCAAAGATTCTGATCTCAGACACACTGTAGATTTGCATAGTAATTATACAGTAGACAGCTGGCTGTTGTAGTTAAGATTTTTTATATTATGTAAATATTGGAAGTTTCCAGCTGAGCACATAAATGTGATTACCTTGTCAATATCCTGATAAATGCAGGATGTCATATTTCCTCACTGATTTTATTCCCTGCTATTGTGCCTTGTAGTCTATAGCAATCCCTCCAGTAAGTCCCTCCATAAATATGTTACTTGTTATTTAATATAAACATGTCATCAAATGTTACAAATTTTTATTAAAATATAATATTGTTGAGGATGTTGAACACAAACAACAAAGCTATTTTAAAAATACATGTATATATATATATACATACACAAATATATATACATACACACAAACACATATGCAAGATTATGAAGATTTGGGAAAGGGTCAAGAAGATCAGACATGGGGTAAGACATGGAGGACAGAGGCTTCACTCACAGAGAAAGATCTAGGGGTAACCATAGTGCTTGGTGCATCATTAGATGCTCACATCACCCCCAACAACCTCTGGGAAATCTCAGAGTAGCTTCAGAAATTTCAGCAGTGTGTCATTCAGAGCCCTTTATAGAACATATATCAGGCCAATGTTGGAACATGCAGCACCAGTATGGAGCCCACACTTGAAAAAAAACATAGTAAGAAACAAAGTACAGATGTATGCAACAAGACTTGTTCCAGAACTAAGGGGCATTAAGCTACTAGGAGAAGCTAACAGAACTGAGTTTAATAAGATTGGAGGACAGAAGAACCAGGGAAAACATAATAACAACATACAAAAAACTGTTGCAGAGGGCATAGTAAAGCAAGTTTAGAGTACCATGGGTAAATGATGATGAGGAGCTTCTAATTGAACTGTATAAAAGAGTTTTGATAATAGGTAATACATATTTTAAGAAAAAGATGACAAATAAGTAAATAAGATACAATTTAGGTCATAATGACAGCAGTTTGTTATATGTACTCTGTTTTAGGAAATAAAAGTTGATGGGTAGACTTCAGGATTCTCATGTGTTTAGAGGGGCAATAGATATATCAGATCATCATTTGGTGGTAGCATAGTGAGAGTAAGAGGTAGATGGAATATAAGAGGAATGTCATCAGTGGATAAATTATTAAATTAGAGGAGATACTAAGGATAAAATATAAGCAACTATTGGGAGAAAGGTGGACTAAGAGAGAGAGTATATGTGTGTGTGAGAGAGAGAGCGAGAGTACTGGTAATCAGGAGGGAGTTGAAGTATGGGGTAAAATTATGAATGTAATGTTAGAGTGTGTGGGTGGAGGAGGGACAGAGCAATCAGTGTACATCAGGCCCATATTGGAGTATGCAGCACTAGTATGGAGCCCACGTCTGGTCAAGCATGTCGAAAAAGAGAAAGTACAAAGGTTTGCAACAAGACTAGTCTTGGAGCTAAGGAGTATGTCATATGAGGAGAGCTTAAGGGAACTGAACCTGATGACACTGAAGGACAGGAGGGATATGAGGGACATTATAACGACATGTAAAATAAGAGGAATTGACAAGGTGGACAGGGCCAAAATGTTTTAGAGATAGAACAAGGGGACATAACTGGAAGTTGAAAACTCAGATGAGTCATAGGGACATTAGGAAGTATTTCTACAGCCTTAGAGTTGGCAGGAAGTGGAACAATCTGGAGAGAAGTAGTGAAGGCAGAATTCATACATAATAAGAAGAGGTACAATAAGGCTCTTGAAGCAGAGAGAGGATAGACCTAGTAGTGACTAGCAAGAGGTGGGGGCCAGGAGCTGTGACTAGACCTCTGCAATCATGTATAGGTGAGTACACACATTCACTAGTGCACACACACACGCACAAACATGTATACACATGCAGGCTTGTGCACACACACACACACACACACACACACACACACACTTGCACTCATATACACACATTTACTCAAACACATACACACACATTCTTTCACTAATATATACAGTGGAACTCCGAATTTTGGTCTAAATCCGAAACGTACGAAAATCGAAGTAACAGTTCCCATAAGAAATAATGTAAATCCAATTAATCCGTTTCAGACACCCAAAAGTATTAACAAAAAAATACATTTTATAGAGAATAACTATAGTTTTACATACAGAAAACAATGAAAAATAAATATAAAGGACTAATGATATGGATAAATGAACATTTAAATCACTTTTACCTTCATTGAAGAGTCGTCTTGTTGGCATATGGAAGACAGTGAGGAGGGGAGAGGGAGGAGAGTTTATTGTTTGAAGACAGGACAAAATACTTGAATATGACACTAATATCAACTCTCTGGCTTATTTATCTATCACAGTTCATCTAATATGACATAAACAATATTAATAACATAGAAACATGATATATACTCTAGAATGAATAAAATATGTCATTACATGTGTGATTAGTGGTAGCTGCGGCAGCTGCCATTCTCTCTCCTGCTGTAACTACATATCTTCCCATTATTAAGGAAAAATGGAGTGTTTGTGAGGTTAACTGCACTACATCAGTTTCATAGGAACATTGAAACAATGTATGCAATTTATAAATAAGAAATATTGTATAAAAACATAATAGAGAATGTAAAGAAATAGTGGTTATTGTATGTATACTATAGTACACACTTACCTTGGAGGAGATGCTGGCAGAGGTTTAGGGTGGTGGAAAATAGCGCAGGGCAGCGTATGTTGTCACTGGCCCTATAAACCTCCAACACCATTGGGGGAGTTAGTTTCATGTCATCCTTTTTCCGTTGCTTAATCACTTAGCTTAGTTGCTGCACTCTTAATGCTACACTTTATTGCTGGCTGGTGCTATAGCCTTTATGGACTCCTGCTGCTTTAGTATTTTACATATCTTAGAATCACTGAAGAATTCTATCATGTTTTTTGCCTTTATCAAAGGGCTGGCACTCTGAACTTCCTTTGACCCCATGGTGGCTTATTTAGCAGTCACAGGCACAAAAAAACAATGGATTATTACTCAATGTTTCGGATGAATGCTCAGAGTAATGTTTACTCAATGAATAACAAAGGCAGACTGAGTCACAAACATGAGCAGACTTGTCTGATACATATGATTTCTGGATGGAGGTACAAAATCCGGACCAAAATTTCACCCCAAAAAGTGTTCTAAATCCGAATTGTACAATATGCGGACTGTATAAAAACCGGAGTTCCACTGTATGTAATATTAAATGAAATAGTCATTGCAAATAGTTATCAGTTAATGAGCTTTCATAAATATATGTCAAATAAAAGAAAGTCTCCAGGTTACATTCAGGTGTAGATGTTACTGTAATATGCCTTGCAACTTTTTTATGCTTTAGAAACATTCACAATTAGAAGCTAAAGCAGTACTGTATGTGTTGGGAGTACTGAGAGCTGGTCCAAGGATCAACTTGTTGCCAGGTGCGCACATTACCACTGGGCCAAAACTGCGAAAAAACATGTTTATTATGTTTTCATTTTCATATACCATACTGTATTATAATTGTAAAATATATCTGTAAGAATTTATTACAATATATGGGATTCCCTTTATAAGTCACAGGTTTCCTGTGCCCCAGGAGTGCCACCGAATATGGTTATTATCAAGTGAATGCTGTTGAATAACATCTCCCTTCTTTTTAGGTTATGGGAGTTTTTCTATAATATTGTAACGTTAAAATTTAAATGCATTCAAAAGAAACTGTTATTAAAACAAACCCTTCTTCCAGTTTACTCCAGCCTCCCCACCCACGCTTGTATGTTATAGTCACCATTTTATCATCTTCACTTACACTCTTCACATACTTTATTAATTCCCAAGGGTAATTTGATGTCATTGTGAAAAAATACAGAATTTAAGATTTGGATTGATATAAAGAACAGCATATTTGTTAATATTGTAATAATAATGCTATAGAACAATCAAAGATAAAGTGTATTTATATTTGGGCTTGTATTTCAAAGACCATACTTCTTTACACAACACATGATATACTTTACTTATTACTTTACATTCAAAATAAAGAAATGCCTAAAACAGAGATTTGGTTATGGTTTGAAATGCACTGAGAAGATTTTTAATAAAATACTATGGGTAGGTGTCGATATAGGGGTAATGTGTCAAAATAAATGGGCACCACAAAAATAGATAATCGTGGTTATTTGTGAGACGGTCTTCAGTAAAATCATTGTGTAATCAAATGTAATACAATATAAACCTCATAGATTGGTAGATTTGACTCTCCTCAAAAGTGGCTCCTTGATGCCAGTGAGGAACTCCTGATCCAAGGAACTGAATTTATCTTTCATACATTTGGAACAAGTCTGATTGCCTCCCATTTCCCCAGGCATTATGTGACTCCTGTGGATTTAGTGCTCACCCCTCCCCTCCTGACTGATGTAAAAAAAAAAAAAAAGTAGGTTTGACTGCACTGTATATTTTATTAACTTATCAACCATTTTCCATGAAAGCATAGTGAACAAAACAAAATACTGTTCATTAATTTCCTACATCTGATTGCTTATTAATTACAGATGAAGGGATAACCAACCCCTTGTACTTGATATTAACCTAAATAAATAATATAAACAAATCACTGGTTTTATATTAGTCTCCCAAATCTTTTATGTAATGCTAACACACTTTTGGAAAGACAAGTATTGAATGAATCATGGTGAATGCTAACTCTTTTAGCCTACTCTGCCTTGGAAATAAATGGTATAAAATACCGACACAATGGAAATATAAACACAAATGCAGTATAATGTGATCCTTTATTGACTACGTTTCGCCCACACAGTGGGCTTTTTCAAGTCACAAACAGAACTACCTGGGGTGGAAGGAACGCGAGTATTTATAGTCCGGTTCAGAATGCTGAGGTCAGGTGAAGAATGCTGCATCTGATGATGTACCGAGTGAGGTTATAGAGTCTAAAAACATCATTCCAAGTATCTACCTCCACAACCACGACCATCAAGGACATCACCAGTAGTAGAAAGGACAAGCCTCCATCCTCTGCAGGGGTATACATAATCCCTTGTAATGACTGCAACAAGTTATACGTGGGCGAAACATCAAGGGACCTCCAAACACGTATTTCAGAACACCAATACGCAAGCAGGTCTGACGACACAAGGAATGCCTGCGTACAACACCGTAATTCACACAACCACTTAATAAACTACAGAAACTCAAGACTTATCGCCACAAAAGACAACACTCAATACCGAAGAATCCTGGAATCATCACTTATTTCTATATCCGACAACTTCAACCAGGATAGTGGGTTCTATAACATAGCTGAACCACTTGCCAAAAAACTTCTTCATCGCTATCCCACATAAGAACACTTAGAAGGTCTGCTCACAAACTTATCCAATCTCCTTTCCAAGCTACCCAAGTTTTTAGACTCTATAACCTCACTCGGTACATCATCAGATGCAGCATTCTTCACCTGACCTCAGCATTCTGAACCGGACTATAAATACTCGCGTTCCTTCCACCCCAGGTAGTTCTGTTTGTGACTTGAAAAAGCCCACTGTGTGGGCGAAACGTAGTCAATAAAGGATCACATTATACTGCATTTGTGTTTATATTTCCTACTCTGCCTTGGCGAGAAATGGTTGTGGAGGGAAACAGGATGACAAAAAGGGCATAAAATCCTAGGGTAGATGGGGTATACCTGGAGGGGTTTCAGGGATCAATGCTCCCGCAGCCTGGTCCATGACCAGGCCTTGTGGTGGATCAGGGCCTGATCAACCAGGCTGTTACTGCTGGCTACATGTAAACCAATGTACAAGCCATAGCCTGGCTGATAGGGAACTGACTTTAGGTGCCTGTCCAGCACTCTTTAAGACAGCCAGGGGTTTGTTTGTAATCCCCCTTGTGTGTGCTGGGAGGCAGGTGAACAGTCTTGGGCCGCTGACACTTACTGTGTTGTCTCTTAGCGTACTCGTGGTGCCCCTGCTTTTCATTGGGGGGATGTTGCATCTCCTGCTAAGTCTTGCTTTCATAGGGAGCGATTTTCATGTGCAGATTTGGGACTAGTCTTTCGAGGATGTTCCAAGTGTATATTATTGTGTGTCTTTCTCCCTGCATTCCAGGGAGTACAAATCAAGGGACATAACCATTCCCAATAATTTAAGTGCTGTATTGTATTTATACTTGCTGTGAAAGATCTCTGTACATTCTCCAGGTCTGCAATTTTGCCTGCCTTGAAAGGGAGGTTGTTAGTGTACAGCAGTATTTCAGCCTAGAGAGAAGCAATTTGAAGAGAATCATCATGAGCGTGGCATCCCTAGTTTTGAAAGTTCTCATTATCCATCCTATCATTTTCCTAGCAGATGTGGTAGATACATTGTTGTGATCTTTGAAAGTGAGATCCTCTGACATCACTCACTATTGTGTGGTTGGAATTTGATTAATACTCTGATACATTTTTAATTTCCTTGAGTTTTCCATAGTGGAGTAACTGAAATTTATCTTCATTGAACCTCATATTGTTTTCTGCAGCCCATTTAAAGATTTGGTTGATCCCCGAAAACCCTCTCCAGGCAAACCCAAGTATGTGGTTAATGGGTGATGGGTGCTCCGTGGCCTGGTAGGCAAAGCTCTTGCTTCATATGCTGAGAGTCTGTGGTTTGATTCCTGGCAAGGGTGGAAACACTGGGCATTTCCTTACACCTGTTATTCTGTTCACCCATCGGTAAAATGGGTACCTGGGTGTTAGTCAACTAGTGTGGGTCGCACCCTGGGACAAAATTTACCTAATTTGCCCGAAATGCTCTGCACAATAACTGACTTTCTATGTCACTGATATCAGCTAGACCTGTATATCTTGTACATGTACTTGTAGAAATAAAGATATATTATTATTATGTCCACTTGGAGACTTGCAGTGTCTTCAATGGATGACACTGTCATGCAAATTCATCCACAAAGGAGGACACGGTGCTGTGGCTGACAACCAAATCTTTCAGTGGGCTGCAGAAAACAATATGAAGTTTAACGATGAGAAATTTTAATTACTCAGATATGGCAAACACGAGGAAATTAAATCGTCATCAGATTACAAAACAAATTCTGGCCACAAAATAGAGCGAAACACCAACGTCAAAGACCTGGGAGTGATCATGTCGGAGGATCTCACCTTCAAGGACCATAACATTGTATCAATCGCATCTGCTAGAAAAATGACAGGATGGATAATGAGAACCTTCAAAACTAGGGATGCCAAGCCCATGATGACACTTCAGGTCACTTGTTCTATCTAGGCTGGAATATTGCTGCACACTAACAGCACCTTTCAAGGCAGGTGAAATTGCTGACCTAGAAAATGTACAGAGAACCTTCACGGCGCGCATAACGGAGATAAAACACCTCAATTACTGGGAGCGCTTGAGGTTCCTAAACCTGTACTCCCTGGAATGCAGGCAGGAGAGATACATGATTATATTCACCTGGAAAATCCTAGAGGGACTAGTACCGAACTTGCACACGAAAATCACTCGCTACGAAAGCAAAAGACTTGGCAGACTATGCAACATCCCCCCAATGAAAAGCAGGGGTGTCACTAGCACGTTAAGAGACTATACAATAAGTGTCAGGGGCCCGAGAAAGCTGGCACTGGACAAGCACCTAAAGTCGGTTTCTGACCAGCCGGGCTGTGGCTCGTACGTTGGTTTGCGTGCAGCCAACAGTAACAGCCTGGTTGATCAGGCTCTGATCCACCAGGAGGCCTGGTCACAGACCGGGCCGCGGGGGCGTTAACCTCCGGAACTCTCTCCAGGTAAACTCTATGTCACATATGAAGATGAGGAGCAGGATAGGAGCAAGTACTGTACCTTGTAGGACAGAGCTTTTCACTGTAGCCGCCTCTGACTTTACTCTGATTACTATTACTCTTTGTGTTCTATTTGTTAGGTGCTGTATAGCCCTTGTGGCTTAGCGCTTCTTTTTGATTATAATAATAATCTGTTTGTTAGGAAGTTATAGATCCATCTACCAACTTTTCCTGTTATTCCATTATATTGCATTTTATGTGCTATTACGCCATGATCACACTTGTCGAAGGCTTTCACAAAATCTGTGTATAATACATCTGCATTTTGTCCTCAGAGCATCCAAGACCATGTCATAATGGTCCCATAGTTGGGAAAGGCAGGAGCAACCTGCTCTAAACCCATGCTATCCTGGCTATGTAACTAATGGGTATCTAAGTGGGTGGCAATCTTGCTTCTTAAAACCCTTTCAAAGATTTTTATGATGTGGAAAATTAGTGCTATCGGTTTGTAAATTTCTTGCAAATGCTTTACTGCCACCTTTGTGGAATGGGGTTATGTGTGTTGTTTTAAGTGAGTTTGGGATGACCTGTGTCCATGCTCCTTCTCCACAGAATGCTTAAGGCACGTGAGAGGGGCTACTTGCAGTTCTTGATGAACATGAGGTTCCACGAGTCTGGGCCTGGGGAGAGTGTATGGGCATGTCATTTATTGCATTTTCAGTCTTGTGGTGTTAGGATAATATCAGAAATATTTGAATTAACCAGATTTTGAGTTTTGGTCATAAAAAAAATCATTGAGATTGTCAACCCTTAGTCTGGTTAACTGTTCACTAAACACCGAGTCATTTCTTTGCTGCCATCTGCGTTAAGTCCCACCTCATCTTCACTAACAATGATGATCTGATAAGAAATATCACCATATCAAAAACAATATACTCAGATCACAACATAATTGAGGTTCAGTCATGTATGCGCGGAGCCCCAGACCGACATAATGAGATTAGTCACGAGGGAGCATTCACCAAATTCAACTTCAATAACAAAAACATAAAGTGGGACCAAGTAAACCAAGTCCTAACCGATATAAGCTGGGAAGATATACTAAGCAACACAGACCCCAACTTATGCCTAGAACAGATAAACTCGGTGGCACTCGATGTATGCACAAGGCTTATTCCTCTAAGAAAAAGGAGGAGTAGATGTAAAACAGAAAGAGACAGGCGCTCCCTTTACAGGCGACGGAAAAGAATAACAGAGCGGCTAAAAGAGGTCAATATATCTGAAATGCGTAGGTGGCCTGGTGGCTAAAGCTCCCGCTTCACACACGGAGGGCCCGGGTTCGATTCCCGGCGGGTGGAAACATTCGACACGTTTCCTTACACATGTTGTCCTGTTCACCTAGCAGCAAATAGGTACCTGGGTGTTAGTCGACTGGTGTGGGTCGCATCCTGGGGGACAAGATTAAGGACCCCAATGGAAATAAGTTAGACAGTCCTCGATGACGCACTGACTTTCTTGGGTTATCCTGGGTGGCTAACCCTCCGGGGTTAAAAATCCGAACGAAATCTTATCTTATCTTATCTGACACTGGTCAGAGAAATAGCAAGCATCGAACTTAAGCTAAAAGAATCCTTTAGGAGTCAGGAATCGCGGGAAGAACTAAAAGCCATAAATGAAATCGAAAGAAACCCGAAGTATTTCTTCTCCTATGCCAAATCAAAATCGAGAACAACGTCCAGTATTGGGCCCCTACTTAAACAAGATGGGTCCTACACAGATGACAGCAAGGAAATGAGTGAGCTACTCAAGTCCCAATATGACTCAGTTTTTAGCAAGCCGCTAACCAGACTGAGAGTCGAAGATCAAAATGAATTTTTTATGAGAGAGCCACAAAATTTGATTAACACAAGCCTATCCGATGTTATCCTGACGCCAAATGACTTCGAACAGGCGATAAATGACATGCCCATGCACTCTGCCCCAGGGCCAGACTCATGGAACTCTGTGTTCATCAAGAACTGCAAGAAGCCCCTATCACGAGCCTTTTCCATCCTATGGAGAGGGAGCATGGACACGGGGGTCGTCCCACAGTTACTAAAAACAACAGACATAGCCCCACTCCACAAAGGGGGCAGTAAAGCAACAGCAAAGAACTACAGACCAATAGCACTAACATCCCATATCATAAAAATCTTTGAAAGGGTCCTAAGAAGCAAGATCACCACGCATCTAGAAACCCATCAGTTACACAACCCAGGGCAACATGGGTTTAGAACAGGTCGCTCCTGTCTGTCTCAACTATTGGACCACTACGACAAGGTCCTAAATGCACTAGAAGACAAAAAGAATGCAGATGTAATATATACAGACTTTGCAAAAGCCTTCGACAAGTGTGACCATGGCGTAATAGCGCACAAAATGCGTGCTAAAGGAATAACAGGAAAAGTCGGTCGATGGATCTATAATTTCCTCACTAACAGAACACAGAGAGTAGTCGTCAACAGAGTAAAGTCCGAGGCAGCTACGGTGAAAAGCTCTGTTCCACAAGGCACAGTACTAGCTCCCATTTTGTTCCTCATCCTCACATCCGACATAGACAAGGATGTCAGCCACAGCACCGTGTCTTCCTTTGCGGATGACACCCGAATCTGCATGACAGTGTCTTCCATTGCAGACACTGCAAGGCTCCAGGCGGACATCAACCAAATCTTTCAGTGGGCTGCAGAAAACAATATGAAGTTCAACGATGAGAAATTTCAATTACTCAGATATGGTAAACATGAGGAAATTAAATCTTCATCAGAGTACAAAACAAATTCTGGCCACAAAATAGAGCGAAACACCAACGTCAAAGACCTGGGAGTGATTATGTCGGAGGATCTCACCTTCAAGGACCATAACATTGTATCAATCGCATCTGCTAGAAAAATGACAGGATGGATAATGAGAACCTTCAAAACTAGGGAGCCAAGCCCATGATGACACTCTTCAGGTCACTTGTTCTATCTAGGCTGGAATATTGCTGCACTCTAACAGCACCTTTCAAGGCAGGTGAAATTGCCGACCTAGAAAATGTACAGAGAAATTTCACGGCGCGCATAACGGAGATAAAACACCTCAATTACTGGGAGCGCTTGAGGTTTCTAAACCTGTATTCCCTGGAACGCAGGAGGGAGAGATACATGATTATATACACCTGGAAAATCCTAGAGGGACTAGTACCGAACTTGCACACGAAAATCACTCACTACGAAAGCAAAAGACTTGGCAGACGATGCACCATCCCCCAATGAAAAGCAGGGGTGTCACTAGCACGTTAAGAGACCATACAATAAGTGTCAGGGGCCCGAGACTGTTCAACTGCCTCCCAGCACACATAAGGGGGATTACCAACAGACCCCTGGCAGTCTTCAAGCTTGCACTGGACAAGCACCTAAAGTCAGTTCCTGATCAGCCGGGCTGTGGCTCGTACGTTGGTTTGCGTGCAGCCAGCAGCAACAGCCTGGTTGATCAGGCGCTGATCCACCAGGAGGCCTGGTCACAGACCGGGCCGCGGGGGCGTTGACCCCCGAAACTCTCTCCAGGTAAACTCTCTCCAGGTCTGGTGCAGCTGGTAGTGCTGCTGTTGTCGTACAGAGTGATGGCTCTCTTAAAGAAATTGGAGCACGCATCAATAATTGGGCCTCTACCCTTCAGACAGAACTGTTTGCCATACTCCTTGCACTGAAATGCATCTATGTATCAAAGATTGACAGTTTAATTGTAACTGATTCGCTGTCATCCATAAATGCTCTCAACTCATTAAGCATAAATTGTGGCATGCTTGTGTCAGAAGCCAGACATAGATATGGTAAGATTGTGGACAGTGGAGTCAGAGTGCACATGTTGTGGATTCCATCTCACATTGGTCTTCAGATGCATGATAGAACTGATGAATTGGCTAAGCTGTATGCTTTCAAAGAGGGAGTAGATTACAATCTTGGCTTGTCAGGTAGTAGTTTGAGAACAATAATACGAAAAGAACTTCAGCTGAATTTTATGGACTTAAGGCTCAGGGAGATTGACACCAGTGAGTCCATCTATCATCATTCTATCATGCAGGAGGAGCCACATGTCTATGGTGCATCCAACAAAATAAGCAGACTCTTGGATGTCACTACCGGCCGGCTCCGGCTGGGTTACAAGTATCTTTGGCAGGTTAAATCACCACCACCAGATGTAGACCAAACGAAATGTAAACTTTGCCAGATGGATTATTGTCACACCCTGCGTCATTATGTACTGGAGTGCGATAAAATTACTGAATTTAGAAACAACTCACTCAGAAGTGTTCAAGAAATGGCTAAGTATTTTATCCACAGTGGTATATTACAGACCATTCTGGAGAAATACCCTGACTTTGCTAGCTGTAAATAAAGCATTACCACATATGTGCATGTGTGTGTGTGTGTGTGTGTGTGTGTGTGTGTGTGTGTGTGTGTGTGTGTGTGTGTGTGTGTGTGTGTGTGTGTGTGTGTGTGTGTGTGTGTGTGTTTGTGTGTATGTGTATGAGTGTGTGAGTGTGTGTGTGTGTGTGTGTGTGTGTGTGTGTGTGTGTGTGTGTGTGTGTGTGTGTGTGTGTGTGTGTGTGTGTGTGTGTGTGTGTGTGTGTGAGTATGAGTGTGTGTTAGTTAGTTAGTTAGTTACCATTTTGTCCTAGGCACATGTCGACTAGACACTAGGCCTGTTGTATATGAGTATGTGTGTGTGTGCGCGCATGTTAGTTACCATTTTGTCCTAGGCACATGTCGATTAGACACTAGGCCTGTGTGTGCGCATGTGTGTGCACATGGGTGTGTGTGCACGTGTGTGTGCACATAGGTGTGTGTGCATGTGTGTGCATGTGTGCATGTGTGTGCATGTGTGCGTGTGTGCACATGCATGTGTGCACATGTGTGTGCATGTGTGTGCATGTACTCACCTAATTGTGGTTGCAGGGGTCAAGACTCAGCTCCTGGCCCTTTCTCTTCACTGACCGCAACTGGGTCCTCCCTCTCCCTGCTTCATGAGCTTTATCATACCTTGTCTTGAAACTATGTATGGTTCCTGCTTCCATTACATCACTTGCCAGACTATTCCATTTCCTAACAACTCTGTGGCTGAAGAAATACTTCATAACATCCCTTTGACTCATCTGAGTCAACTTCCAACTGTGACCCCTTGGTTCTGTGTCCCATCTCTGGAACATCCTCTCTCTGTCCACCTTATCTATTCCACGCAGTATTTTGTATGTCGTTATCATGTCACCCCTGACCCTCCTGTCCTCCAGTGTCGTTAGACCGATTTCCCTTAACCTTTCTTCGTAGGACATTCCCCTTAGCTCTGGAACCAGCCTTGTTGCAAACATTTGCACTTTCTCCAATTTCTTGATGTGCTTGACCAGGTGTGAGTTAGAAACTGGTGCCACATACTCCAGTATGGGCCTGACGTACACAGTGTATAGAGTCTTGAACAATTCCTTACTGATGTATTGGAACGCTATTCTCAGGTTTGCCAGGCGCCTATATGCCACAGCAGTGCTTTCGGCGACATGCTCAGTATTATACTCACCCCTAGATCTTTCTCCATGAGTGAAGTTTGCAGTCTTTGACCTCCTAGCCTATACTCTGTCTGCAGTCTTCTTTGCCCTTCGCCGATCTTCATGACTTTGCATTTGGCAGGGTTAAATTCTAGAAGCCAGTTGCTGGACCATGTGTCCAGCCTGTCCAGTTTTCTTTGTAGACCTGTCTGATCTGCATCTGATTTAATTCTCCTCGTTAACTTCACATCATCTGCAAACAGGGACACTTCTGAGTCTATCCCTTCCATCATGTCATTCACATATACCAAGAATAGCACTGGTCCCAGGACTGACCCATGTGGAACCCTGCTCGTCACTGGCGCCCACTGTGATACCTCATCACGTACCATGACTCACTGTTGACTCCCTGTCTGGTATTATCTGATCCAGTGCAGTGCCCTTCCTGTTATATGTGCCTGATCCTCTAGCTTCTGCATTAATCTCTTGTAAGGAACTGTGTCAAAGGCCTTCTTGCAGTCCAAGAAAATGCAATCAACCCACCCCTCCCTCTCTTGTCTTGCTTCAGTTACCTTGTCATAAAACTTCAGTAGGTTTGTAACACAGGATTTGCCTTCCATGAATCTGTGCTGGCTGCCGTTTATAATCTTGTTCCATTCCAGGTGCTCCACGACTCTCCTCCTGATAATCTTCTCTATGACTTTGCATACTATACACGTCAGTGACCCAGGTCTATAGTTTAGTGCTTCGTTTCTGTCTCCTTTTTTTGAAGATGGGGACTACATTTGCCGTCTTCCATACCTCAGGTAGTTGCCCAGTTTCAAGGGATGTGTTGAAGATTGTGGTTAGTGGCACACATAGTGTCTCTGCTCCCTCTCTAAGGACCCATGGAGAGAGGTTGTCCCACCGCCTTTAAGGTATCAAGGTCACTTAGGAGCTTCTTTACCTCCTCCTTGGTTGTGTATATTTCATCCAACACTTGTTGGTATATCCCTTGTTGGTGTACCCCACTGTTTTGTCTTCCCAGTGTTCCTTCTGCCTCCACTGTAAATACTTCCTGAAATCTCATGTTGCAAACTTTTGCACTTTCTCCAGTTTCTTGATGTGTTTGACTAAGTGTGGGTTCCATAATGGTGCTGCATACTCCAGTATGGATCTGACATACACGGTGTACAATGTCATGAATGATTCCTTACTCAGATGTTGAAATGCTATTCTCAAGTTTGCCAAGAGCCTATATGCTGCAGCAGTTATGTGATTGATGTGTGCCTCAGGGGACATGTTCATCATAATGCTTACCCCAAGATATCTGTCTCTCTCTCTCTCTCTCTCTCACACAAAGAGACATACCCTTCACAGTATATATATTCTGTGCTTACTTATTGTTTCATCAGTGTATTGATGTTTAATGTTTCCCTTCTGTATCTGTGAAATATATATAATTATATTAACTGCTTTGGAAATTTCTTAATTTTTGAGGTTGTTTAACTGGAAAATTTAGATAATTTTGTGTCTGCCCTCCCTTTCTGAAAGCATTCTGAAAGCATATGTTTTTTTTATCTCTACACATAGCTCTTATTCCTGCTGGGCCAATATTTCACAACACTGTACTAGGAGCACAACAATCAAGTCACTATGTACATTTCTTGCTATATTTCTTCCTATCTTATGTTTCCCAATTAAGGGTATTTGTACACTGTTCTTCCCTACTCTATTCTTTTCACTTACTAATTCTTCTTTTATTAATCACAAAACTCAAGTCATATTTCAGATTTTTAAACTCTCCAACAGATTCCAGTGTTTTTTCATTCCCCTAATTTCAGATAAAATTTTCACGCCTCACCACTACCACTAGCTTACTTTTTACTGACACATCAATGTATTAAAATAAAGAAGAGTGGAAAAAATATAAATTCAGGAAGAGTAAATAGGCACAATCAAGTGGTTTTATATGTAGTATATTCTAAATACAATATTTTCCTTTTGTGAAGCAATTTGTAAAATATTGAAAACTGGGCAAGAATAACTCACCTTCATATCATTATCAATACCTCCAGAGATGACTTGCTCTGATGTGTCATTGAAAGTCACAGCTGTTACCTGGAATGTGTGTGTGTATGAGTGTGTGTGTGTGTGTGTATGAGTGTGTGTGCGTGTGTGTGTATGAGTTTGTGTGTGTGTGTGTGTGTGTGTGTGTGTGTTTATGTGTGTGTGTGTATGAATTTGTATGTGTGTGTGTGTGTGTGTGTGTGTGAGAGAGAGAGAGACTCAGCAATCAACATTTGCACCAATAACTCACTACAGTTGTGACCGGGTGTGGAAGTGTGAATTGCTCATTACTCTAAAATTTGTTCATGATTGCAGCCACGTACAAACGTAAGTAACCATTCTTACAGTATTCATTACCTTTGTAACTTGTGAGTTCATTACCTTTGTAACTTGTGAGTTCATTACCTTGTACCTAGTTCAGCCATCAAAACTTTGGAGCCCGGTCCCTGGACCCATTGTGTACCTCTGTAATCTGTAAATACCTTTGTAACTTGTCATGATTGTGACTAGACCTACCTGGAGTTCATTACCTTTGTAAATTGTGAGTTCATTACCTTTGTAAATTGTGAATTCATTACCTCTGTAACTTGCTCAGCTATCAAAACTTTGAGGCCCAGTCCCTGGACCAATTATGTACCTCTGTAATCTTTTGACTACCGCCCACAGGATGGGTATGGGGTGCATAATAAACATATTAAACTAACTGTTGCTGCACACTAACAGCACCTTTCAAGGCAGGTGAAATTGCTGACCTAGAAAATGTACAGAGAACCTTCACGGCGCACATAACGGAGATAAAACACCTCAATTACTGGGAGCGCTTGAGGTTCCTAAACCTGTATTCCCTGGAACGCAGGAGGGAGAGATACATGATTATATACACCTGGAAAATCCTAGAGGGACTAGTACCGAACTTGCACACGAAAATCACTCACTACGAAAGCAAAAGACTTGGCAGACGATGCACCATCCCCCCAATGAAAAGCAGGGGTGTCACTAGCACGTTAAGAGACCATACAATAAGTGTCAGGGGCCCGAGACTGTTCAACTGCCTCCCAGCATACATAAGGGGGATTACCAACAGACCCCTGGCAGTCTTCAAGCTGGCACTGGACAAGCACCTAAAGTCAGTTCCTGACCAGCCGGGCTGTGGCTCGTACGTTGGTTTGCGTGCAGCCAGCAGCAACAGCCTGGTTGATCAGGCTCTGATCCACCAGGAGGCCTGGTCACAGACCGGGCCGCGGGGGCGTTGACCCCCGGAACTCTCTCCAGGCAAACTCCAGGTATACAAATTTTGATTCATTTATAAGCAACACAGCAACACAGCCCCCAACTTATGCCTAGAACAGATTAACTCGGTGGCACTCGATGTATGCACAAGGCTTATTCCTCTAAGAAAAAGGAGGAGTAGATGTAAAATAGAAAGAGACAGGCGCTCCCTTTACAGGCGACGGAAAAGAATAACAGAGCGGTTAAAAGAGGTCAATATATCTGAAATGCGTAGGGAGACACTGGTCAGAGAAATAGCAAGCATCGAACTTAAGCTAAAAGAATCCTTTAGGAGTCAGGAATCGCGGGAAGAACTAAAAGCCATAAATGAAATCGAAAGAAACCCAAAGTATTTCTTCTCCTATGCCAAATCAAAATCGAGAACAACGTCCAGTATTGGGCCCCTACTTAAACAAGATGGGTCCTACACAGATGACAGCAAGGAAATGAGTGAGCTACTCAAGTCCCAATATGACTCAGTTTTTAGCAAGCCGCTAACCAGACTGAGAGTCGAAGATCAAAATGAATTTTTTATGAGAGAGCCACAAAATTTGATTAACACAAGCCTATCCGATGTTATCCTGACGCCAAATGACTTCGAACAGGCGATAAATGACATGCCCATGCACTCTGCCCCAGGGCCAAACTCATAGAACTCTGTGTTCATCAAGAACTGCAAGAAGCCCTATCACGAGCCTTTTCCATCTTATGGAGAGGGAGCATGGACACGGGGATCGTCCCACAGTTACTAAAAACAACAGACATAGCCCCACTCCACAAAGGGGGCAGTAAAGCAACATCAAAGAACTACAGACCGATAGCACTAACATCCCATATCATAAAATCTTTGAAAGGGTCCTAAGAAGCAAGATTACCACCCATCTAGAAACCCATCAGTTACACAACCCAGGGCAACATGGGTTTAGAACAGGTCGCTCCTGTCTGTCTCAACTATTGGATCACTACGACAAGGTCCTAAATGCACTAGAAAACAAAAAGAATGCAGATGTAATATATACAGACTTTGCAAAAGCCTTCGACAAGTGTGACCATGGCGTACAGGTACATAATTGGTCCAGGGACTGGACTCCAAAGTTTTGATAGCTGAGCAAGTTACAGAGGTAATGAACTCACAATTTACAAAGGTAATGAACTCACAATTTACAAAGGTAATGAACTCACAATTTACAAAGGTAATGAACTCCAGGTAAGTCTGGTCACAATCATGAGAAGTTACAAAGGTATTTACAGATTACAGAGGTACGTAATGGGTCCAGGGACTGGGAACCCAAAGTTCTGATAGCTGAACTAGGTACAAAGGTAATGAGCTCACAAGTTACAAAGGTAATGAATTCTGTAGAATGGTTACTTACGTTTATACTTTGGCTACAATCATGAACAAATTATAGAGTAATGAGCAATTCACACTTCCACACCCGGTCACAACTGTAATGAGTTATTGGTGCAAATATTGATTGTTGAGTCACACACACACCACACACACACACACACACACACACACACACACACACACACACACACACACACACACACACACACACACACACACACACACACACACACTTTAGTTTAATATCTTTATGCACCCCATACCCATCCTGTGGGCGGTAGTCAAAAGATTACAAAGGTACATAATGGGTCCAGTGACTGGACCCCAAAGTTATGATAGCTGAACTAGTTACAAAGGTAATGAACTCCAGGTAGATCTGGTCACTAATCATGGCGTAATAGCGCACAAAATGCGTGCTAAAGGAATAACAGGAAAAGTCGGTCGATGGATCTATAATTTCCTCACTAACAGAACACAGAGAGTAGTCGTCAACAAAGTAAAGTCCGAGGCAGCTACGGTGAAAAGCTCTGTTCCACAAGGCACAGTACTAGCTCCCATCTTGTTCCTCATCCTCATATCCGACATAAACAAGGATGTCAGCCACAGCACCGTGTCTTCCTTTGCAGATGACACCCGAATCTGCATGACAGTGTCTTCCATTGCAGACACTGCAAAGCTCCAGGCGGACATCAACCAAATCTTTCAGTGGGCTGCAGAAAACAATATGAAGTTCAACGATGAGAAATTTCAATTACTCAGATATGGTAAATATGAGGAAAATAAAGCTTCATCAGAGTACAAAACAAATTCTGGCCACAAAATAGAGCGAAACACCAACGTCAAAGACCTGGGAGTGATCATGTCGGAGGATCTCACCTTCAAGGACCATAACATTGTATCAATCGCATCTGCTAGAAAAATGACAGGATGGATAATGAGAATCTTCAAAACTAGGGAGGCCAAGCCCATGATGACACTCTTCAGGTCACTTGTTCTATCTAGGCTGGAATATTGCTGCACACTAACAGCACCTTTCAAGGCAGGTGAAATTGCCGACCTAGAAAATGTACAGAGAACTTTCACGGCGCGCATAACGGAGATAAAACACCTCAATTATTGGGAGCGCTTGAGGTTCCTAAACCTGTATTCCCTGGAACGCAGGAGGGAGAGATACATGATTATATACACCTGGAAAATCCTAGAGGGACTAGTACCGAACTTGCACACGAAAATCACTCACTACGAAAGCAAAAGACTTGGCAGACGATGCACCATCCCCCCAATGAAAAGCAGGGGTGTCACTAGCACGTTAAGAGACCATACAATAAGTGTCAGGGGCCCGAGACTGTTCAACTGCCTCCCAGCACACATAAGGGGGATTACCAACAGACGTGTACATTGCAGAGTCACTTGTTTGCACAGAACTGCTTAATGCCTCAAATGATGCAGTGGAAGTTTTATCAGTAAAGGTCGAGAACCAAAACCTAGTCATTGTGGTAGTCTACAAGCCTCCGGATGCAACATCCCAGCAATTCCAGGAACAGCTGTTAAAAATTGACCACTGTCTGGAAAATCTTCCAGCTTCTGCACCCAACATCTTGCTCCTGGGGGATTTCAACTTAAGGCACCTAAAATGGAGGAATATAGCAAATAATATTGTTGCAGTAATAACACCAGGAGGCAGCTCTGATGAAAACTCACACTCACACGAGCTTTTAAATCTCTGCACAAAATTCAATTTAAACCAGCAAATAATAGAGCCTACTAGACTGGAGAATACGCTAGACCTCATCTTCACTAACAATGATGATCTGATAAGAAATGTCACCATATCAAAAACAATATACTCAGATCACAACATCATTGAGGTTTAGACATGTATGCGTGGAGCCCCAGACCGACAAAATGAGACTAGTCACGAGGGAGCATTCACCAAATTCAACTTCAATAACAAAAACATAAAGTGGGACCAAGTAAACCAAGTCCTAACCGATATAAGCTGGGAAGATATACTAAGCAACACAGACCCCAACTTATGCCTAGAACAGATTAACTCGGTGGCACTCGATGTATGCACAAGGCTTATTCCTCTAAGAAAAAGGAGGAGTAGATGTAAAATAGAAAGAGACAGGCGCACCCTTTACAGGCGACGGAAAAGAATAACAGAGCGGCTAAAAGAGGTCAATATATCTGAAATGCGTAGGGAGACACTGGTCAGAGAAATAGCAAGCATCGAACTTAAGCTAAAAGAATCCTTTAGGAGTCAGGAATCGCGGGAAGAACTAAAAGCCATAAATGAAATCGAAAGAAACCCAAAGTATTTCTTCTCCTATGCCAAATCAAAATCGAGAACAACGTCCAGTATTGGGCCCCTACTTAAACAAGATGGGTCCTACACAGATGACAGCAAGGAAATGAGTGAGCTACTCAAGTCCCAATATGACTCAGTTTTTAGCAAGCCGCTAACCAGACTGAGAGTCGAAGATCAAAATGAATTTTTTATGAGAGAGCCACAAAATTTGATTAACACAAGCCTATCCGATGTTATCCTGACGCCAAATGACTTCGAACAGGCGATAAATGACATGCCCATGCACTCTGCCCCAGGGCCAGACTCATGGAACTCTGTGTTCATCAAGAACTGCAAGAAGCCCCTATCACGAGCCTTTTCCATCCTATGGAGAGGGAGCATGGACACGGGGGTCGTCCCTCAGTTACTAAAAACAACAGACATAGCCCCACTCCACAAAGGGGGCAGAAAAGCAACAGCAAAGAACTACAGACCAATAGCACTAACATCCCATATCATAAAAACTTTGAAAGGGTCCTAAGAAGCAAGATCACCACCCATCTAGAAACCCATCAGTTACACAACCCAGGGCAACATGGGTTTAGAACAGGTCGCTCCTGTCTGTCTCAACTATTGGATCACTACGGCAAGGTCCTAAATGCACTAGAAGACAAAAAGAATGCAGATGTAATATATACAGACTTTGCAAAAGCCTTCGACAAGTGTGACCATGGCGTAATAGCGCACAAAATGCGTGCTAAAGGAATAACAGGAAAAGTCGGTCGATGGATCTATAATTTCCTCACTAACAGAACACAGAGAGTAGTCGTCAACAGAGTAAAGTCCGAGGCAGCTACGGTGAAAAGCTCTGTTCCACAAGGCACAGTACTAGCTCCCATCTTGTTCCTCATCCTCATATCCGACATAGACAAGGATGTCAGCCACAGCACCGTGTCTTCCTTTGCAGATGACACCCGAATCTGCATGACAGTGTCTTCCATTGCAGACACTGCAAGGCTCCAGGCGGACATCAACCAAATCTTTCAGTGGGCTGCAGAAAACAATATGAAGTTCAACGATGAGAAATTTCAATTACTCAGATATGGTAAACATGAGGAAATTAAATCTTCATCAGAGTACAAAACAAATTCTGGCCACAAAATAGAGCGAAACACCAACGTCAAAGACCTGGGAGTGATTATGTCGGAGGATCTCACCTTCAAGGACCATAACATTGTATCAATCGCATCTGCTAGAAAAATGACAGGATGGATAATGAGAACCTTCAAAACTAGGGAGGCCAAGCCCATGATGACACTCTTCAGGTCACTTGTTCTATCTAGGCTGGAATATTGCTGCACTCTAACAGCACCTTTCAAGGTAGGTGAAATTGCCGACCTAGAAAATGTACAGAGAACTTTCACGGCGCGCATAACGGAGATAAAACACCTCAATTACTGGGAGCGCTTGAGGTTTCTAAACCTGTATTCCCTGGAACGCAGGAGGGAGAGATACATGATTATATACACCTGGAAAATCCTAGAGGGACTAGTACCGAACTTGCACACGAAAATCACTCACTACGAAAGCAAAAGACTTGGCAGACGATGCACCATCCCCCCAATGAAAAGCAGGGGTGTCACTAGCACGTTAAGAGACCATACAATAAGTGTCAGGGGCCCGAGACTGTTCAACTGCCTCCCAGCACACATAAGGGGGATTACCAACAGACCCCTGGCAGTCTTCAAGTTGGCACTGGACAAGCACCTAAAGTCAGTTCCTGATCAGCCGGGCTGTGGCTCGTACGTTGGTTTGCGTGCAGCCAGCAGCAACAGCCTGGTTGATCAGGCGCTGATCCACCAGGAGGCCTGGTCACAGACCGGGCCGTGGGGGCGTTGACCCCCGAAACTCTCTCCAGGTCTCCAGGTAAACCCCTGGCAGTCTTCAAGCTGGCACTGGACAAGCACCTAAAGTCAGTTCCTGATCAGCCGGGCTGTGGCTCGTACGTTGGTTTGCGTGCAGCCAGCAGTAGCAGCCTGGTTGATCAGGCTCTGATCCACCAGGAGGCCTGGTCACAGACCGGGCCGCGGGGGCGTTGACCCCCGGAACTCTCTCCAGGTAAACTCCAGGTAAACAAGAAAAGAAATATATCAAGGAATGAACTGAGGGAACACTTTGACTCTTAACTGCACTCAAGCAACACTTAACTAGCAAAAGAACAATTTACTCTAAAAGAAGAACTTAAAAATTGCACTGAGAGTGAATTTGTTCAATGAAACATGGAAAATAATAGGTGCTAAAACACAGAACAAAAAAGTTTGAACACTTACAGTGATGCAGAACACAACACATCAACATAAACACAATACTAGAATATTCTTGCAATGAAACTTGATGTGTGAAAAATTTTGTACAAATGATTTCTTGCTTGCACAAAATAATGGCACTATTGTCTGTGGAAATAAGACAAATTAGACACTGGCTAAATGAAAAGAATATGAACACAAGAATGTTCAACACACAGAGAACAAAAAAAAAGAATACACAAATGCTGGGATGAAAAAATTATATATAACTGAGACAACACTGAGTTGTGATGCAGAATACAACTAAATAAATTACTGAATTAATTCACTGGAATACTGAGAACACTAGGTGATTCTGAAGTGTAAACACAAGTTCTATACTGCTCATATGTTGCACACACAACAAAGGAAAAACATTAAGTACTTACTTCAAGTGTATAAAAGACACACAACACAACAGACATAAGATAATGCACGAAAATTAACACTGAATTAAGGAGATAAAAAGATTATTGCAAACAAACACTGAGTCTGATCGAGAGTCACTGAATGTCACTAAGAAAATCACATATTCGCTGCCTGACTACGGTGGAGTGCGGTTGTGCCCAGCACCCCTCTGCTGTTTTTCAGGCGAGCTACCACAGTACATCAACAACCATTGAGTAGTGTGGACGTGCGCTGCTCATTTTGGGATATCAAAATGGCTGAACATACAGTACGGAGAGTAAATACTATCTGCATAGAGCTGGTTCGTGGTACGTTAAGTGGAGATACGATGAACGTACTTCTCCCTAACATCATCAGGGACACATATGGTATCCCCAACGAGGAATTATATGGCGTCGCTCTTAATGGTTTGTCAAGAATCTTCGTGAAATTTCTGAGAGCCGGCTTCTACACAAGAATTGTCGAGCAGTACCAGGAACAACGCATGAGTGTGAATTCAACGATGGATGTTGTGTTACATGATGTTTCTAAGTACTACACATGGGTGAAGGTACGGAATGTACCCTTCGAGGCTACGGCGTATGGACTACAGGAGTTTTTTCGCAGTTATGGGACAGTGCATTCTGCAACCATGGGGGTATGGAGGGATGGTCCGTATGAAGGAATGCCGGAAGGTTCTTACACCCTTAAAATGTCTTTAACAAGGCCTATACCATCCTATGTAACGATGACCAGTTGTAGAACACAGGTTTATGTGTACTATGCGGGTCAGAGAAAAACATGTCGTCTGTGCAGCTCTTATGAGCACATGGCAGCCCAGTGTCCTAGGAGGCAGGCTCCTCGAATTCTGGAAACGCCGATTGTGATTCAACAGTCGTGTGATTTGGTGCCTGGCTCTGTTGCCTCTGGAGGCCGGAGGCCTGATCTCTGGAGCAAGGAGGTCGACCGGGAGGTGGCGGAGGAGGAGACGTGTGTCACTATCCCAGGGGAGTCGGGGGAGTCGAAGGTGTTAGCTGAGGAGTCTTTAGTCCAGGAAGCTTCGACTCAGGAGGGTTTACTGGCAGATGTCATCAAGGATTTTTTGGATGGGGATGAGCCCGGTGTAGAAGGTGTCCTCAGTTTATGTGAAGTTGGAGAGCTGGAGGGACAACAAATTGTGGAGAAAGACTTGAGTAAGAAAAGGCTGGAGTGTGTGGTGGCCGTGGAGGTACACCAGGAGGATTCGTCTGAGGGTGAGATGTGTGTAAGTGGAAGTTCTAGAAAAAGAACTGCGGCATCAGAGATAGACGAGGTTATTACCCCGGGGCAGAGGCCGGGGAAGAAGTCATGGGCAGCGGTTGTGGAGCCGATGCCACATAGTGCTAGAGGTGCGCCTGAGTTGCACAGTGGGAGAGGGAGGGGGGAGGTGACTGCACAGGATAACTCGAGTGGTAAGGGAATACGCAATGTGAAAAGTGCAGCGAGTAAATCCCAGCGGCATAGGGGAAAGCCGCCACTTCTATAATTTTCAGAAGTGTCACGCTTAATGTCAATGGACTTAAGACTGAGGTTAAGAAAGTTTGGTTGGAGTGGTTTTTACGGCGGTTTGATGTAGATATTTGCTTTTTGCAAGAGCATAATCATAGGGCTGGTTGTGTGTTGCGGTTAAAAGGATATCGGATGTATGTTACCAGTGGTTTGCAATTGAAAGGTGGGGTAGCAGTGGCGATAAAGGAGACCAGCCCCTTGCGTGTCATCGGCTGGGAAGAGGGGGGGGTGGGAGGGTCGTGAGGGTGGATGGTGTCTGGGGTGAGAGTCGAGCTAGTTTTGTAGGAGTTTACATGCCAGCAACTAGCAATACCAGGGTAAAAGTAGATTTTGTCAGAGAGGTATTGCTGTATCACTTGAGAGGTTTGCCTGCTATAACAGTAATAGGTGGTGATTGGAATTGTGTGATTAGGAGTGGTGATGTCGAACCGAGAGGGGCGGGTTGTGTGCTGAGTGTGCTGAGGGATGTATTGCGAGATATTGGGGTTGTTGATGTGGTGGGGAGGGGGGGATACCTAGTGGAGCACACGTTCGTCCGTAGGGGATATGAAGCGCGATTGGACAGAATTTATATTAAGCAGGGTATAGATGTTGTGAGGGTGCAAACCTTCGATGTGGGGTTTTCGGATCACAGGGCGGTAATAGCAGATTTGATGTGGGATGGAGTGGTGCGTATTTATTCTGGGTACTGGAAATTAAATGTAAGGCTTCTTAAGGAGGAGGAGGAGGGGCCTTTTTTCAGTGATTGGTGGTTGCCTTTTTGGGAGGCTAGGGACAGGGAGATAGATCTGTTAGATTGGTGGGAAATGCAGGCAAAACCGGGAATAGCGAATTTTTTTAAGGTTAGGGGACGGGAAGAGGCGAGGTGGCGTTTTGGGTTGCAAAATTATCTGGAGGGACAGTTGCAAGATTGTTATGTTGGGGGAGGTGGTAGGAGGGATGACATGGACAGTCTGCGGAGTAGGATCGCTGAAATACACAATGATAGGTTTGATGCAATTAGGGTTAGGGCGGGGTTAGAGGATGTATTGTGGGGTGATAAGCCGTCTGGGTTTGTTTTACGTAAATTTAGGGACCGACAGAGTGTAACCACCATTCTACAATTGGAGACAAGCCCTGGGGTGGGAGGGTATCCAGTGGGTCGAGTCCTATCCAATACTGAAAGTATGAGTCTCTATGCTGATAGTTGGTTTAGGGAGAAATGGAGTTGGAGGGAGGGGGGTTCCTGGGAGGGTATTTTTGAAGGGGGGTTCCATAGCATTTTAAGTGAGCAGGATAGAGTGGGGTTGGAGGTTGGTATAAGTGAGGTTGAGGTGGAAGAGGCAGTTTTCGGGATGAGTACCGGAAAACACCAGGGATAGACGGTATACCAAATGATTTTTATAGAGCACATTGGGGGTGTATTAGGCAGTGCTTTGTTAGGCTAT
This sequence comes from Cherax quadricarinatus, assembly GCF_038502225.1. Taxonomy (NCBI): domain Eukaryota; kingdom Metazoa; phylum Arthropoda; class Malacostraca; order Decapoda; family Parastacidae; genus Cherax; species Cherax quadricarinatus. Next base: position 18,736,374 of record NC_091318.1, read on the forward strand.
TGGATCATATGTTAACTAGTGGCCCGGAGAGGTGGTAGGCTGCGTGATCGATTCGATTTCCTCCCTTGAGGTAGAAAAGGAGGTATTCGCAGGTCTGGATTAGAGAAAGTTTTTCACGATTATGTGTGGAGGGTAATTTTTTGTTTGAGAGGTGCGAGGAATGGGTTTGAGTGGAGGTGCTGATGTGGTGAGGACATTGTAAGAGAAAATGCATCATGAGAGTACAGTGGTAAATGGTGTGTTGCAGTTCATAAGTATGGAGGGGTTTAAGGTAGGGGTGTCCATCTCCTGCTGTTTTGGGCATGCAAAGTGCAGAATCCTTTCTATGTTCTAAAGATGGTGGATACATGAGAGGATTTTGTGGAATATTGTTGGTTGTGTAGATGATACAACTGTTTTACTGAATGAGATAGTAGACGTAAGGAAGTGGAAGGGTAATTGAGATTTTGGGAATGCCACTGGGATGAGAGTTAATACAGAAATCACGGTTGTTGAGGTAGGCAATTGGGCAGGAGGGACCTTGGGGGCAGAATAATGGATAACTGCAGGATAGCCAAAGATTTGCAGTGGATTTTGCATTTAGCAGATGTAACAGAGAGCAGGAGGGTTATCCAGAAATGGTAATGGACAGCATTTTGAGTAGGCCTCCCAGGACGGTCTATGGGCCGGGATGTAACCTGCATCGTGGTTGTGGTAAATACTCAGATTTATAGTAAGGTGTGTGGAGTGTATGGAAATTTTTACCCTAAGAAGTCAGGATAATATGAATTACAAAGAAGAGCTCAAGGTATGTGGGTCTAGAGGGCGTAATAAGAAAGATGATGCAATGACTAAGTGTAAGACAGGAGGATTGACTGATAAATAGGGTCTAGCATGGCGCGAGATGTAGCCAGAGGTATATTCGGGCATGGGAAAGGGGTCTCGGGTGGGGAGGTGATGGGGATATCCGCAATGGTGGGGTGGCAGGGATCAGTGGAGGCAAGATATGTTATGCCTATGTTAGGCTAGCTAATGTTAAAAACTCAGTTGCAAAATCAGTGTTAGTGGTGTGGGTCAGGTCAGTTAGAATCAATGCATGGATGCAGGTGATCCACATATGATTGAGAGTGATATGGTGGAATTTAGTAACAAGAATAATCGCAAGAGCGAGGAATTTGTTTATAGATTTCAGGACGTTAGATCGAAAAGAGGTGCTAAGACTAATGTAGCTTGTGAGAGGCATCATGCGTCTTCTTGTGGGGAAGTTAAACTGGCTTTTCATGTAGTATATTTGTTCTGGGCTTCTGGAGGCAGATTGTGGCTGAAGAGGTTTTTTATTGGGACAGATATCAACCTCAGGGCTTAATGTTAGATATGGAGGGTACCCAAAGAGGTGGGGAGGGTCAGATATCGTAAGAAGTGATTACTACATTTCTTGGGATGAGGGAGGTGGAGGGAAACATTAGGATAAAGCGCTTGGCTTGCGTTTGTTTTATAGTACAGCATGTAGGAAACGCAATTATATGGGGGAAGGGGTAAGTAGTCTGGTGAGGGATATCGTGAGCTACTGTTGAACCCGCCATCTGCTTGGTGACGTAAAAGAGGCGTTGGTCTCTTCAGTGGTGTCCTCTGGAGTGATTGGAAGCCTGATGAGAAGGTGTTGATTGGTCGCAGCAAGGTAGATGTGTAGCAGGAGCTGTCTGTGTCCCGGGTATGTAGACTCCTTATGAATTTTGTAAAATCATGAGTCAAAAGTAGTATGTGATTTTCGTCTTTTCTCTTATTGTTATAAGAAAATCCATTTTATATAGGTGTGGGGTTTATATTTATATGTATATTGTGATGATATGTTTTATACATTCGAATCTGATGTTAGATTTATCTCGCCATAAGTTCTTTTTATCAGACTGAATGGGTACAAAATGACCTATGTACTAAAACATAAAAGTATTTGATAAGCTTTATATATCCTTCCATTTGACTGAAGGTCATATTATATATTGGAGGTTAATCGTAACATTACCAGTGTGTAGGTGTTTGTGGGAACCAAATGTCTAGGTATAGTCTATCACACCTGAGTTTACCTGGAGGAGTTTCAAACAACGCCTCGCTGCCCGGCCCTGCACCAGGCCTTCCTGGTAAGATCAGCTCGATCAACCAGGCTGTTGGCTGCTGGCTCGCACGCAACCAACGCATTTGCGCCACAGCCCGGCTGATCATGAAACTGGACTTTAGCTGCTTCGTCCGAAACCAGCCCGAAGACCGCCAGGTCTGCTTGCAATTCCCCTGCGTGCTGGGAGGCAGTTGAACAGTCTCGTGTCCCCTACACTTCATTGCATGGTTCTAACGTGCTAGTGACACCCTCGTCATTGGGGGATGGTGCACGTCTGCCAAGCTCTTTTGCTTCGTAGTGGAGAGTGATTTTGTGTGCTTGCACTAGGTCCTCCCAGGATTTTCCAGGTGTGTATAATCATGTATCTCTCCCGCGCCCAGTGGAATACAGGTTAGGAAACCTGCCGTCCCAGTACTGAGGTGTTTTATCCCGTATGCCGCTGAAAGTTCTGTACATTTTCAGGTCGGGCAATTTCACCTGCCTTGAAAGGTGCTGCTGTTAGAGGTTAAATATTCCAGTCCTAGATAGGAAAACAAGTGACCTAGGCAGTGTCAATATGTGGCTTGGCCCCTTAGTTTGAAGTCTCCTTATTATCCATCCTATTGGCCTTTTCTAGCAGCATTTGATTGATACAATGTTATGGTCCTTTAAAGGTGAAAGATTCTCCTACATAATCACCCAGGTCTTTGACGTTGAGTTGCTCTATTTTGTGTATTGAGAATTTGTTTGTACTCTGGGATGAAGATTTAATTTCTGTGCTAACATATCTGAGTAATTGAAATTTCTCATCGCTAACTTCATATTGCTCCCTTTCTGCAGCCCACTGAAAAGATTTGGCTGATGTCCGCTCTGAGCCTTCAGTGTCTGCAATGGAAGACACTGTCATGTGATTCGGGTGTCATCTGCAAAGAAGACACGCATGGCACATCCTTGTCTATGTCGGATATGAGGATGAGAACAAGATGGGAGCTAGTACTGTGCCTTGTGGGACAAAGCCTTACCGAGCTGTCCCCGGACTTTACCTGTTGACGCATTACCCCTGGTGTTCTGTTAGTGAGAAATTAGATCCATCGCATCGATTCTTTCCTGTTATTCCTAGCAAAAACATTTTGTGTTATTACGCCATTTTTTTGGGTCACACTTGTCGAAGGCTTTTGGGCAAAGTCTGCATATATTACATCTGCATTTTCTTGTCTTCTAGTGCATTTAGGACTTTGCCGAGTGATCCAGCAGTTGAGACAGACAGGGAGCGCATTTGCTCTAAACCCATGTTGCCCTACAGTAAACTGATGGGTCTCTTTAGACGGGTAAGGACTGTCTCTGAGGGACCTTTCAAAGATTTTTATGGATATATGGGATGTTAGTGTTACGGTCTGTAGTTCTTTGCTGTTGCTTACTGCCCCCTTTTGTGGAGTGGGGCCATGTCTGTTGTTTTATAACTGGAGGGACGACTCGTGTCCATGCTCCCTCTCCACAGGATGAAAAGGCTCGTGATAGGGCTTCCTTTGCAGTTCTTGAGGAACACAGAAAGTTCCATGAGTTCCGCCTGGGGCAGAGGTATGGGCATGCTGGTTTATCGCCTGTTCAAGTCATCATGCCAGTGGGATAACATCGGATAGGCTTGGTGTTAGTCAAATTTCTTGTGGCTCTCTCATAAAAAATTCATTTTGCTCTCTCATTTCTAGTCTGGCAGTTAGCGTTCATATGCACTGAGCTACATTGGGACTTGAGAAAGCCTCACCTATTTCTCTTGCTAAGTCATCTGCAGAACGACTCCATCTTGTTTAAGTAGGGGTCCCACTACTGACGTTGTTCTCGATTTGATTTGTTGGTGAGAAGAAATACTTTGGGTTTCTTTCGATTTCATTTATGGTCTTAGTTCTTCCGATTCCTGACTCCTAAAGGATCTTTAGCTAAGTTCGACAGTTTCTGGTTATTCTCTGACCAGTGTGTCTCCAAGTGATTTATATGCATGTTGACCTCTTTAGCCGCCTCCTGTTGGTCTTTTTCTTCCGTCGCCGTAAAGGAGCGCCCTGTCTTTCTTTATTTTACATCTACTCCTCCTTTTTCAGAGGAATAAGCCTTGTGCATAAGTATCGTGGTGCCACCAGTTAATCTGTTCTAGCATGTTTGGGTCTGTAAAGGCTTTAGTATATTCCTTCCAGCTTATATTTGTTAGACTTACCACTTCTGGTCCTAATCAATTCTTTATAAGTTTATATTAGTTGAATTTGGTGAATGCCCTCGCAAGACTAGTCTCATTTGTCGGTTCAAAGCCCTGTGGCGACATGTCTGAACCTCACTATGTTGTGATCTGAGCATATTGTTTTGATATGGTGACATTTCTTATCAGGATCATCATTGTTAGTGAAGATGAGGTTCAGTGTATTCTCCAGTCTTGTAGGCTCTATTATTTGCTGGTTTAAATTGAATCTTGTGCAGAGATTTAAAGCTCGCAGGAGGTGTGGGAGTTTTCACTGTGAGTCACTCTGGTGTTATTACTGCAAATAAGTTATTATTCTTGTCATATCCTCCATTATGGTGCCTGTTGAACCCAGGAGCAAGATGTTGGGTGCAGGAGCTGGAAGATTTCCAGTCAATTTTAACAGCTGTTCCTGAAATGGGATGTTGCATCCGGAGGTTCTGTAGACTACCACAATGACTAAGCTGCCCTCACCTCATTGCTAAAACTCTACCATTATTTGGAGGCATTACAGTTCCCAGTAAACAAGTGACTCTAACAATGTGTACAGGCCAACCTCTCCTTTTGCCTCCGTTCATCCTGTCAACATCTATAGGTTGTAAATCTGGGATCCACTGTTGCCCAAGTGATCCTTTACGGGTCTTCAGTGAAAGCCGCGCGAACATTGCCTTCGGCCTGCAAGCAGTCCATTGATGCAGAAAGGTATTTTTGTTGCTGTTGGCTTTAGAATCCTGTGATATTTGCAAATAAAGAATGTTATCGGACTGGTGGTGGCCATATACTGGGGGATTTTTTTCTCCGCATTAGTATCTGTGAGTCTGCTGGTTTGGAGGATAGCTATCGATCGTGGTTCCACTCCAGGAATGACTCCTGGATTTGGTGGCACGATTTCTGGCCCATTTCGCCAGTTTTTTTTTTTCCTTCCTGGCACTAAAAACCTCCCTCTTGAGTGCATGTGCTTTACCCAGGTTTCTCCCATATCTGATGTTTTGCATCTTTGTCCCCTTAGATGGTACATGCTCTGGCAATTTAAGTTATAGCACAGTCTTCCTGCACTGAAGAGGTACACATTTTCAGGGCGGAAAAAGCTGTTAGAAGGAGTTTGGCATTTTCCTGTTTTCATATAAGTACATTTTCTAGGTGGTCAGTAAAGGCATGTCCCATCTGTTTTTTCCAGATTTCCATGCCATGATACAAGTGGCATAGCGTATGTGCACAGGCTTGGTTTCCGCTGTCTGGTTTCCCTGTGACTGTATTCCCTGTTGGTGCAATGCTTCTGTTCATTTCTTATCCTCCCTAGCACCAACAATGGAGCTCCCACCAGTTGTTTGGCAATTTATCCTCACTAATTGCCATTGGAGTCCTCTCTTGTTTATGTTATTATTTCCCAAGTGTACTTAGTTTGTGTCATTGGTTTTATCTTATCTTTGACTACACTCTCCTGTCTCCCCCACTATGGCCCTGGTCCTCATGAGATCATTTATATGTATTCTCTCAAGTGATAATTCCTATCATCTCCGGACAACATTCCAAACTTTCACCATTTCTGTCTCCCAGGACAGTATCCTCCTAGAGTCTTCACCCATTTCTTGTTCCTGGTGACAGCACTCTCCAGCTTCCTCCACCCATTGATTGTCCTCCCAGTGACAGCATCTCCAGCTTCACCTATTTCCCTGTCCCATGACAGCACCTCCAGTCTCACCTGTATTTCTGTCTCCCAGGACAGTAAGCCCGTTTGTTTGACTGACCACAGACTACACAGGGCTTCATAATGATTTGAATGGTTGATTTACTGCAAATTCTACTAGCAACCTCTTGAAAATTCTATTAATAACCTTAAATGAAGCTCTAGCTATTTGTATTTCTGTTTCTAACTCTTTTTGTATATTGGACAGCTTACCGTCACGTTCCTGATTTTTAATGTTTGTGTTTATAGGGCGCCTACAACCCCATCCGTTTACAGTCTGCTTTATTGTCCAACGAAACTGTTTGAAACCAGTCCCGGGTTCGGACCAGTCAAGGGTTCGGACCAGGCAAGGGTTCGGGCCAGGCGATCTGCTCTGATCAGTGGGTCACTTATTTAAAACATACTGGTCGGTGATTTGAGCTAACACATGAAGGATCTACTGGAAATTATCTACCCGAGTAATATGTGATTTGACTGATACAAAAGTATAACTTGCGTGTTGAAGAGCCGGTGATATCTGGCAGCTCCTACAATGACGAACGGTCACCTCCTTGTTTATCAATCGCTGTATCTGGCTTTTCTCTTTTTTTTTTTTTTTTTTTTTTTTTTTTTCTTTTTTCCGTCTCCACCACAATAAATGCTATATTATCACTATAGTTGACTGGTGCAAATTTTGGAGGAAGGACGCTTTTTCTGTAGTAATAATTGCTTCTCGTTGTGTATATTGCGACTGCTGGTAACTACAGGTTATATGAAATTCACAGTAACGTCTCGTATTTCAAGAAAAAGAAACTAATGAAAGTCACTCCACTCCACTAAGTACCATTATAATACTAGTCATTGGATGTAATATTTTTTTAGTTTATTTGGTGAAAAGTCATTTAGTGCTTTATTTCTATGTATGATCCAGTTTGTTCTGTATGAACAAATGCACATACACGTATGTGTGTATAAGCATGCGTATATATGTATATATATATATGTGTATATGTGTGTATATATATATATATTATATGTGTATGTATGTATATATATATATATATATATATATATATATATATATATATATATATATATATATATATATATATATATATATATATATATATATATATATATATATATATATATATATATATATATATATGTATATGTTTGTAGGACTCATTCCTGAATGTTTTATAATGACTCCGACTGTTTGTTTGGAAGTCGGTTGGTTGGGTTATTTTAGTAGAATTTGTTATATCAATGTGTTACAATGTTTTTTTGTGTACCTGACATTGTCTGCCACTTCTGTTTTGGATGTTATGTATTTAGTTTGTCTAGTTTTTGTTTTTAGTGATAAGTCTTTTTTGTTTGTTTGTTTGTTTGTTCTAGTATAATCCAGTCTGTGCTGTAAGAACATATGTGCACATACATGTATGTGTATATGTGCATGTGTATGTATATACATATATACATGATTATAGGACTTATTCCTACATGTTTTATGACTCCGACGTTCTATTTTGTAGTCGGTATGTTTTTTTTTTTCCCGTAAACGGGTTGGGTTTCTTACGGTAGAATTTCGTTATATCAATATGTTAAAATGGTTTTTTTTGTTTATTGTGTGTGTACTGACATTGTTTGTCACGGTTTTGGATTTGCTAATTGTCGGCTTGTATCATGTGTAATGTTGTTTTTAAATAAAATATATAAAAAAAAAAAGAAAATCACTGGAACACAAAAGAAATGTCTCAACACTCGCAAATGTCTTTATGAAAGAATTATTATCGCTGTAACGACTTGGTGAAGAATAAGGTTGATGGTGGAAGGTTGGAGGATTGTTTATGTCGTCTTGTGTGGCATGCAAAGAGTACGTAACCTTTATTCGGCGCATGTACACACCCTCATTTACAGGCTATCTCCCCCAACCAGCAAACCAGGTTGCTAAGAGTTGATGATGGGGCCCCCTCGTTCAACTAGTGACCAGGGTCTAGCCAATAAGATGGTTTTGGCAATCGCAGAGGTTATGTGGGTACCGCTCTCCTGTCTGCCCTTGTCATTCCCATTCTAGAGCTGGTTGAAGCACGGTCTGTTATCTTGTGGCTTCTATTTCTGCTTTGCTTACCGTGGAGTGCACTATACTTATCACTGTACATAGTGTACATATTGCTGTTCTAAATTGGTGAAGGATAATATAAGTCTAAACTTTTTCTGCTGTGTTTATTTTGCTCCCATTACACCCGGGATAACAGGCCATTTGGATTCCTGGGTTGTAATATGGGTAGCCTGTCCGAGAGCTGGAGCTGGACTTAGAGAAACGGTTGAGCTTAGGGTGAAGCTCGTAGCAGGAACATTGTGCAGCTTCAGTTTTAGTTTAATATGTTTATTATGCACCCCATACCCATCCTGTGGGCGGTAGTCAGAAGATTAGAGGTACATAATTGGTCCAGGGACTGGACTCCAAAGTTTTGATAGCTGAGCAAGTTACAGAGGTAATGAATTCACAATTTACAAAGGTAATGAACTCACAATTTACAAAGGTAATGAACTCCAGGTAGGTCTAGTCACAATCATGACAAGTTACAAAGGTATTTACAGATTACAGAGGTACACAATGGGTCCAGGGACAGCTTGCTGTCTGGCTTTGCATTAGCTTTGCCTACGCTTTACAAATTTTGCGTGTCATTTGCTTTATGGTCAGCCTTGCTATTGTGTGATCATTCAACAGCTCGCTACTAGCTTGTTCGGTGTGCTCGCTTCGCTACGGTCAATCTTCTAGAACAGTGTAGCTGTCTGGCATTGCTTTACAAATTTTGCGTGTCAGTTGTTACTAGCCTGTTCGGTGTGGAGAGTTTTGCAGTCAGCTTTGCTTGTATGCGTATTCTGCAATCGTACTGTGCATAGCTAAGTGTGTTCTGCAAATTAACGTGTTACGTTGGGGTATTCTGCAATCGTACTGTGCATAGCGAATAACTGTTCAACTGCCTCCCAGCACACATAAGGGGGATTACCAACAGACCCCTGGCAGTCTTCAAGCTGGCACTGGACAAGCACCTAAAGTCAGTTCCGGATCAGCCGGGCTGTGGCTCGTACGTTGGTTTGCGTGCAGCCAGCAGCAACAGCCTGGTTGATCAGGCTCTGATCCACCAGGAGGCCTGGTGACAGACCGGGCCGCGGGGGCGTTGACCCCCGGAACTCTCTCCAGGTAAACTCCAGGTAACTTATGCCACCTAGACGAGTCAGACGTCTGGTGTCGGCATATACTTTGCATAACTTACCTAAATTGTCCCTACAGCGTTGTTGGCAAATTGCTCGTTCCATTGGCATTAAATACAAACGCACTCTCACAGCTGCGCAACTGCGTTCACTGATTGCTGACAAACTTAAAGAAGAGATGGCACATCAGACTCCTCCCTCTACGGGAGCTAGGGCAAAATCTCCTATGTTCTCGCACGAGGAAGATGATACACCTACGGAGTAAAATGGTCAGTATAGTGCAGCTGGGTTGTCTCAGGGTGAATCAGCGTCGTTGGCACTTGAGCTGGCAAAAATCAATCTTGAGCAAACTAGGGAACAGAGCATTCGCAAGGGAAGAATTTGATAGGGAAAGAGAAAGGAGGCTGTTTTCGCATTCTGTAAATGATTTTAGTTTACAAAAAGCAGTACAGCTTGTTCCCCGCTTCAATGAGGCCGAACCAGAACAATTTTTCGAAAGCTTCGAAAATCAGGCTCGAGCCTTGAGGTGGCCAGAACAGCATTGGGCAACGTTGGTTCATACAGCATTATTGGGTAAGGCACAGGAATTCACGTCAGTATTAAATGACTGAATTTTCTGATTATCAAGTAGTGAAGACCACAGTGTTGGGAGCATATATGTGTATCCCAGCCAAATACAGCAAGCTTTTTAAATTAAGCAGGCGGCAGCTTGGTCAATCCCTAGTGGACTTTGTGAGACAGCAAACCAAAGCTTTTACCAGCTGGTATAAAGGAAGTGGTGTCTCTACCTTTGAGGAGCTGGTACAGCTTATTCTGACAGATAACCTGCTGGAGTCTGTGGGACCAGAGGTTAGTCTTTCTGCAGGATCGTGACTTAACCACCGCATTGGAGGCAGCCAGGTTGGCTGATACCTTCGAAACTAACCGCTCCTTGTCCGAGCGGTCCCGTCTCTCTTTTCAACAGCCTGGCATGAGCAGAGATCGTCAACCTTGGAGAATGAAGTGCCAGCCGGAGGGAGAACGTCTACGTCAGCCAACTAAGTCAACTGGTGAGCCACGCTTCTCAACATATGGTCCACCTGTGGAGAGGCAAACTACTCATGGTGCATCTCGACAACAGTATCCAGAGAGACACCAGCCAGAACGACACCATTTGCAACGTCAGCATGGAGTAAAGGGCAAGCCTGTCGTCTGCTTCCTCTGCAACAAAGTAGGTCACATCCGTCCCAGCTACCCCCATAAACCCCAACCCATTGGGAAAATCTCTAATATCCCTAGTAACATGTCCCCTAGAGAAGTAGAAAAAGGTATGGCCCCTTATTATTGCAAGTCTTATTTCCCTTCAGGAAAACTCAGAAACAACTGAAGTATCTTTAGAGATACTGGAGCATATTGCTCACTTGTAAGAGAAGGAATATTACCCCTTTCAGAGAACACTTCCTTGAATTCCTGTTTTATTGGAAGCATTTGGAGGAGCTATATATTCTGTTCCTTTGCATAAAATTTATGTACAGTGCAAGTATTACACTGGGTACTTGACTGTAGGTGTCTCAAAAAGATTCCCCATGAAAGATGCCATGTTATTACTGGATAATAACATTACTACTGTTAATTCGTGTCCTGAACCTATAATGATTAATTCTTCTCCGGTGTTGGCCATAACTCGGGCAACATCCCAAGGGTTGTCTGGAGGGAATGTTGACCTATCCTTGGACGACTCCGATCTCGGAATAGCCACATTATTTTACGAGGAAAACTGACCAGAGCCTCGTAGATAAAGTGAACAGACCCCGATCAAGCCTTCCTATTCCCAGGTTGCAGGATTGCCAGATGTCTGTTTCCATGCCCTAGGGACTGTCCTTCCGGGAGGAACAACGAAAGGACCCTTCTTTAAAATTCGCTTTTAAGGCAGCCATGGGTAAATCCTCTTTGGGTCATCCGGTCAAGTATGAAGTTAAAAACGATTATTTGATTTGCACTGAGACTGGTAAGGAGATAGAGGGCCGGCAATTGTATGACAGGTTAGTGGTTCCAACAAAGTATAGACCTCAAATATTAAATATAGCTCATAATACGTCATTAGGAGGTCACTTAGGAATTACAAAAACCTTGTATAGAATCACAAAAGAATTTTATTGGCCAAAATTAAAGAAAGACGTGAAGATTCATATTAGGTGTTGCCGAGAATGTCAGCAAGTTGGGAAACCTAGACATTCCATTAAACCTGCACCTCTCCAACCTATACCTGCTGATGGAGAACCTTTTGCAGATTTAATTATAGATTGTGTAGGTCCACTACCTAGGTCAAAGTAACCAGATATCCTGAAGCAATTCCCATGCGTAGTATTAATACTAAAGCTATTCTCAAAGCTTTAACAAAATTCATTTCTTGTTTTGGCATTCCTAAAACTATTCAAAGTGATCAAGGTACTAACTTTACTGCCAAAGCATTTAGGGAAGTATTAATTAGGTTAGGGATAATCCACAACTTATCCACTGCCTATTATCCTCAGTCCCAAGGCGCCTTGGAAAGATTCCATCAGACATTAAAAACAATGATGAACTTTTTGCATGCACTTTCCTACAGACTGGGATTAATCACTACCTTTGTTGCTGTTCTCAGTACGAGAGACGGTGCAAGAGTCTACAGGGTATAGTCCGTTTGAGCTGATCTTTGGGCACAATGTACGAGGTCCTCTTCGGGTGCTCAAAGAAGGATGGATGGGAGAAGACTTTAGCTCAACACTCTACAACCCGTCTTCAAGGTTGCAGGTGGCACGTCAGTTAGCCAAGGCTAACCTAAAGACAGCTCAAAGTAAGATGAAACAGAGGTATGACAGAAGTGCACAATTCTGCTCCTTCCATCCAGGAGACAAGGTGTTGGTGCAGGAACCTATACCTGGCCACACCTTGAAAGCTAGATTTACGGGACCTATGCAGATTGTAAGTAGATTATCTGATGTAAATTATGTGGTGGCTCCCATTGATAAGACCTCAAAAACTAAAACTTACCACATTAATCAATTAAAGTATTTCCATACACCAGTCCCAGTAATGACTGTCCTCTACCTCTGAGGACGACTCTGACTCTTTGCACTCTATCTCTGAAATTAATATTAAACTTTCAAATTCTGTCCTCAAGGATCCTAGCCCTTTAATGGAGGGATTATCTGAAACGCAAGCAACAAATTTAACGGAGCCTCTACAGTCATATCCTAATATTTTTTCGGATGTGCCGAAAAAATGTAAGTTAGGTTATCATGATGTAGATGTGGGAAACTCTAAACCAATTAAGCTCTCCCCCTACAGAGCTAACCCTGAAAAGCAAAGGCTACTTCAGCAGGAAGTAGAATTTTTGTTAAAGCATGGTTTAGTGGAAGAGTCGTCTAGTCCATGGGCTTCACCGTGCATCCTTGTGAAGAAGGCTGATGGAGGGTTTCGTATGTGTACAGACTACCGTAAAGTGAATGAGGTCACAATTACAGATGCTTACCCTCTTCCTCGTCTGGATGACGTAATTGACTGTGGCTAAGGCTACTTTTGTGTCCAAGTTAGATCTCCTTAAAGGCTACTATCAGGTACCTTTGACAGATAAGGCGAAGGAAATCTCTGCCTTCGTAATTCCAGGAGGTCATTATCAATACACAGTTACCCCCTTCAGAATGAGAAATTCCCCCTCTTCATTCCAGAAACTTATCCATCAGGCTATTAAAGGACTTGAAGGCACGGCAGCGTACCTAGATGATATTGTTGTGGTGTCTGATACTTGGGATCAACACCTACTTAGACTTAAGGCTCTTTTTGAGACCTTTAAGAGTTCCCATTTAACAGTTAATTTATCTAAATCTTCCTTTGGCCAGGCCACTGTCACTTTTCTAGGCCATGAAGTAGGTAGTGATAAAGTTGCACCTAAACTTGCTAAAGTTTTTTTCTATTAAAGATTATCCAGTTCCTCATGATAGGAAATCTCTTCAACGTTTCCTAGGCATGATAGGATTTTACAGAAGATTCTGTAAGAATTTCTCAGACATTGTAGCCCCTCTTACCCCTCTTACCAGTCACAAAGTTCCCTTTAATTGGACCTCGGACTGTAACACTGCTTTTAATAAAGCAAAAAGATTGTGTACTGCACCCATTCTCTTGTCTCCAGACTTCTCCAAACCTTTTTCATTACAGGTTGATGCTTGTGAGTCTGGGGTTGGGGCAGTACTATTACAAATCGGGAATGAGGAGTTGCAGCCTGTAGCATACTTTTCAGCCAAGTTCCAGCCACATCAGAGAGCTTACTCTACTATTGAAAAAGAAGCCCTCGTGCTGGTACTAGCTTTGGAGCATTTCTATGTTTATGTGGGCCAGACATCGCAGGTGGTCAGTCTACAGTGATCACAATCCTCTAGTATATCTCCAAGCCATGAAGAACCACAACACAAGGCTCATGCGCTGGACGCTAAGGCTGCAGCCCTATAATATTTCCATTAAATATATTGCCGGCAAAGAAAATATGTTGGCAGACTCTTTATCTAGAGTCTAATATTTTTATTTATTTAGGTTAGGATGTTATTTGTGGTAACTCCTTTTCATGCTTTTTTTTTATCCCCTGGTGTGGGTTTTTTTTTAGTGAGGGGATGCGGGCTACCGTCCGCCTGTATCTTGGACCTATGCTAGCCTGTCTGCTGTCTCACTCTAAGTTTAGGGTTTGGCTTTTGGTCACGAGAAAAGCTGAGCTCTGTCTAAGAGCTGGATGGTGGAGAGGAAAGGCGGTCCCATTATTTTGTGCCATGGCGGCCCGGTTACCACTGGGAGGTGGCAGCCTAATCCTGAGCCTTCTCGGGGTGGGGGTGTGGCATGCAAAGAGTACGTAACCTTTATTTGGCGCATGTACACACCCTCATTTACAGGCTATCTCCCCCAACCAGCGAACCAGGTTGCTAAGAGTTGATGGGGCCCCATCGTTCAACTAGTGACCAGGGTCTAGCCAATAAGAAGATGGTTTTGGCAATCGCAGAGGTTATGTGGGTACCGCTCTCCTGTCTGCCCTTGTCATTCCCATTCTAGAGCTGGTTGAAGCACGGTCTGCTATCTTGTGGCTTCTATTTCTGCCTTGCTTACCGTAGAGTGCACTATACTTATCACTGTACATAGTGTATATATTGCTGTTCTAAATTGGTGAAGGATAATATAAGTCTAAACTTTTTCTGTTGTGTTTATTTTGCTCCCATTACACCCGGGATAACAGGCCATTTGGATTCCTGGGTTGTAATATCTTGCTGCTGTCCTCTGCACACGTGATCGTAGGATTGCGCTTAAATCGACGATAGACTTCACACAGGAGGCTTTCAACGGTGGCGCCACTGTCGAAGACACTCTAGCTCTTGACCCCCTATGTGGTCCTTAAAATATGGTGCTACAACCCTTAGTAGTGCGCCAAAACACTGGTAGAGGTTGGGTGAGTACCAAAACACAGTGAGAGTGGTTGGGTTTATGGGTAAACAGGGCTAAGGCATCTGAAGCCGCATGGTGAGTTAGTGGGGTTAGCAGGGCTAAGACCGAGACCGCGTGGTGAGACACACGTGGTCGTGGGCCTATGGGTTGAACGGCGTAAGCCTCACTGAGGACACCCACACTGCCGCGAAGATAATTCTAAGCCGGCTGGCTTAAAATACACCCACGAAATTCCACAACACCACAGGGATGAAAAAGAGCACCCAGGATGGCTTGGAGCTTGAATCACAAGTGATTAAGACTACTCACATGGCTTGATTGAGTACTGGGGTAAGACACCTGGGTTAGTTGCTAGCTGGCTTATCTTAACCCTTCACACAGAATAGCTTGATAACTTCTCACGATGAGCACAGCAGGGGTGGAAGCTGGCTTGGCAGGCAAAAGAACTGGATGGAGTAGACTAGGCTGGACTGGACTCCCTCACCACTGACTGGAAGCTGGCTTATTTTGCAAACTCGGGTCAACCCCTTGGGAGTGATGCAAATAAGCAGATAAACACTAATACAAAGAGACTGACCAGTGAATAATGTAGTGGCTGGTAGAAGCTTGGGAGAGTAGCTGGCTTGAGGTAGGTTGAGCGTACCCTGCTCGGCAGGCCTACTCACAAAATGGCAGGCTCGGTCGAAATTTATCTCTAGAAATCGCTGTAATCGTCAGAATTACAGGCCCTCCGTTGCCACCATTTATCGTAGGGGTTCTTAAATGGAGATATCGAGGGTTGAAGGTAGACACACTTGTTGGATGGTAACGATATATTGTCAGACTGTGATGATGGGAAATGGAGCCCAGCCTCTGCCTGTCCTAGCCTATGTCAAACGCTGACTGAGAGCGTGGCAGAGGTACGAACGTACACATGCGCATCCTGTGACATCACAGTCACAGGCCTAGGGATCTCCTATCTAAAGCACATGGATGATACTGATATGCTATACAACACAGGGATCAGCAACTATGCTGACACCAAGGCCGGGTCAGACAGGCAGCCAAGGCCGGGTCAGACAGGCAGCCAAGGCCGGGTCAGACAGGCAGCCAAGGCCGGGTCAGACAGGCAGCCAAGGCCGGGTCAGACAGGCAGCCAAGGCCGGGTCAGACAGGCAGCCAAGGCCGGGTCACCACTCTTGGTAAACACACGGACCGGGAGACTACCGGCGAATAAATAAAAAATAAATAAAAGTGTTATTGTGATATTAATGATAAAACTAATTATTATTATTATTATTTATTTCTCCAGAGATAAGCGACTGAACAAATCATGATCACATCACACAACAGATCATAGCACACTACTACTACCACCACCACAAGTACTATTACTACTACACTTAAAACAATTACAACAACACAATTCTCCCCACAA